>NW_028255000.1:0-309000 GCF_964263255.1 Lissotriton vulgaris | reverse complement strand
TGTTAGAGCTAAAATTAGCATGTTTAAAGTGATTTTCATGCTTCCAGGGGCCCTAAACACAAGATTTATGGAATGGTTAAAAGTGCATGAAAATGGCCAATTTACTCACTCTGAGTTCTCAAAAAGGGTTTCTTCACCCCGGGAAGTTAATTAAATACCATTTGGTGGCATTTAATGTTCGAGCAAAAACGGCTGCTTTTCGACAAAAGAGATAACACCCCCCCATTACGTGTTGCTTCAGAAATGTGGAAAATGGTCCATTTTCAAATGTTTTATTTTTGAACGTCAGTTCACATTTGTAGGTGGATCATCAGTGTTAGAGGTAAAATTAGCATGTTTAAAGTGATTTTCATGCTTCCAGGGGCTCGGGAAGTTAATTAAATACCATTTGGAGGCATTGAATGTTCAAGCAAAAACGGCTGGTTTTCGACAAAAGAGATAACACCCCCCCATTATGTCATGCTTCAGAAATGTGGAAAATGGTCCGTTTTCAAATGTTTTATTTTTGAACGTCAGTTCACATTTGTAGGTGGATCATCAGTGTTAGAGCTAAAATTAGCATGTTTAAAGTGATTTTCATGCTTCCAGGGGTCCTAAACACAAGATTTATGGAATGGTTAAAAGTGCATGAAAATGGCCAATTACTCACTCTGAGTTCTCAAAAAGGGTTTCTTCACCCCGGGAAGTTAATTAAATACCATTTGGAGGCATTTAATGTTCGAGCAAAAACAGCTGATTTTCGACAAAAGAGATAACACCCCCCCATTACGTCATGCTTCAGAAATGTGGAAAATGGTCCGTTTTCAAATGTTTTATTTTTGAACGTCAGTTCACATTTGTAGGTGGATCATCAGCGTTAGAGCTAAAATTAGCATGTTTAAAGTGATTTTCATGCTTCCAGGGGCTCGGGAAGTGAATTAAATACTATTTGGAGGCATTTAATGTTTGAGCAAAAACGGCTGATTTTCGACAAAAGAGATAACACCCCCCCCATTACGTCATGCTTCAGAAATGTGGAAAATGGTCCGTTTTCAAATGTTTTATTTTTGAACGTCAGTTCACATTTGTAGGTGGATCATCAGTGTTACAGCTAAAATTAGCATGTTTAAAGTGATTTTCATGCTTCCAGGGGCTCGGGAAGTTAATTAAATACCATTTGGAGGCATTTAATGTTCGAGCAAAAATGGCTGATTTTCGACAAAAGAGATAACACCCCCCCATTACGTCATGCTTCAGAAATGTGGAAAATGGTCAGTTTTCAAATGTTTTATTTTTGAACGTCAGTTCACATTTGTAGGTGGATCATCAGTGTTAGAGCTAACATTGGCATGTTTAAAGTTATTTTCATGCTTCCAGGGGCCCTAAACACAAGATTTATGGAATGGTTAAAAGTGCATGAAAATGGCCAATTTACTCACTCTGAGTTCTCAAAAAGGGTTTCTTCACCCCGGGAAGTTAATTAAATACCATTTGGAGGCATTTAATGTTCGAGCAAAAACGGCTGATTTTCGACAAAAGAGATAACACCCCCCCATTAGGTCATGCTTCAGAAATGTGGAAAATGGTCTGTTTTCAAATGTTTTATTTTTGAACGTCAGTTCACATTTGTAGGTTGATCATCAGTGTTAGAGCTAAAATTAGCATGTTTAAAGTGATTTTCATGCTTCCAGGGGCCCTAAACACAAGATTTATGGACTGTTAAAAGTGCATGAAAATGGCCAATTTGCTCACTCTTAGTTCTCAAAAAGGGTTTCTTCACCCCGGGAAGTTAAATAAATACCATTTGGAGGCATTTATTGTTCGAGCAAAAACGGCTGATTTTCGACAAAAGAGATAACACCCCCCCATTACGTAATGCTTCAGAAATGTGGAAAAAGGTCCGTTTTCAAATGTTTTATTTTTGAACGTCAGTTCACATTTGTAGGTGGATCATCAGTGTTAGAGCTAAAATTAGCATGTTTAAAGTGATTTTCATGCTTCCAGGGGCCCTAAACACAAGATTTATGGAATGGTTAAAAGTGCATGAAAATGGCCAATTTACTCACTCTGAGTTCTCAAAAAGGGTTTCTTCACCCCGGGAAGTTAATTAAATACCATTTGGTGGCATTTAATGTTCGAGCAAAAATGGCTGCTTTTCGACAAAAGAGATAACACCCCCCCATTACGTCATGCTTCAGAAATGTGGAAAATGGTCCGTTTTCAAATGTTTTATTTTTGAACGTCAGTTCACATTTGTAGGTGGATCATCAGTGTTAGAGCTAAAATTAGCATGTTTAAAGTGATTTTCATGCTTCCAGGACCTCGGGAAGTTAATTAAATACCATTTGGAGGCATTTAATGTTCGAGCAAAAATGGCTGATTTTCGACAAAAGAGATAACACCCCCCCATTACGTCATGCTTCAGAAATGTGGAAAACGGTCCGTTTTCAAATGTTTCATTTCTGAACGTCAGTTCACATTTGTAGGTGGATCATCAGTGTTAGAGCTCAAATTAGCATGTTTAAAGTGATTTTCATGCTTCCAGGGGCTCGGGAAGTGAATTAAATACTATTTGGAGGCATTTAATGTTCAAGCAAAAACGGCTGATTTTCGACAAAAGAGATAACACCCCCCCATTACGTCATGCTTCAGAAATGTGGAAAATGGTCCGTTTTCAAATGTTTTATTTTTGAACGTCAGTTCACATTTGTAGGTGGATCATCAGTGTTAGAGCTAAAATTAGCATGTTTAAAGTGATTTTCATGCTTCCAGGGGCTCGGGAAGTGAATTAAATACTATGTGGAGGCATTTAATGTTTGAGCAAAAACGGCTGATTTTCGACAAAAGAGATAACACCCCCCCATTACGTCATGCTTCAGAAATGTGGAAAATGGTCCGTTTTCAAATGTTTTATTTTTGAACGTCAGTTCACATTTGTAGGTGGATGATCAGTGTTAGAGCTAAAATTAGCATGTTGAAAGTGATTTTCATGCTTCCAGGGGCTCGGGAAGTTAATTAAATACCATTTGGAGGCATTTAATGTTCAAGCAAAAATGGCTGATTTTCGACAAAAGAGATAACACCCCCCCATTACGTCATGCTTCAGAAATGTGGAAAATGGTCCGTTTTCAAATGTTTTATTTTTGAACGTCAGTTCACATTTGTAGGTGGATCATCAGTGTTAGAGCTAACATTGGCATGTTTAAAGTGATTTTCATGCTTCCAGGGGCCCTAAACACAAGATTTATGGAATGGTTAAAAGTGCATGAAAATGGCCAATTTACTCACTCTGAGTTCTCAAAAAGGGTTTCTTCACCCCGGGAAGTTAATTAAATACCATTTGGAGGCATTTAATGTTCGAGCAAAAACGGCTGATTTTCGACAAAAGAGATAACACCCCCCCATTACGTCATGCTTCAGAAATGTGGAAAATGGTCCGTTTTCAAATGTTTTATTTTTGAACGTCAGTTCACATTTGTAGGTGGATCATCAGTGTTAGAGCTAAAATTAGTATGTTTAAAGTGATTTTCATGCTTCCAGGGGCTTGGGAAGTTAAATAAATACCATTTGGAGGCATTTAATGTTCGAGCAAAAACAGCTGATTTTCGAACACCCCCCCATTACGTCATGCTTCAGAAATGTGGAAAATGGTCCTTTTTCAAATGTTTTATTTTTGAACGTCAGTTCACATTTGTAGGTGGATCATCAGTGTTAGAGCTCAAATTAGCATGTTTAAAGTGATTTTCATGCTTCCAGGGGCTCGGGAAGTGAATTAAATACTATTTGGAGGCATTTAATGTTCAAGCAAAAACGGCTGATTGTCGACAAAAGAGATAACACCCCCCCATTGCGTCATGCTTCAGAAATGTGGAAAATGGTCCGTTTTCAAATGTTTTATTTTTGAACGTCAGTTCACATTTGTAGGTGGATCATCAGTGTTAGAGCTAAAATTAGCATGTTTAAAGTGATTTTCATGCTTCCAGGGGCCCTAAACACAAGATTTATGGACTGTTAAAAGTGCATGAAAATGGCCAATTTGCTCACTCTGAGTTCTCAAAAAGGGTTTCTTCACCCTGGGAAGTTAAATAAATACAATTTGGAGGCATTTATTGTTTGAGCAAAAACGGCTGATTTTCGACAAAAGAGATAACACCCCCCCATTACGTCATGCTTCAGAAATGTGGAAAATGGTCCGTTTTCAAATGTTTTATTTTTGAACGTCAGTTCACATTTGTAGGTGGATCATCAGTGTTAGAGCTAAAATTAGCATGTTTAAAGTGATTTTCATGCTTCCAGGGGCCCTAAACACAAGATTTATGGAATGGTTAAAAGTGCATGAAAATGGCCAATTTACTCACTCTGAGTTCTCAAAAAGGGTTTCTTCACCCCGGGAAGTTAATTAAATACCATTTGGTGGCATTTAATGTTCGAGCAAAAACGGCTGCTTTTCGACAAAAGAGATAACACCCCCCCATTACGTGTTGCTTCAGAAATGTGGAAAATGGTCCGTTTTCAAATGTTTTATTTTTGAACGTCAGTTCACATTTGTAGGTGGATCATCAGTGTTAGAGCTAAAATGAGCATGTTTAAAGTGATTTTCATGCTTCCAGGGGCTCGGGAAGGGAATTAAATACTATTTGGAGGCATTTAATGTTTGAGCAAAAACGGCTGATTTTCGACAAAAGAGATAACACCCCCCCCCCATTACGTCATGCTTCAGAAATGTGGAAAATGGTCCGTTTTCAAATGTTTTATTTTTGAACGTCAGTTCACATTTGTAGGTGGATCATCAGTGTTAGAGCTAAAATTAGCATGTTTAAAGTGATTTTCATGCTTCCAGGGGCCCTAAACACAAGATTTATGGACTGTTAAAAGTGCATGAAAATGGCCAATTTGCTCACTCTGAGTTCTCAAAAAGGGTTTCTTCACCCCGGGAAGTTAATTAAATACCATTTGGTGGCATTTAATGTTCGAGCAAAAACGGCTGCTTTTCGACAAAAGAGATAACACCCCCCCATTACGTCATGCTTCAGAAATATGGAAAATGGTCCGTTTTCAAATGTTTTATTTTTGAACGTCAGTTCACATTTGTAGGTGGATCATCAGTGTTAGAGCTAAAATTAGCATGTTTAAAGTGATTTTCATGCTTCCAGGGGCTCGGGAAGTGAATTAAATACCATTTCGAGGCATTGAATGTTTGAGCAAAAACGGCTGATTTTCGACAAAAGAGATAACACCCCCCCCCATTACGTCATGCTTCAGAAATGTGGAAAATGGTCCGTTTTCAAATGTTTTATTTTTGAACGTCAGTTCACATTTGTAGGTGGATCATCAGTGTTAGAGCTAAAATTAGCATGTTTAAAGTGATTTTCATGCTTCCAGGGGCCCTAAACACAAGATTTATGGAATGGTTAAAAGTGCATGAAAATGGCCAATTTACTCACTCTGAGTTCTCAAAAAGGGTTTCTTCACCCCGGGAAGTTAATTAAATACCATTTGGTGGCATTTAATGTTCGAGCAAAAACGGCTGCTTTTCGACAAAAGAGATAACACCCCCCCATTACGTGTTGCTTCAGAAATGTGGAAAATGGTCAGTTTTCAAATGTTTTATTTTTGAACGTCAGTTCACATTTGTAGGTGGATCATCAGTGTTAGAGGTAAAATTAGCATGTTTAAAGTGATTTTCATGCTTCTAGGGGCTCGGGAAGTTAATTAAATACCATTTGGAGGCATTGAATGTTCAAGCAAAAACGGCTGGTTTTCGACAAAAGAGATAACACCCCCCCATTATGTCATGCTTCAGAAATGTGGAAAATGGTCCGTTTTCAAATGTTTTATTTTTGAACGTCAGTTCACATTTGTAGGTGGATCATCAGTGTTAGAGCTAAAATTAGCATGTTTAAAGTGATTTTCATGCTTCCAGGGGCCCTAAACACAAGATTTATGGAATGGTTAAAAGTGCATGAAAATGGCCAATTACTCACTCTGAGTTCTCAAAAAGGGTTTCTTCACCCCGGGAAGTTAATTAAATACCATTTGGAGGAATTTAATGTTCGAGCAAAAACAGCTGATTTTCGACAAAAGAGATAACACCCCCCCATTACGTCATGCTTCAGAAATGTGGAAAATGGTCCGTTTTCAAATGTTTTATTTTTGAACGTCAGTTCACATTTGTAGGTGGATCATCAGTGTTAGAGCTAAAATTAGCATGTTTAAAGTGATTTTCATGCTTCCAGGGGCTCGGGAAGTGAATTAAATACTATTTGGAGGCATTTAATGTTTGAGCAAAAACGGCTGATTTTCGACAAAAGAGATAACACCCCCCCCCCATTACGTCATGCTTCAGAAATGTGGAAAATGGCCCGTTTTCAAATGTTTTATTTTTGAACGTCAGTTCACATTTGTAGGTGGATCATCAGTGTTACAGCTAAAATTAGCATGTTTAAAGTGATTTTCATGCTTCCAGGGGCTCGGGAAGTTAATTAAATACCATTTGGAGGCATTTAATGTTCGAGCAAAAATGGCTGATTTTCGACAAAAGAGATAACACCCCCCCATTACGTCATGCTTCAGAAATGTGGAAAATGGTCAGTTTTCAAATGTTTTATTTTTGAACGTCAGTTCACATTTGTAGGTGGATCATCAGTGTTAGAGCTAACATTGGCATGTTTAAAGTTATTTTCATGCTTCCAGGGGCCCTAAACACAAGATTTATGGAATGGTTAAAAGTGCATGAAAATGGCCAATTTACTCACTCTGAGTTCTCAAAAAGGGTTTCTTCACCCCGGGAAGTTAATTAAATACCATTTGGAGGCATTTAATGTTCGAGCAAAAACGGCTGATTTTCGACAAAAGAGATAACACCCCCCCATTACGTCATGCTTCAGAAATGTGGAAAATGGTCCGTTTTCAAATGTTTTATTTTTGAACGTCAGTTCACATTTGTAGGTGGATCATCAGTGTTAGAGCTAAAATTAGCATGTTTAAAGTGATTTTCATGCTTCCAGGGGCCCTAAACACAAGATTTATGGAATGGTTAAAAGTGCATGAAAATGGCCAATTTACTCACTCTGAGTTCTCAAAAAGGGTTTCTTCACCCCGGGAAGTTAATTAAATACCATTTGGTGGCATTTAATGTTCGAGCAAAAACGGCTGCTTTTCGACAAAAGAGATAACACCCCCCCATTACGTCATGCTTCAGAAATGTGGAAAATGGTCCGTTTTCAAATGTTTTATTTTTGAATGTCAGTTCACATTTGTAGGTGGATCATCAGTGTTAGAGCTAAAATTAGCATGTTTAAAGTGATTTTCATGCTTCCAGGGGCTCGGGAAGTGAAATAAATACCATTTCGAGGCATTGAATGTTTGAGCAAAAACGGCTGATTTTCGACAAAAGAGATAACACCCCCCCCCATTACGTCATGCTTCAGAAATGTGGAAAATGGTCCGTTTTCAAATGTTTTATTTTTGAACGTCAGTTCACATTTGTAGGTGGATCATCAGTGTTAGAGATAAAATTAGCATGTTTAAAGTGATTTTCATGCTTCCAGGGGCCCTAAACACAAGATTTATGGACTGTTAAAAGTGCATGAAAATGGCCAATTTGCTCACTCTGAGTTCTCAAAAAGGGTTTCTTCACCCCGGGAAGTTAAATAAATACCATTTGGAGGAATTTATTGTTCGAGCAAAAACGGCTGATTTTCGACAAAAGAGATAACACCCCCCCATTACGTCATGCTTCAGAAATGTGGAAAAAGGTCCGTTTTCAAATGTTTTATTTTTGAACGTCAGTTCACATTTGTAGGTGGATCATCAGTGTTAGAGCTAAAATTAGCATGTTTAAAGTGATTTTCATGCTTCCAGGGGCCCTAAACACAAGATTTATGGAATGGTTAAAAGTGCATGAAAATGGCCAATTTACTCACTCTGAGTTCTCAAAAAGGGTTTCTTCACCCCGGGAAGTTAATTAAATACCATTTGGTGGCATTTAATGTTCGAGCAAAAACGGCTGCTTTTCGACAAAAGAGATAACACCCCCCCATTACGTCATGCTTCAGAAATGTGGAAAATGGTCCGTTTTCAAATGTTTTATTTTTGAACGTCAGTTCACATTTGTAGGTGGATCATCAGTGTTAGAGCTAAAATTAGCATGTTTAAAGTGATTTTCATGCTTCCAGGGGCTCGGGAAGTGAATTAAATACCATTTCGAGGCATTGAATGTTTGAGCAAAAACGGCTGATTTTCGACAAAAGCGATAACACCCCCCCCCCCCCCATTACGTCATGCTTCAGAAATGTGGAAAATGGTCCGTTTTCAAATGTTTTATTTTTGAACGTCAGTTCACATTTGTAGGTGGATCATCAGTGTTAGAGCTAAAATTAGCATGTTTAAAGTGATTTTCATGCTTCCAGGGGCCCTAAACACAAGATTTATGGACTGTTAAAAGTGCATGAAAATGGCCAATTTGCTCACTCTGAGTTCTCAAAAAGGGTTTCTTCACCCCGGAAAGTTAAATAAATACCATTTGGAGGCATTTATTGTTCGAGCAAAAACGGCTGATTTTCGACAAAAGAGATAACACCCCCCCATTACGTCATGCTTCAGAAATGTGGAAAATGGTCCGTTTTCAAATGTTTTATTTTTGAACGTCAGTTCACATTTGTAGGTGGATCATCAGTGTTAGAGCTAAAATTAGCATGTTTAAAGTGATTTTCATGCTTCCAGGGGCCCTAAACACAAGATTTATGGAATGGTTAAAAGTGCATGAAAATGGCCAATTTACTCACTCTGAGTTCTCAAAAAGGGTTTCTTCACCCCAGGAAGTTAATTAAATACCATTTGGTGGCATTTAATGTTCGAGCAAAAACGGCTGCTTTTCGACAAAAGAGATAACACCCCCCCATTACGTGTTGCTTTAGAAATGTGGAAAATGGTCCGTTTTCAAATGTTTTATTTTTGAACGTCAGTTCACATTTGTAGGTGGATCATCAGTGTTAGAGGTAAAATTAGCATGTTTAAAGTGATTTTCATGCTTCCAGGGGCTCAGGAAGTTAATTAAATACCATTTGGAGGCATTGAATGTTCGAGCAAAAACGGCTGGTTTTCGACAAAAGAGATACCCCCCCATTATGTCATGCTTCAGAAATGTGGAAAATGGTCCGTTTTCAAATGTTTTATTTTTGAACGTCAGTTCACATTTGTAGGTGGATCATCAGTGTTAGAGCTAAAAGTAGCATGTTTAAAGTGATTTTCATGCTTCCAGGGGCCCTAAACACAAGATTTATGGAATGGTTAAAAGTGCATGAAAATGGCCAATTACTCACTCTGAGTTCTCAAAAAGGGTTTCTTCAGCCCGGGAAGTTAATTAAATACCATTTGGAGGCATTTAATGTTCGAGCAAAAACAGCTGATTTTCGACAAAAGAGATAACACCCCCCCATTACGTCATGCTTCAGAAATGTGGAAAATGGTCCGTTTTCAAATGTTTTATTTTTGAACGTCAGTTCACATTTGTAGGTGGATCATCAGTGTTAGAGCTAAAATTAGCATGTTTAAAGTGATTTTCATGCTTCCAGGGGCTCGGGAAGTGAAATAAATACTATTTGGAGGCATTTCATGTTTGAGCAAAAACGGCTGATTTTCGACAAAAGAGATAACACCCCCCCCATTACGTCATGCTTCAGAAATGTGGAAAATGGTCCGTTTTCAAATGTTTTATTTTTGAACGTCAGTTCACATTTGTAGGTGGATCATCAGTGTTAGAGGTAAAATTAGCATGTTTAAAGTGATTTTCATGCTTCCAGGGGCTCGGGAAGTTAATTAAATACCATTTGGAGGCATTGAATGTTCAAGCAAAAACGGCTGGTTTTCGACAAAAGAGATAAAACCCCACCATTATGTCATGCTTCAGAAATGTGGAAAATGGTCCGTTTTCAAATGTTTTATTTTTGAACGTCAGTTCACATTTGTAGGTGGATCATCAGTGTTAGAGCTAAAATTAGCATGTTTAAAGTGATTTTCATGCTTCCAGGGGCCCTAAACACAAGATTTATGGAATGGTTAAAAGTGCATGAAAATGGCCAATTACTCACTCTGAGTTCTCAAAAAGGGTTTCTTCACCCCGGGAAGTTAATTAAATACCATTTGGAGGCATTTAATGTTCGAGCAAAAACAGCTGATTTTCGACAAAAGAGATAACACCCCCCCATTACGTCATGCTTCAGAAATGTGGAAAATGGTCCGTTTTCAAATGTTTTATTTTTGAACGTCAGTTCACATTTGTAGGTGGATCATCAGTGTTAGAGCTAAAATTAGCATGTTTAAAGTGATTTTCATGCTTCCAGGGGCTCGGGAAGTGAATTAAATACTATTTGGAGGCATTTAATGTTTGAGCAAAAACGGCTGATTTTCGACAAAAGAGATAACACCCCCCCCCATTACGTCATGCTTCAGAAATGTGGAAAATGGTCCGTTTTCAAATGTTTTATTTTTGAACGTCAGTTCACATTTGTAGGTGGATCATCAGTGTTACAGCTAAAATTAGCATGTTTAAAGTGATTTTCATGCTTCCAGGGGCTCGGGAAGTTAATTAAATACCATTTGGAGGCATTTAATGTTCGAGCAAAAATGGCTGATTTTCGACAAAAGAGATAACACCCCCCCATTACGTCATGCTTCAGAAATGTGGAAAATGGTCAGTTTTCAAATGTTTTATTTTTGAACGTCAGTTCACATTTGTAGGTGGATCATCAGTGTTAGAGCTAACATTGGCATGTTTAAAGTTATTTTCATGCTTCCAGGGGCCCTAAACACAAGATTTATGGAATGGTTAAAAGTGCATGAAAATGGCCAATTTACTCACTCTGAGTTCTCAAAAAGGGTTTCTTCACCCCGGGAAGTTAATTAAATACCATTTGGAGGCATTTAATGTTCGAGCAAAAATGGCAGATTTTCGACAAAAGAGATAACACCCCCCCATTAGGTCATGCTTCAGAAATGTGGAAAATGGTCTGTTTTCAAATGTTTTATTTTTGAACGTCAGTTCACATTTGTAGGTGGATCATCAGTGTTAGAGCTAAAATTAGCATGTTTAAAGTGATTTTCATGCTTCCAGGGGCCCTAAACACAAGATTTATGGACTGTTAAAAGTGCATGAAAATGGCCAATTTGCTCACTCTTAGTTCTCAAAAAGGGTTTCTTCACCCCGGGAAGTTAAATAAATACCATTTGGAGGCATTTATTGTTCGAGCAAAAACGGCTGATTTTCGACAAAAGAGATAACACCCCCCCATTACGTCATGCTTCAGAAATGTGGAAAATGGTCCGTTTTCAAATGTTTTATTTTTGAACGTCAGTTCACATTTGTAGGTGGATCATCAGTGTTAGAGCTAAAATTAGCATGTTTAAAGTGATTTTCATGCTTCCAGGGGCCCTAAACACAAGATTTATGGAATGGTTAAAAGTGCATGAAAATGGCCAATTTACTCACTCTGAGTTCTCAAAAAGGGTTTCTTCACCCCGGGAAGTTAATTAAATACCATTTGGTGGCATTTAATGTTCGAGCAAAAACGGCTGCTTTTCGACAAAAGAGATAACACCCCCCCATTACGTCATGCTTCAGAAATGTGGAAAATGGTCCGTTTTCAAATGTTTTATTTTTGAACGTCAGTTCACATTTGTAGGTGGATCATCAGTGTTAGAGCTAAAATTAGCATGTTTAAAGTGATTTTCATGCTTCCAGGGGCCCTAAACACAAGATTTATGGACTGTTAAAAGTGCATGAAAATGGCCAATTTGCTCACTCTTAGTTCTCCAAAAGGGTTTCTTCACCCCGGGAAGTTAAATAAATACCATTTGGAGGCATTTATCGTTCGAGCAAAAACGGCTGATTTTCGACAAAAGAGATAACACCCCCCCATTACGTCATGCTTCAGAAATGTGGAAAATGGTCCGTTTTCAAATGTTTTATTTTTGAACGTCAGTTCACATTTGTAGGTGGATCATCAGTGTTAGAGCTAAAATTAGCATGTTTAAAGTGATTTTCATGCTTCCAGGGGCCCTAAACACAAGATTTATGGAATGGTTAAAAGTGCATGAAAATGGCCAATTTACTCACTCTGAGTTCTCAAAAAGGGTTTCTTCACCCCGGGAAGTTAATTAAATACCATTTGGTGGCATTTAATGTTCGAGCAAAAACGGCTGCTTTTCGACAAAAGAGATAACAGCCCCCCATTACGTCATGCTTCAGAAATGTGGAAAATGGTCCGTTTTCAAATGTTTTATTTTTGAATGTCAGTTCACATTTGTAGGTGGATCATCAGTGTTAGAGCTAAAATTAGCATGTTTAAAGTGATTTTCATGCTTCCAGGGGCTCGGGAAGTGAAATAAATACCATTTCGAGGCATTGAATGTTTGAGCAAAAACGGCTGATTTTCGACAAAAGAGATAACACCCCCCCCCATTACGTCATGCTTCAGAAATGTGGAAAATGGTCCGTTTTCAAATGTTTTATTTTTGAACGTCAGTTCACATTTGTAGGTGGATCATCAGTGTTAGAGATAAAATTAGCATGTTTAAAGTGATTTTCATGCTTCCAGGGGCCCTAAACACAAGATTTATGGACTGTTAAAAGTGCATGAAAATGGCCAATTTGCTCACTCTGAGTTCTCAAAAAGGGTTTCTTCACCCCGGGAAGTTAAATAAATACCATTTGGAGGAATTTATTGTTCGAGCAAAAACGGCTGATTTTCGACAAAAGAGATAACACCCCCCCATTACGTCATGCTTCAGAAATGTGGAAAAAGGTCCGTTTTCAAATGTTTTATTTTTGAACGTCAGTTCACATTTGTAGGTGGATCATCAGTGTTAGAGCTAAAATTAGCATGTTTAAAGTGATTTTCATGCTTCCAGGGGCCCTAAACACAAGATTTATGGAATGGTTAAAAGTGCATGAAAATGGCCAATTTACTCACTCTGAGTTCTCAAAAAGGGTTTCTTCACCCCGGGAAGTTAATTAAATACCATTTGGTGGCATTTAATGTTCGAGCAAAAACGGCTGCTTTTCGACAAAAGAGATAACACCCCCCCATTACGTCATGCTTCAGAAATGTGGAAAATGGTCCATTTTCAAATGTTTTATTTTTGAACGTCAGTTCACATTTGTAGGTGGATCATCAGTGTTAGAGCTAAAATTAGCATGTTTAAAGTGATTTTCATGCTTCCAGGGGCTCGGGAAGTGAATTAAATACCATTTCGAGGCATTGAATGTTTGAGCAAAAACGGCTGATTTTCGACAAAAGCGATAACACCCCCCCCCCCCCATTACGTCATGCTTCAGAAATGTGGAAAATGGTCCGTTTTCAAATGTTTTATTTTTGAACGTCAGTTCACATTTGTAGGTGGATCATCAGTGTTAGAGCTAAAATTAGCATGTTTAAAGTGATTTTCATGCTTCCAGGGGCCCTAAACACAAGATTTATGGACTGTTAAAAGTGCATGAAAATGGCCAATTTGCTCACTCTGAGTTCTCAAAAAGGGTTTCTTCACCCCGGAAAGTTAAATAAATACCATTTGGAGGCATTTATTGTTCGAGCAAAAACGGCTGATTTTCGACAAAAGAGATAACACCCCCCCATTACGTCATGCTTCAGAAATGTGGAAAATGGTCCGTTTTCAAATGTTTTATTTTTGAACGTCAGTTCACATTTGTAGGTGGATCATCAGTGTTAGAGCTAAAATTAGCATGTTTAAAGTGATTTTCATGCTTCCAGGGGCCCTAAACACAAGATTTATGGAATGGTTAAAAGTGCATGAAAATGGCCAATTTACTCACTCTGAGTTCTCAAAAAGGGTTTCTTCACCCCAGGAAGTTAATTAAATACCATTTGGTGGCATTTAATGTTCGAGCAAAAACGGCTGCTTTTCGACAAAAGAGATAACACCCCCCCATTACGTGTTGCTTTAGAAATGTGGAAAATGGTCCGTTTTCAAATGTTTTATTTTTGAACGTCAGTTCACATTTGTAGGTGGATCATCAGTGTTAGAGGTAAAATTAGCATGTTTAAAGTGATTTTCATGCTTCCAGGGGCTCAGGAAGTTAATTAAATACCATTTGGAGGCATTGAATGTTCGAGCAAAAACGGCTGGTTTTCGACAAAAGAGATACCCCCCCATTATGTCATGCTTCAGAAATGTGGAAAATGGTCCGTTTTCAAATGTTTTATTTTTGAACGTCAGTTCACATTTGTAGGTGGATCATCAGTGTTAGAGCTAAAAGTAGCATGTTTAAAGTGATTTTCATGCTTCCAGGGGCCCTAAACACAAGATTTATGGAATGGTTAAAAGTGCATGAAAATGGCCAATTACTCACTCTGAGTTCTCAAAAAGGGTTTCTTCAGCCCGGGAAGTTAATTAAATACCATTTGGAGGCATTTAATGTTCGAGCAAAAACAGCTGATTTTCGACAAAAGAGATAACACCCCCCCATTACGTCATGCTTCAGAAATGTGGAAAATGGTCCGTTTTCAAATGTTTTATTTTTGAACGTCAGTTCACATTTGTAGGTGGATCATCAGTGTTAGAGCTAAAATTAGCATGTTTAAAGTGATTTTCATGCTTCCAGGGGCTCGGGAAGTGAAATAAATACTATTTGGAGGCATTTCATGTTTGAGCAAAAACGGCTGATTTTCGACAAAAGAGATAACACCCCCCCCATTACGTCATGCTTCAGAAATGTGGAAAATGGTCCGTTTTCAAATGTTTTATTTTTGAACGTCAGTTCACATTTGTAGGTGGATCATCAGTGTTAGAGGTAAAATTAGCATGTTTAAAGTGATTTTCATGCTTCCAGGGGCTCGGGAAGTTAATTAAATACCATTTGGAGGCATTGAATGTTCAAGCAAAAACGGCTGGTTTTCGACAAAAGAGATAAAACCCCACCATTATGTCATGCTTCAGAAATGTGGAAAATGGTCCGTTTTCAAATGTTTTATTTTTGAACGTCAGTTCACATTTGTAGGTGGATCATCAGTGTTAGAGCTAAAATTAGCATGTTTAAAGTGATTTTCATGCTTCCAGGGGCCCTAAACACAAGATTTATGGAATGGTTAAAAGTGCATGAAAATGGCCAATTACTCACTCTGAGTTCTCAAAAAGGGTTTCTTCACCCCGGGAAGTTAATTAAATACCATTTGGAGGCATTTAATGTTCGAGCAAAAACAGCTGATTTTCGACAAAAGAGATAACACCCCCCCATTACGTCATGCTTCAGAAATGTGGAAAATGGTCCGTTTTCAAATGTTTTATTTTTGAACGTCAGTTCACATTTGTAGGTGGATCATCAGTGTTAGAGCTAAAATTAGCATGTTTAAAGTGATTTTCATGCTTCCAGGGGCTCGGGAAGTGAATTAAATACTATTTGGAGGCATTTAATGTTTGAGCAAAAACGGCTGATTTTCGACAAAAGAGATAACACCCCCCCCCATTACGTCATGCTTCAGAAATGTGGAAAATGGTCCGTTTTCAAATGTTTTATTTTTGAACGTCAGTTCACATTTGTAGGTGGATCATCAGTGTTACAGCTAAAATTAGCATGTTTAAAGTGATTTTCATGCTTCCAGGGGCTCGGGAAGTTAATTAAATACCATTTGGAGGCATTTAATGTTCGAGCAAAAATGGCTGATTTTCGACAAAAGAGATAACACCCCCCCATTACGTCATGCTTCAGAAATGTGGAAAATGGTCAGTTTTCAAATGTTTTATTTTTGAACGTCAGTTCACATTTGTAGGTGGATCATCAGTGTTAGAGCTAACATTGGCATGTTTAAAGTTATTTTCATGCTTCCAGGGGCCCTAAACACAAGATTTATGGAATGGTTAAAAGTGCATGAAAATGGCCAATTTACTCACTCTGAGTTCTCAAAAAGGGTTTCTTCACCCCGGGAAGTTAATTAAATACCATTTGGAGGCATTTAATGTTCGAGCAAAAATGGCAGATTTTCGACAAAAGAGATAACACCCCCCCATTAGGTCATGCTTCAGAAATGTGGAAAATGGTCTGTTTTCAAATGTTTTATTTTTGAACGTCAGTTCACATTTGTAGGTGGATCATCAGTGTTAGAGCTAAAATTAGCATGTTTAAAGTGATTTTCATGCTTCCAGGGGCCCTAAACACAAGATTTATGGACTGTTAAAAGTGCATGAAAATGGCCAATTTGCTCACTCTTAGTTCTCAAAAAGGGTTTCTTCACCCCGGGAAGTTAAATAAATACCATTTGGAGGCATTTATTGTTCGAGCAAAAACGGCTGATTTTCGACAAAAGAGATAACACCCCCCCATTACGTCATGCTTCAGAAATGTGGAAAATGGTCCGTTTTCAAATGTTTTATTTTTGAACGTCAGTTCACATTTGTAGGTGGATCATCAGTGTTAGAGCTAAAATTAGCATGTTTAAAGTGATTTTCATGCTTCCAGGGGCCCTAAACACAAGATTTATGGAATGGTTAAAAGTGCATGAAAATGGCCAATTTACTCACTCTGAGTTCTCAAAAAGGGTTTCTTCACCCCGGGAAGTTAATTAAATACCATTTGGTGGCATTTAATGTTCGAGCAAAAACGGCTGCTTTTCGACAAAAGAGATAACACCCCCCCATTACGTCATGCTTCAGAAATGTGGAAAATGGTCCGTTTTCAAATGTTTTATTTTTGAATGTCAGTTCACATTTGTAGGTGGATCATCAGTGTTAGAGCTAAAATTAGCATGTTTAAAGTGGTTTTCATGCTTCCAGGGGCTCGGGAAGTGAAATAAATACCATTTCGAGGCATTGAATGTTTGAGCAAAAACGGCTGATTTTCGACAAAAGAGATAACACCCCCCCCCATTACGTCATGCTTCAGAAATGTGGAAAATGGTCCGTTTTCAAATGTTTTATTTTTGAACGTCAGTTCACATTTGTAGGTGGATCATCAGTGTTAGAGATAAAATTAGCATGTTTAAAGTGATTTTCATGCTTCCAGGGGCCCTAAACACAAGATTTATGGACTGTTAAAAGTGCATGAAAATGGCCAATTTGCTCACTCTGAGTTCTCAAAAAGGGTTTCTTCACCCCGGGAAGTTAAATAAATACCATTTGGAGGAATTTATTGTTCGAGCAAAAACGGCTGATTTTCGACAAAAGAGATAACACCCCCCCATTACGTCATGCTTCAGAAATGTGGAAAAAGGTCCGTTTTCAAATGTTTTATTTTTGAACGTCAGTTCACATTTGTAGGTGGATCATCAGTGTTAGAGCTAAAATTAGCATGTTTAAAGTGATTTTCATGCTTCCAGGGGCCCTAAACACAAGATTTATGGAATGGTTAAAAGTGCATGAAAATGGCCAATTTACTCACTCTGAGTTCTCAAAAAGGGTTTCTTCACCCCGGGAAGTTAATTAAATACCATTTGGTGGCATTTAATGTTCGAGCAAAAACGGCTGCTTTTCGACAAAAGAGATAACACCCCCCCATTACGTCATGCTTCAGAAATGTGGAAAATGGTCCGTTTTCAAATGTTTTATTTTTGAACGTCAGTTCACATTTGTAGGTGGATCATCAGTGTTAGAGCTAAAATTAGCATGTTTAAAGTGATTTTCATGCTTCCAGGGGCTCGGGAAGTGAATTAAATACCATTTCGAGGCATTGAATGTTTGAGCAAAAACGGCTGATTTTCGACAAAAGCGATAACACCCCCCCCCCCCCCATTACGTCATGCTTCAGAAATGTGGAAAATGGTCCGTTTTCAAATGTTTTATTTTTGAACGTCAGTTCACATTTGTAGGTGGATCATCAGTGTTAGAGCTAAAATTAGCATGTTTAAAGTGATTTTCATGCTTCCAGGGGCCCTAAACACAAGATTTATGGACTGTTAAAAGTGCATGAAAATGGCCAATTTGCTCACTCTGAGTTCTCAAAAAGGGTTTCTTCACCCCGGAAAGTTAAATAAATACCATTTGGAGGCATTTATTGTTCGAGCAAAAACGGCTGATTTTCGACAAAAGAGATAACACCCCCCCATTACGTCATGCTTCAGAAATGTGGAAAATGGTCCGTTTTCAAATGTTTTATTTTTGAACGTCAGTTCACATTTGTAGGTGGATCATCAGTGTTAGAGCTAAAATTAGCATGTTTAAAGTGATTTTCATGCTTCCAGGGGCCCTAAACACAAGATTTATGGAATGGTTAAAAGTGCATGAAAATGGCCAATTTACTCACTCTGAGTTCTCAAAAAGGGTTTCTTCACCCCAGGAAGTTAATTAAATACCATTTGGTGGCATTTAATGTTCGAGCAAAAACGGCTGCTTTTCGACAAAAGAGATAACACCCCCCCATTACGTGTTGCTTTAGAAATGTGGAAAATGGTCCGTTTTCAAATGTTTTATTTTTGAACGTCAGTTCACATTTGTAGGTGGATCATCAGTGTTAGAGGTAAAATTAGCATGTTTAAAGTGATTTTCATGCTTCCAGGGGCTCAGGAAGTTAATTAAATACCATTTGGAGGCATTGAATGTTCGAGCAAAAACGGCTGGTTTTCGACAAAAGAGATACCCCCCCATTATGTCATGCTTCAGAAATGTGGAAAATGGTCCGTTTTCAAATGTTTTATTTTTGAACGTCAGTTCACATTTGTAGGTGGATCATCAGTGTTAGAGCTAAAAGTAGCATGTTTAAAGTGATTTTCATGCTTCCAGGGGCCCTAAACACAAGATTTATGGAATGGTTAAAAGTGCATGAAAATGGCCAATTACTCACTCTGAGTTCTCAAAAAGGGTTTCTTCAGCCCGGGAAGTTAATTAAATACCATTTGGAGGCATTTAATGTTCGAGCAAAAACAGCTGATTTTCGACAAAAGAGATAACACCCCCCCATTACGTCATGCTTCAGAAATGTGGAAAATGGTCCGTTTTCAAATGTTTTATTTTTGAACGTCAGTTCACATTTGTAGGTGGATCATCAGTGTTAGAGCTAAAATTAGCATGTTTAAAGTGATTTTCATGCTTCCAGGGGCTCGGGAAGTGAAATAAATACTATTTGGAGGCATTTCATGTTTGAGCAAAAACGGCTGATTTTCGACAAAAGAGATAACACCCCCCCCATTACGTCATGCTTCAGAAATGTGGAAAATGGTCCGTTTTCAAATGTTTTATTTTTGAACGTCAGTTCACATTTGTAGGTGGATCATCAGTGTTAGAGGTAAAATTAGCATGTTTAAAGTGATTTTCATGCTTCCAGGGGCTCGGGAAGTTAATTAAATACCATTTGGAGGCATTGAATGTTCAAGCAAAAACGGCTGGTTTTCGACAAAAGAGATAAAACCCCACCATTATGTCATGCTTCAGAAATGTGGAAAATGGTCCGTTTTCAAATGTTTTATTTTTGAACGTCAGTTCACATTTGTAGGTGGATCATCAGTGTTAGAGCTAAAATTAGCATGTTTAAAGTGATTTTCATGCTTCCAGGGGCCCTAAACACAAGATTTATGGAATGGTTAAAAGTGCATGAAAATGGCCAATTACTCACTCTGAGTTCTCAAAAAGGGTTTCTTCACCCCGGGAAGTTAATTAAATACCATTTGGAGGCATTTAATGTTCGAGCAAAAACAGCTGATTTTCGACAAAAGAGATAACACCCCCCCATTACGTCATGCTTCAGAAATGTGGAAAATGGTCCGTTTTCAAATGTTTTATTTTTGAACGTCAGTTCACATTTGTAGGTGGATCATCAGTGTTAGAGCTAAAATTAGCATGTTTAAAGTGATTTTCATGCTTCCAGGGGCTCGGGAAGTGAATTAAATACTATTTGGAGGCATTTAATGTTTGAGCAAAAACGGCTGATTTTCGACAAAAGAGATAACACCCCCCCCCATTACGTCATGCTTCAGAAATGTGGAAAATGGTCCGTTTTCAAATGTTTTATTTTTGAACGTCAGTTCACATTTGTAGGTGGATCATCAGTGTTACAGCTAAAATTAGCATGTTTAAAGTGATTTTCATGCTTCCAGGGGCTCGGGAAGTTAATTAAATACCATTTGGAGGCATTTAATGTTCGAGCAAAAATGGCTGATTTTCGACAAAAGAGATAACACCCCCCCATTACGTCATGCTTCAGAAATGTGGAAAATGGTCAGTTTTCAAATGTTTTATTTTTGAACGTCAGTTCACATTTGTAGGTGGATCATCAGTGTTAGAGCTAACATTGGCATGTTTAAAGTTATTTTCATGCTTCCAGGGGCCCTAAACACAAGATTTATGGAATGGTTAAAAGTGCATGAAAATGGCCAATTTACTCACTCTGAGTTCTCAAAAAGGGTTTCTTCACCCCGGGAAGTTAATTAAATACCATTTGGAGGCATTTAATGTTCGAGCAAAAATGGCAGATTTTCGACAAAAGAGATAACACCCCCCCATTAGGTCATGCTTCAGAAATGTGGAAAATGGTCTGTTTTCAAATGTTTTATTTTTGAACGTCAGTTCACATTTGTAGGTGGATCATCAGTGTTAGAGCTAAAATTAGCATGTTTAAAGTGATTTTCATGCTTCCAGGGGCCCTAAACACAAGATTTATGGACTGTTAAAAGTGCATGAAAATGGCCAATTTGCTCACTCTTAGTTCTCAAAAAGGGTTTCTTCACCCCGGGAAGTTAAATAAATACCATTTGGAGGCATTTATTGTTCGAGCAAAAACGGCTGATTTTCGACAAAAGAGATAACACCCCCCCATTACGTCATGCTTCAGAAATGTGGAAAATGGTCCGTTTTCAAATGTTTTATTTTTGAACGTCAGTTCACATTTGTAGGTGGATCATCAGTGTTAGAGCTAAAATTAGCATGTTTAAAGTGATTTTCATGCTTCCAGGGGCCCTAAACACAAGATTTATGGAATGGTTAAAAGTGCATGAAAATGGCCAATTTACTCACTCTGAGTTCTCAAAAAGGGTTTCTTCACCCCGGGAAGTTAATTAAATACCATTTGGTGGCATTTAATGTTCGAGCAAAAACGGCTGCTTTTCGACAAAAGAGATAACACCCCCCCATTACGTCATGCTTCAGAAATGTGGAAAATGGTCCGTTTTCAAATGTTTTATTTTTGAATGTCAGTTCACATTTGTAGGTGGATCATCAGTGTTAGAGCTAAAATTAGCATGTTTAAAGTGGTTTTCATGCTTCCAGGGGCTCGGGAAGTGAAATAAATACCATTTCGAGGCATTGAATGTTTGAGCAAAAACGGCTGATTTTCGACAAAAGAGATAACACCCCCCCCCATTACGTCATGCTTCAGAAATGTGGAAAATGGTCCGTTTTCAAATGTTTTATTTTTGAACGTCAGTTCACATTTGTAGGTGGATCATCAGTGTTAGAGATAAAATTAGCATGTTTAAAGTGATTTTCATGCTTCCAGGGGCCCTAAACACAAGATTTATGGACTGTTAAAAGTGCATGAAAATGGCCAATTTGCTCACTCTGAGTTCTCAAAAAGGGTTTCTTCACCCCGGGAAGTTAAATAAATACCATTTGGAGGAATTTATTGTTCGAGCAAAAACGGCTGATTTTCGACAAAAGAGATAACACCCCCCCATTACGTCATGCTTCAGAAATGTGGAAAATGGTCCGTTTTCAAATGTTTTATTTTTGAACGTCAGTTCACATTTGTAGGTGGATCATCAGTGTTAGAGCTAAAATTAGCATGTTTAAAGTGATTTTCATGCTTCCAGGGGCCCTAAACACAAGATTTATGGAATGGTTAAAAGTGCATGAAAATGGCCAATTTACTCACTCTGAGTTCTCAAAAAGGGTTTCTTCACCCCGGGAAGTTAATTAAATACCATTTGGTGGCATTTAATGTTCGAGCAAAAACGGCTGCTTTTCGACAAAAGAGATAACACCCCCCCATTACGTCATGCTTCAGAAATGTGGAAAATGGTCCGTTTTCAAATGTTTTATTTTTGAACGTCAGTTCACATTTGTAGGTGGATCATCAGTGTTAGAGCTAAAATTAGCATGTTTAAAGTGATTTTCATGCTTCCAGGGGCTCGGGAAGTGAATTAAATACCATTTCGAGGCATTGAATGTTTGAGCAAAAACGGCTGATTTTCGACAAAAGCGATAACACCCCCCCCCCCATTACGTCATGCTTCAGAAATGTGGAAAATGGTCTGTTTTCAAATGTTTTATTTTTGAACGTCAGTTCACATTTGTAGGTGGATCATCAGTGTTAGAGCTAAAATTAGCATGTTTAAAGTGATTTTCATGCTTCCAGGGGCCCTAAACACAAGATTTATGGACTGTTAAAAGTGCATGAAAATGGCCAATTTGCTCACTCTGAGTTCTCAAAAAGGGTTTCTTCACCCCGGGAAGTTAAATAAATACCATTTGGAGGCATTTATTGTTCGAGCAAAAACGGCTGATTTTCGACAAAAGAGATAACACCCCCCCATTACGTCATGCTTCAGAAATGTGGAAAATGGTCCGTTTTCAAATGTTTTATTTTTGAACGTCAGTTCACATTTGTAGGTGGATCATCAGTGTTAGAGCTAAAATTAGCATGTTTAAAGTGATTTTCATGCTTCCAGGGGCCGTAAACACAAGATTTATGGAATGGTTAAAAGTGCATGAAAATGGCCAATTTACTCACTCTGAGTTCTCAAAAAGGGTTTCTTCACCCCAGGAAGTTAATTAAATACCATTTAGTGGCATTTATTGTTCGAGCAAAAACGGCTGCTTTTCGACAAAAGAGATAACACCCCCCCATTACGTGTTGCTTTAGAAATGTGGAAAATGGTCCGTTTTCAAATGTTTTATTTTTGAACGTCAGTTCACATTTGTAGGTGGATCATCAGTGTTAGAGCTAAAATTAGCATGTTTAAAGTGATTTTCATGCTTCCAGGGGCCCTAAACACAAGATTTATGGACTGTTAAAAGTGCATGAAAATGGCCAATTTGCTCACTCTTAGTTCTCAAAAAGGGTTTCTTCACCCCGGGAAGTTAAATAAATACCATTTGGAGGCATTTATTGTTCGAGCAAAAACGGCTGCTTTTCGACAAAAGAGATAACACCCCCCCATTACGTCATGCTTCAGAAATGTGGAAAATGGTCCGTTTTCAAATGTTTTATTTTTGAATGTCAGTTCACATTTGTAGGTGGATCATCAGTGTTAGAGCTAAAATTAGCATGTTTAAAGTGATTTTCATGCTTCCAGGGGCTCGGGAAGTGAAATAAATACCATTTCGAGGCATTGAATGTTTGAGCAAAAACGGCTGATTTTCGACAAAAGAGATAACACCCCCCCCCCATTACGTCATGCTTCAGAAATGTGGAAAATGGTCCGTTTTCAAATGTTTTATTTTTGAACGTCAGTTCACATTTGTAGGTGGATCATCAGTGTTAGAGATAAAATTAGCATGTTTAAAGTGATTTTCATGCTTCCAGGGGCCCTAAACACAAGATTTATGGACTGTTAAAAGTGCATGAAAATGGCCAATTTGCTCACTCTGAGTTCTCAAAAAGGGTTTCTTCACCCCGGGAAGTTAAATAAATACCATTTGGAGGAATTTATTGTTCGAGCAAAAACGGCTGATTTTCGACAAAAGAGATAACACCCCCCCATTACGTCATGCTTCAGAAATGTGGAAAATGGTCCGTTTTCAAATGTTTTATTTTTGAACGTCAGTTCACATTTGTAGGTGGATCATCAGTGTTAGAGCTAAAATTAGCATGTTTAAAGTGATTTTCATGCTTCCAGGGGCCCTAAACACAAGATTTATGGAATGGTTAAAAGTGCATGAAAATGGCCAATTTACTCACTCTGAGTTCTCAAAAAGGGTTTCTTCACCCCGGGAAGTTAATTAAATACCATTTGGTGGCATTTAATGTTCGAGCAAAAACGGCTGCTTTTCGACAAAAGAGATAACACCCCCCCCATTACGTGTTGCTTCAGAAATGTGGAAAATGGTCCGTTTTCAAATGTTTTATTTTTGAACGTCAGTTCACATTTGTAGGTGGATCATCAGTGTTAGAGGTAAAATTAGCATGTTTAAAGTGATTTTCATGCTTCCAGGGGCTCGGGAAGTTAATTAAATACCATTTGGAGGCATTGAATGTTCGAGCAAAAACGGCTGGTTTTCGACAAAAGAGATAACACCCCCCCATTATGTCATGCTTCAGAAATGTGGAAAATGGTCCGTTTTCAAATGTTTTATTTTTGAACGTCAGTTCACATTTGTAGGTGGATCATCAGTGTTAGAGCTAAAATTAGCATGTTTAAAGTGATTTTCATGCTTCCAGGGGCCCTAAACACAAGATTAATGGAATGGTTAAAAGTGCATGAAAATGGCCAATTACTCACTCTGAGTTCTCAAAAAGGGTTTCTTCACCCCGGGAAGTTAATTAAATACCATTTGGAGGCATTTAATGTTCGAGCAAAAACAGCTGATTTTCGACAAAAGAGATAACATCCCCCATTACGTCATGCTTCAGAAATGTGGAAAATGGTCAGTTTTCAAATGTTTTATTTTTGAACGTCAGTTCACATTTGTAGGTGGATCATCAGTGTTAGAGCTAAAATTAGCATGTTTAAAGTGATTTTCATGCTTCCAGGGGCTCGGGAAGTGAATTAAATACTATTTGGAGGCATTTAATGTTTGAGCAAAAACGGCTGATTTTCGACAAAAGAGATAATACCCCCCCCATTACGTCATGCTTCAGAAATGTGGAAAATGGTCCATTTTCAAATGTTTTATTTTTGAACGTCAGTTCACATTTGTAGGTGGATCATCAGTGTTACAGCTAAAATTAGCATGTTTAAAGTGATTTTCATGCTTCCAGGGGCTCGGGAAGTTAATTAAATACCATTTGGAGGCATTTAATGTTCGAGCAAAAATGGCTGATTTTCGACAAAAGAGATAACACCCCCCCATTACGTCATGCTTCAGAAATGTGGAAAATGGTCAGTTTTCAAATGTTTTATTTTTGAACGTCAGTTCACATTTGTAGGTGGATCATCAGTGTTAGAGCTAAAATTAGCATGTTTAAAGTGATTTTCATGCTTCCAGGGGCCCTAAACACAAGATTTATGGACTGTTAAAAGTGCATGAAAATGGCCAATTTGCTCACTCTGAGTTCTCAAAAAGGGTTTCTTCACCCCGGGAAGTTAATTAAATACCATTTGGAGGCATTTAATGTTCGAGCAAAAACGGCTGATTTTCGACAAAAGAGATAACACCCCCCCATTACGTCATGCTTCAGAAATGTGGAAAATGGTCCGTTTTCAAATGTTTTATTTTTGAACGTCAGTTCACATTTGTAGGTGGATCATCAGTGTTAGAGCTAAAATTAGCATGTTTAAAGTGATTTTCATGCTTCCAAGGGCCCTAAACACAAGATTTATGAATGGTTAAAAGTGCATGAAAATGGCCAATTTACTCACTCTGAGTTCTCAAAAAGGGTTTCTTCACCCCGGGAAGTTAATTAAATACCATTTGGTGGCATTTAATGTTCGAGCAAAAATGGCTGCTTTTCGACAAAAGAGATAACACCCCCCCCATTACGTGTTGCTTCAGAAATGTGGAAAATGGTCCGTTTTCAAATGTTTTATTTTTGAACGTCAGTTCACATTTGTAGGTGGATCATCAGTGTTAGAGGTAAAATTAGCATGTTTAAAGTGATTTTCATGCTTCCAGGGGCTCGGGAAGTTAATTAAATACCATTTGGAGGCATTGAATGTTCGAGCAAAAACGGCTGGTTTTCGACAAAAGAGATAACACCCCCCCATTATGTCATGCTTCAGAAATGTGGAAAATGGTCCGTTTTCAAATGTTTTATTTTTGAACGTCAGTTCACATTTGTAGGTGGATCATCAGTGTTAGAGCTAAAATTAGCATGTTTAAAGTGATTTTCATGCTTCCAGGGGCCCTAAACACAAGATTTATGGAATGGTTAAAAGTGCATGAAAATGGCCAATTACTCACTCTGAGTTCTCAAAAAGGGTTTCTTCACCCCGGGAAGTTAATTAAATACCATTTGGAGGCATTTAATGTTCGAGCAAAAACAGCTGATTTTCGACAAAAGAGATAACATCCCCCATTACGTCATGCTTCAGAAATGTGGAAAATGGTCCGTTTTCAAATGTTTTATTTTTGAACGTCAGTTCACATTTGTAGGTGGATCATCAGTGTTAGAGCTAAAATTAGCATGTTTAAAGTGATTTTCATGCTTCCAGGGGCTCGGGAAGTGAATTAAATACTATTTGGAGGCATTTAATGTTTGAGCAAAAACGGCTGATTTTCGACAAAAGAGATAACACCCCCCCCATTACGTCATGCTTCAGAAATGTGGAAAATGGTCCGTTTTCAAATGTTTTATTCTTGAACGTCAGTTCACATTTGTAGGTGGATCATCAGTGTTACAGCTAAAATTAGCATGTTTAAAGTGATTTTCATGCTTCCAGGGGCTCGGGAAGTTAATTAAATACCATTTGGAGGCATTTAATGTTCGAGCAAAAATGGCTGATTTTCGACAAAAGAGATAACACCCCCCATTACGTCATGCTTCAGAAATGTGGAAAATAGTCAGTTTTCAAATGTTTTATTTTTGAACGTCAGTTCACATTTGTAGGTGGATCATCAGTGTTAGAGCTAAAATTAGCATGTTTAAAGTGATTTTCATGCTTCCAGGGGCCCTAAACACAAGATTTATGGACTGTTAAAAGTGCATGAAAATGGCCAATTTGCTCACTCTGAGTTCTCAAAAAGGGTTTCTTCACCCCGGGAAGTTAAATAAATACCATTTGGAGGCATTTATTGTTCGAGCAAAAACGGCTGATTTTCGACAAAAGAGATAACACCCCCCCATTACGTCATGCTTCAGAAATGTGGAAAATGGTCCGTTTTCAAATGTTTTATTTTTGAACGTCAGTTCACATTTGTAGGTGGATCATCAGTGTTAGAGGTAAAATTAGCATGTTTAAAGTGATTTTCATGCTTCCAGGGGCTCGGGAAGTGAATTAAATACCATTTCGAGGCATTGAATGTTTGAGCAAAAACGGCTGATTTTCGACAAAAGCGATAACACCCCCCCCCCCATTACGTCATGCTTCAGAAATGTGGAAAATGGTCTGTTTTCAAATGTTTTATTTTTGAACGTCAGTTCACATTTGTAGGTGGATCATCAGTGTTAGAGCTAAAATTAGCATGTTTAAAGTGATTTTCATGCTTCCAGGGGCCCTAAACACAAGATTTATGGACTGTTAAAAGTGCATGAAAATGGCCAATTTGCTCACTCTGAGTTCTCAAAAAGGGTTTCTTCACCCCGGGAAGTTAAATAAATACCATTTGGATGCATTTATTGTTCGAGCAAAAACGGCTGATTTTCGACAAAAGAGATAACACCCCCCCATTACGTCATGCTTCAGAAATGTGGAAAATGGTCCGTTTTCAAATGTTTTATTTTTGAACGTCAGTTCACATTTGTAGGTGGATCATCAGTGTTAGAGCTAAAATTAGCATGTTTAAAGTGATTTTCATGCTTCCAGGGGCCCTAAACACAAGATTTATGGAATGGTTAAAAGTGCATGAAAATGGCCAATTTACTCACTCTGAGTTCTCAAAAAGGGTTTCTTCACCCCAGGAAGTTAATTAAATACCATTTAGTGGCATTTATTGTTCGAGCAAAAACGGCTGCTTTTTGACAAAAGAGATAACACCCCCCCATTACGTGTTGCTTTAGAAATGTGGAAAATGGTCCGTTTTCAAATGTTTTATTTTTGAACGTCAGTTCACATTTGTAGGTGGATCATCAGTGTTAGAGGTAAAATTAGCATGTTTAAAGTGATTTTCATGCTTCCAGGGGCTCGGGAAGTTAATTAAATACCATTTGGAGGCATTGAATGTTCGAGCAAAAACGGCTGGTTTTCTACAAAAGAGATACCCCCCCATTATGTCATGCTTCAGAAATGTGGAAAATGGTCCGTTTTCAAATGTTTTATTTTTGAACGTCAGTTCACATTTGTAGGTGGATCATCAGTGTTAGAGCTAAAAGTAGCATGTTTAAAGTGATTTTCATGCTTCCAGGGGCCCTAAACACAAGATTTATGGAATGGTTAAAAGTGCATGAAAATGGCCAATTACTCACTCTGAGTTCTCAAAAAGGGTTTCTTCAGCCCGGGAAGTTAATTAAATACCATTTGGAGGCATTTAATGTTCGAGCAAAAACAGCTGATTTTCGACAAAAGAGATAACACCCCCCCATTACGTCATGCTTCAGAAATGTGGAAAATGGTCCGTTTTCAAATGTTTTATTTTTGAACGTCAGTTCACATTTGTAGGTGGATCATCAGTGTTAGAGCTAAAATTAGCATGTTTAAAGTGATTTTCATGCTTCCAGGGGCTCGGGAAGTGAAATAAATACTATTTGGAGGCATTTCATGTTTGAGCAAAAACGGCTGATTTTCGACAAAAGAGATAACACCCCCCCCATTACGTCATGCTTCAGAAATGTGGAAAATGGTCCGTTTTCAAATGTTTTATTTTTGAACGTCAGTTCACATTTGTAGGTGGATCATCAGTGTTACAGCTAAAATTAGCATGTTTAAAGTGATTTTCATTCTTCCAGGGGCTCCGGAAGTTAATTAAATACCATTTGGAGGCATTTAATGTTCGAGCAAAAATGGCTGATTTTCGACAAAAGAGATAACACCCCCCCATTACGTCATGCTTCAGAAATGTGGAAAATGGTCAGTTTTCAAATGTTTTATTTTTGAACGTCAGTTCACATTTGTAGGTGGATCATCAGTGTTAGAGCTAACATTGGCATGTTTAAAGTGATTTTCATGCTTCCAGGGGCCCTAAACACAAGATTTATGGAATGGTTAAAAGTGCATGAAAATGGCCAATTTACTCACTCTGAGTTCTCAAAAAGGGTTTCTTCACCCCGGGAAGTTAATTAAATACCATTTGGAGGCATTTAATGTTCGAGCAAAAACGGCTGATTTTCGACAAAAGAGATAACACCCCCCCATTAGGTCATGCTTCAGAAATGTGGAAAATGGTCCGTTTTCAAATGTTTTATTTTTGAACGTCAGTTCACATTTGTAGGTGGATCATCAGTGTTAGAGCTAAAATTAGCATGTTTAAAGTGATTTTCATGCTTCCAGGGGCCCTAAACACAAGATTTATGGACTGTTAAAAGTGCATGAAAATGGCCAATTTGCTCACTCTGAGTTCTCAAAAAGGGTTTCTTCACCCCGGGAAGTTAAATAAATACCATTTGGAGGCATTTATTGTTCGAGCAAAAACGGCTGATTTTCGACAAAAGAGATAACACCCCCCCATTACGTGTTTCTTCAGAAATGTGGAAATGGTCCGTTTTCAAATGTTTTATTTTTGAACGTCAGTTCACATTTGTAGGTGGATCATCAGTGTTAGAGGTACAATTAGCATGTTTAAAGTGATTTTCATGCTTCCAGGGGCTCGGGCAGTTAATTAAATACCATTTTGAGGCATTGAATGTTCGAGCAAAAACGGCTGGTTTTCGACAAAAGAGATAACACCCCCCCATTACGTCATGCTTCAGAAATGTGGAAAATGGTCCGTTTTCAAATGTTTTATTTTTGAACGTCAGTTCACATTTGTAGGTGGATCATCAGTGTTAGAGCTAAAATTAGCATGTTTAAAGTGATTTTCATGCTTCCAGGGGCTCGGGAAGTGAATTAAATACTATGTGGAGGCATTTAATGTTTGAGCAAAAACGGCTGATTTTCGACAAAAGAGATAACACCCCCCCATTACGTCATGCTTCAGAAATGTGGAAAATGGTCCGTTTTCAAATGTTTTATTTTTGAACGTCAGTTCACATTTGTAGGTGGATCATCAGTGTTAGAGCTAAAATTAGCATGTTTAAAGTGATTTTCATGCTTCCAGGGGCCCTAAACACAAGATTTATGGAATGGTTAAAAGTGCATGAAAATGGCCAATTTACTCAGTCTGAGTTCTCAAAAAGGGTTTCTTCACCCCGGGAAGTTAATTAAATACCATTTGGAGGCATTTAATGTTCGAGCAAAAACGGCTGATTTTCGACAAAAGAGATAACACCCCCCCATTACGTCATGCTTCAGAAATGTGGAAAATGGTCCGTTTTCAAATGTTTTATTTTTGAACGTCAGTTCACATTTGTAGGTGGATCATCAGTGTTAGAGGTAAAATTAGCATGTTTAAAGTGATTTTCATGCTTCCAGGGGCTCGGGAAGTTAATTAAATACCATTTGGAGGCATTGAATGTTCGAGCAAAAACGGCTGATTTTCGAACACCCCCCATTACGTCATGCTTCAGAAATGTGGAAAATGGTCCGTTTTCAAATGTTTTATTTTTGAACGTCAGTTCACATTTGTAGGTGGATCATCAGTGTTAGAGCTAAAATTAGCATGTTTAAAGTGATTTTCATGCTTCCAGGGGCCCTAAACACAAGATTTATGGAATGGTTAAAAGTGCATGAAAATGGCCAATTTACTCACTCTGAGTTCTCAAAAAGGGTTTCTTCACCCCGGGAAGTTAATTAAATACCATTTGGTGGCATTTAATGTTCGAGCAAAAACGGCTGCTTTTCGACAAAAGAGATAACACCCCCCCCATTACGTGTTGCTTCAGAAATGTGGAAAATGGTCCGTTTTCAAATGTTTTATTTTTGAACGTCAGTTCACATTTGTAGGTGGATCATCAGTGTTAGAGGTAAAATTAGCATGTTTAAAGTGATTTTCATGCTTCCAGGGGCTCGGGAAGTTAATTAAATACCATTTGGAGGCATTGAATGTTCGAGCAAAAACGGCTGGTTTTCGACAAAAGAGATAACACCCCCCCATTATGTCATGCTTCAGAAATGTGGAAAATGGTCCGTTTTCAAATGTTTTATTTTTGAACGTCAGTTCACATTTGTAGGTGGATCATCAGTGTTAGAGCTAAAATTAGCATGTTTAAAGTGATTTTCATGCTTCCAGGGGCCCTAAACACAAGATTAATGGAATGGTTAAAAGTGCATGAAAATGGCCAATTACTCACTCTGAGTTCTCAAAAAGGGTTTCTTCACCCCGGGAAGTTAATTAAATACCATTTGGAGGCATTTAATGTTCGAGCAAAAACAGCTGATTTTCGACAAAAGAGATAACATCCCCCATTACGTCATGCTTCAGAAATGTGGAAAATGGTCCGTTTTCAAATGTTTTATTTTTGAACGTCAGTTCACATTTGTAGGTGGATCATCAGTGTTAGAGCTAAAATTAGCATGTTTAAAGTGATTTTCATGCTTCCAGGGGCTCGGGAAGTGAATTAAATACTATTTGGAGGCATTTAATGTTTGAGCAAAAACGGCTGATTTTCGACAAAAGAGATAATACCCCCCCCATTACGTCATGCTTCAGAAATGTGGAAAATGGTCCGTTTTCAAATGTTTTATTTTTGAACGTCAGTTCACATTTGTAGGTGGATCATCAGTGTTACAGCTAAAATTAGCATGTTTAAAGTGATTTTCATGCTTCCAGGGGCTCGGGAAGTTAATTAAATACCATTTGGAGGCATTTAATGTTCGAGCAAAAATGGCTGATTTTCGACAAAAGAGATAACACCCCCCCATTACGTCATGCTTCAGAAATGTGGAAAATGGTCAGTTTTCAAATGTTTTATTTTTGAACGTCAGTTCACATTTGTAGGTGGATCATCAGTGTTAGAGCTAAAATTAGCATGTTTAAAGTGATTTTCATGCTTCCAGGGGCCCTAAACACAAGATTTATGGACTGTTAAAAGTGCATGAAAATGGCCAATTTGCTCACTCTGAGTTCTCAAAAAGGGTTTCTTCACCCCGGGAAGTTAATTAAATACCATTTGGAGGCATTTAATGTTCGAGCAAAAACGGCTGATTTTCGACAAAAGAGATAACACCCCCCCATTACGTCATGCTTCAGAAATGTGGAAAATGGTCCGTTTTCAAATGTTTTTTTTTTGAACGTCAGTTCACATTTGTAGGTGGATCATCAGTGTTAGAGCTAAAATTAGCATGTTTAAAGTGATTTTCATGCTTCCAAGGGCCCTAAACACAAGATTTATGAATGGTTAAAAGTGCATGAAAATGGCCAATTTACTCACTCTGAGTTCTCAAAAAGGGTTTCTTCACCCCGGGAAGTTAATTAAATACCATTTGGTGGCATTTAATGTTCGAGCAAAAATGGCTGCTTTTCGACAAAAGAGATAACACCCCCCCCATTACGTGTTGCTTCAGAAATGTGGAAAATGGTCCGTTTTCAAATGTTTTATTTTTGAACGTCAGTTCACATTTGTAGGTGGATCATCAGTGTTAGAGGTAAAATTAGCATGTTTAAAGTGATTTTCATGCTTCCAGGGGCTCGGGAAGTTAATTAAATACCATTTGGAGGCATTGAATGTTCGAGCAAAAACGGCTGGTTTTCGACAAAAGAGATAACACCCCCCCATTATGTCATGCTTCAGAAATGTGGAAAATGGTCCGTTTTCAAATGTTTTATTTTTGAACGTCAGTTCACATTTGTAGGTGGATCATCAGTGTTAGAGCTAAAATTAGCATGTTTAAAGTGATTTTCATGCTTCCAGGGGCCCTAAACACAAGATTTATGGAATGGTTAAAAGTGCATGAAAATGGCCAATTACTCACTCTGAGTTCTCAAAAAGGGTTTCTTCACCCCGGGAAGTTAATTAAATACCATTTGGAGGCATTTAATGTTCGAGCAAAAACAGCTGATTTTCGACAAAAGAGATAACATCCCCCATTACGTCATGCTTCAGAAATGTGGAAAATGGTCCGTTTTCAAATGTTTTATTTTTGAACGTCAGTTCACATTTGTAGGTGGATCATCAGTGTTAGAGCTAAAATTAGCATGTTTAAAGTGATTTTCATGCTTCCAGGGGCTCGGGAAGTGAATTAAATACTATTTGGAGGCATTTAATGTTTGAGCAAAAACGGCTGATTTTCGACAAAAGAGATAACACCCCCCCCATTACGTCATGCTTCAGAAATGTGGAAAATGGTCCGTTTTCAAATGTTTTATTTTTGAACGTCAGTTCACATTTGTAGGTGGATCATCAGTGTTACAGCTAAAATTAGCATGTTTAAAGTGATTTTCATGCTTCCAGGGGCTCGGGAAGTTAATTAAATACCATTTGGAGGCATTTAATGTTCGAGCAAAAATGGCTGATTTTCGACAAAAGAGATAACACCCCCCATTACGTCATGCTTCAGAAATGTGGAAAATAGTCAGTTTTCAAATGTTTTATTTTTGAACGTCAGTTCACATTTGTAGGTGGATCATCAGTGTTAGAGCTAAAATTAGCATGTTTAAAGTGATTTTCATGCTTCCAGGGGCCCTAAACACAAGATTTATGGACTGTTAAAAGTGCATGAAAATGGCCAATTTGCTCACTCTGAGGTCTCAAAAAGGGTTTCTTCACCCCGGGAAGTTAAATAAATACCATTTGGAGGCATTTATTGTTCGAGCAAAAACGGCTGATTTTCGACAAAAGAGATAACACCCCCCCATTACGTCATGCTTCAGAAATGTGGAAAATGGTCCGTTTTCAAATGTTTTATTTTTGAACGTCAGTTCACATTTGTAGGTGGATCATCAGTGTTAGAGCTAAAATTAGCATGTTTAAAGTGATTTTCATGCTTCCAGGGGCCCTAAACACAAGATTTATGGAATGGTTAAAAGTGCATGAAAATGGCCAATTTACTCACTCTGAGTTCTCAAAAAGGGTTTCTTCACCCCGGGAAGTTAATTAAATACCATTTGGTGGCATTTAATGTTCGAGCAAAAACGGCTGCTTTTCGACAAAAGAGATAACACCCCCCATTACGTGTTGCTTCAGAAATGTGGAAAATGGTCCGTTTTCAAATGTTTTATTTTTGAACGTCAGTTCACATTTGTAGGTGGATCATCAGTGTTAGAGGTAAAATTAGCATGTTTAAAGTGATTTTCATGCTTCCAGGGGCTCGGGAAGTTAATTAAATACCATTTGGAGGCATTGAATGTTCGAGCAAAAACAGCTGGTTTTCGACAAAAGAGATAACACCCCCCCATTATGTCATGCTTCAGAAATGTGGAAAATGGTCCGTTTTCAAATGTTTTATTTTTGAACGTCAGTTCACATTTGTAGGTGGATCATCAGTGTTAGAGCTAAAATTAGCATGTTTAAAGTGATTTTCATGCTTCCAGGGGCCCTAAACACAAGATTTATGGAATGTTTAAAAGTGCATGAAAATGGCCAATTACTCACTCTGAGTTCTCAAAAAGGGTTTCTTCACCCCGGGAAGTTAATTAAATACCATTTGGAGGCATTTAATGTTCGAGCAAAAACAGCTCATTTTCGACAAAAGAGATAACATCCCCCATTACGTCATGCTTCAGAAATGTGGAAAATGGTCCGTTTTCAAATGTTTTATTTTTGAACGTCAGTTCACATTTGTAGGTGGATCATCAGTGTTAGAGCTAAAATTAGCATGTTTAAAGTGATTTTCATGCTTCCAGGGGCTCGGGAAGTGAATTAAATACTATTTGGAGGCATTTAATGTTTGAGCAAAAACGGCTGATTTTCGACAAAAGAGATAACACCCCCCCCCATTACGTCATGCTTCAGAAATGTGGAAAATGGTCCGTTTTCAAATGTTTTATTTTTGAACGTCAGTTCACATTTGTAGGTGGATCATCAGTGTTACAGCTAAAATTAGCATGTTTAAAGTGATTTTCATGCTTCCAGGGGCTCGGGAAGTTAATTAAATACCATTTGGAGGCATTTAATGTTCGAGCAAAAATGGCTGATTTTCGACAAAAGAGATAACACCCCCCCATTACGTCATGCTTCAGAAATGTGGAAAATGGTCAGTTTTCAAATGTTTTATTTTTGAACGTCAGTTCACATTTGTAGGTGGATCATCAGTGTTAGAGCTAACATTGGCATGTTTAAAGTGATTTTCATGCTTCCAGGGGCCCTAAACACAAGATTTATGGAATGGTTAAAAGTGCATGAAAATGGCCAATTTACTCACTCTGAGTTCTCAAAAAGGGTTTCTTCACCCCGGGAAGTTAATTAAATACCATTTGGAGGCATTTAATGTTCGAGCAAAAACGGCTGATTTTCGACAAAAGAGATAACACCCCCTTATTAGGTCATGCTTCAGAAATGTGGAAAATGGTCCGTTTTCAAATGTTTTATTTTTGAACGTCAGTTCACATTTGTAGGTGGATCATCAGTGTTAGAGCTAAAATTAGCATGTTTAAAGTGATTTTCATGCTTCCAGGGGCCCTAAACACAAGATTTATGGACTGGTTAAAAGTGCATGAAAATGGCCAATTTACTCACTCTGAGTTCTCAAAAAGGGTTTCTTCACCCCGGGAAGTTAATTAAATACCATTTGGAGGCATTTAATGTTCGAGCAAAAACGGCTGATTTTCGACAAAAAAGATAACACCCCCCCATTACGTCATGCTTCAGAAATGTGGAAAATGGTCCGTTTTCAAATGTTTTATTTTTGAACGTCAGTTCACATTTGTAGGTCGATCATCAGTGTTAGAGCTAAAATTAGCATGTTTAAAGTGATTTTCATGCTTCCAGGGGCCCTAAACACAAGATTTATGGAATGGTTAAAAGTGCATGAAAATGGCCAATTTACTCACTCTGAGTTCTTAAAAAGGGTTTCTTCACCCCAGGAAGTTAATTAAATACCATTTGGAGGCATTTAATGTTCGAGCAAAAACGGCTGATTTTCGACAAAAGAGATAACATCCCCCCATTACGTCATGCTTCAGAAATGTGGAAAATGGTCCGTTTTCAAATGTTTTATTTTTGAACGTCAGTTCACATTTGTAGGTGGATCATCAGTGTTAGAGCTAAAATTAGCATGTTTAAAGTGAGTTTCATGCTTCCAGGGGCTCGGGAAGTTAATTAAATACCATTTGGAGGCATTTAATGTTCGAGCAAAAACGGCTGATTTTCGACAAAAGAGATAACACCCCCACATTACGTCATGCTTCAGAAATGTGGAAAATGGTCCGTTTTCAAATGTTTTATTTTTGAACGTCAGTTCACATTTGTAGGTGGATCATCATTGTTAGAGCTAAAATTAGCATGTTTAAAGTGATTTTCATGCTTCCAGGGGCCCTAAACACAAGATTTATGGAATGGTTAAAAGTGCATGAAAATGGCCAATTTACTCACTCTGAGTTCTCAAAAAGGGTTTCTTCACCCCGGGAAGTTAATTAAATACCATTTGGAGGCATTTAATGTTCGAGCAAAAACGGCTGATTTTCGACAAATCAATCAATCAATCAATCAATCAGTGGCACTTATAAAGCGCGCTACATACCCGTAGGGTCTCAAGGCGCTGGGGGGGGGGGGGGGTGCCGCTACTGCTCGAACAGCCAGGTCTTCAGCTTCTTCCTGAAGGAGAGGTGGTCTTGGGTCAGGCGCAGGTCGGTCGGGAGGGAGTTCCAGGTCTTGGCGGCCAGGTAGGAGAAGGACCTTCCTCCTGTAGTCGCTCTTCGGATGCGGGGGACGGCGGCGAGGGCGTGGTTGGCTGATCGGAGGTGGCGTTTGGGAGCGTAGAAGTTGACTCGGCTGTTGAGGTAGCTCGGGCCTTGGTCGTGTAGGGCTTTGTGTGCGTGGGTGAGGAGGCGGAATGTGATTCTCTTGTTGACGGGGAGCCAGTGAAGGTCTCTCAGATGTCCGGAGATGTGGCTGGATCGTGGGATGTCGAGGATGAGTCTGGCTGAGGCGTTTTGGATCCGCTGGAGTCTCTTCTGGAGCGGTGGTGCCGGCGTAGAGGGCGTTGCCGTAGTCCAGTCGGCTGGTGACGAGGGCCTGGGTGACGGTCTTCCTGGTCTCTGTGGGGATCCACCAGAAGATCTTCCGTAGCATGCGTAGGATGTTGAAGCACGCCGAGGAGACGTTGTTGACTTGCCTGGTCATGGAGAGGGAGGAGTCCAGGATGAAGCCCAGGTTTCGTGCATGGTCTGTCGGTTTGGGTGCGGTGCCCAGGGCGGGAGGCCACCAGGAGTCGTCCCAGGCGGAGGGTGTGGAGCCCAGGATGAGGACCTCCGTCTTGTCCGAGTTCAGTTTCAGGCGGCTGGTCGTCATCCACTCGGCTACCTCTTTCATCCCTTCGTGCAGGTTGGCTCTGGCGGCGGCGGGGTCGTTGGTCAGGGAGAGGATCAGCTGGGTGTCGTCGGCGTAGGAGATTATGCTGAGGTTGTGTTTGCGTACGATGGCCGTGAGGGGGCTCATGTAGACGTTGAAGAGGGTGGGGCTCAGAGATGATCCTTGGGGGACGCCGCAGATGACTTCGGAGGCCTCTGACTTGTACGGTGGTAGGCGGAGTCTCTGTGTTCTTCCGTCGAGGAAGGAGATGATCCATTCCAGCGCCTTGTCCTGGATTCCGATGTTGCTGAGGCGCCGTACTAGGGTGCGGTGGCAGACCGTGTCGAATGCCGCGGAGAGGTCTAGGAGGATGAGGGCCGCTGTTTCTCCATTGTCCATCAGGGCTCGGATGTCATCGGTGGCGGCGATGAGGGCGGTCTCGGTGCTGTGTTTGGCTCGGAAGCCGGACTGTGAGGGGTCGAGGGATCCGTTCGTCTCGAGGAAGGCAGCCATCTGCTTGTTGACGGTCTTCTCGATGACTTTGGCTGGAAACGGGAGAAGCGAGATGGGGCGGTAATTCTTGAGGTCGGTGGGGTCCGCTGTTGGTTTCTTGAGTAGAGCGCTGAGTTCGGCGTGTTTCCAGCTCTCAGGGAAGATGGTGGTGTCGAAGGATGTGTTGATGATGTCTCGCAGGTGGGGTGCGATGACAGCGTCGGCCTTGTTGAAGACGTGGTGAGGGCAGGGGTCGGTCGGTGATCCGGAGTGGATGGAGTTCATCGTGCGGATGGTGTCTTCGGTGCTGATCGGGGTCCAGGCGTGGAGGGTGGTGGTGGGGGCGGGGGGTTGGTCGGTCATGGTGTGCGTCGGTTGGTTGTTGAAGCTGCTGTGTATGTCCGTGATCTTGTTGTGGAAGTATGAGGCGAGGGAGTTGCAGAGGTCTTGTGATGGGGTGATGTCGTTGTTTCCTGCGGTGGGGTTGGAAAGCTCTTTCACGATGTTGAAGAGTTCCTTGCAGTTGTGTGCGTTGTTGTCCAACCGGTCCTTGAATGCTGTTTTCTTGGCGGCGCGGATCCGCTGGTGGTGTTTCCGGGTGGCAAGTTTGTAGGAGGTCCTGTTGTCCGGTGTCGGTTCCCTTTTCCAGACTTTCTCGAGGGCTCGGCAGTTCTTCTTGGAGCTCTTGAGTTCGTCGGTGAACCATGGGGCCTTCTTGCTGCCGGGTCTGCTAGGCGGGGTCCTCAGCGGGGCGAGTTCGTCCGCGCAGTTGCTGATCCACTTCGTGAGGTTGTCGGCGGCCTGGCTGGGGTTCGCTGAGCTGGCAGGAGGGTGCTGGCTCAGGGAGGTGGCGAGCTGGTCTGCTGTGATCTTGTTCCAGCTTCTGCGGGCGGCCTGTTGCTGGTGATGGTGGGTCGTCGTTCTCTTGAAGGTGAAGTGGACGCAGCTGTGGTCCGTCCATTGAAGCTCTGTGGCGTGGCTGAAGTCGATGTCTGTGCTGGATGAGAAGACGGCGTCGAGTGTGTGTCCGGCGAGGTGGGTGGGGGTGGACAAAAGTTGCTTGAGTCCCAGGTTGGCAAGGTTGTCGAGCAGGGTGCTGGTGTTGTGGTCGTTGTTGTTCTCCAGATGGAAGTTGAGGTCTCCCAGGAGGATGTAGTCAGCGGAGGGGAGGGCATGCGGGCTGACGAAGTCGGCGATGTCCTCGCTGAATTGCGTGCGTGGTCCAGGGGGTCGGTAGATCAGGGTGCCTCTGAGGGTGGTGTTCGGGTTGGTGTGGATCTGGAAATGCAGGTGTTCGGCGCTGGCCAGGGTGTTGTCGGTGCTGGTCGTGAGACGGATGGAGTTCCTGTGGATGATGGCGATGCCTCCTCCCATCTGGTTGGCGTTTCGGTCCCTCCGGACGATCTTGTAGCCCTCTGGGATAGCGATGGCGATGTCGGGAGCTGAAGAGGCGTTCATCCAGGTCTCTGTGAGGAAGGCAACGTCAGGGGCTGTGGCGTCTAGGAGGTTCCAGAGTTCGATAGCGTGTCTGTGGACGGAGCGGGTGTTGAGCAGGATGCACTTGAGGTGGGTGCTGCTGGTGTTCGACTTGGCGGGTGCTGGAGCGGGGCTGGTCCGGATGCAGGAGAACTTGCAGGCGTGGCAGCTGAAAGGTCCGTGGGTACGTCTAGGGGTGGCTTGGTGGCAATCTGGGAGTCGGCCGGTGTTGAGAGCGATGAGGGTGGCGGCTGAGTACGTCAGGCGGGTAGGTCGGGATCTTCGAGGTCCAGGGGTCCTGGCGCTGGGCGCGGTCCAGTCGCGGACGGGCGCAGACGGGCTTACCTTTGGCGCGCCTTCGGCGCACAATCGGCGCACCCGCTGCGCGTGACCGCTGCGCGTTCGCACGGTCGCCATTTAAGGCGAAGTGCGCGGGTGGGCGGAGCAGCTGGGAGGCGGGAGCGGGGAGGGTTACAAAAGACAAAAAAGGGGCGGGGACAAGCGGCGGTGGCGGGAAGGGAGGGCGGAGGGCGGCGAGGTAGGCGGACAACAAGGAAGGAGAGCAAACACGGGGAAAATGAAATTACAAAAAACAGGCACAAATAAACGATAAAACAAGGGAAAAATGCGAGTTAAACCAAGCAGGCACAAATTCGCGTCAAAACAAGGGCAAAAACAACCGCAGCGGCGGTAGCCGGCAAACGAGGCAGCAGCGAGGCAGAGGGCAGGCAAGGGGCACACGCAGCAGCTGGTGGCCGTGCGGCGCGGGGGTGTCCCACAAGTGGACAAAAGAGATAACACCCCCCCATTACGTCATGCTTCAGAAATGTGGAAAATGGTCCGTTTTCAAATGGTTTTTTTTTGAACGTCAGTTCACATTTGTAGGTGGATCATCAGTGTTAGAGCTAAAATTAGCATGTTTAAAGTGATTTTCATGCTTCCAGGGGCCCTAAACACAAGATTTATGGAATGGTTAAAAGTGCATGAAAATGGCCAATTTACTCACTCTGAGTTCTCAAAAAGGGTTTCTTCACCTCGGGAAGTTAAATAAATACCATTTGGAGGCATTTAATGTTCGAGCAAAAACGGCTGATTTTCGACAAAAGAGATAACACCCCCCCATTACGTCATGCTTCAGAAATGTGGAAAATGGTCCGTTTTCAAATGTTTTATTTTTGAACGTCAGTTCACATTTGTAGGTGGATCATCAGTGTTAGAGCTCAAATTAGCATGTTTAAAGTGATTTTCATGCTTCCAGGGGCTCGGGAAGTGAATTAAATACTATTTGGAGGCATTTAATGTTCAAGCAAAAACGGCTGATTTTCGACAAAAGAGATAACACCCCCCCATTACGTCATGCTTCAGAAATGTGGAAAATGGTCCATTTTCAAATGTTTTATTTTTGAACGTCAGTTCACATTTGTAGGTGGATCATCAGTGTTAGAGCTCAAATTAGCATGTTTAAAGTGATTTTCATGCTTCCAGGGGCTTGGGAAGTGAATTAAATACTATTTGGAGGCATTTAATGTTCGAGCAAAAACAGCTGATTTTCGACAAAAGAGATAACCCGCCCCCATTACGTCATGCTTCAGAAATGTGGAAAATGGTCCGTTTTCAAATGTTTTATTTTTGAACGTCAGTTCACATTTGTAGGTGGATCATCAGTGTTAGAGCTAAAATTAGCATGTTTAAAGTGATTTTCATGCTTCCCGGGGCCCTAAACACAAGATTTATGGACTGGTTAAAAGTGCATGAAAATGGCCAATTTACTCACTCTGAGTTCTCAAAAAGGGTTTCTTCACCCCGGGAAGTTAATTAAATACCATTTGGAGGCATTTAATGTTCGAGCAAAAACGGCTGATTTTCGACAAAAGAGATAACACCCCCCCCATTACGTCATGCTTCAGAAATGTGGAAAATGGTCCGTTTTCAAATGTTTTATTTTTGAACGTTAGTTCACATTTGTAGGTGGATCATCAGTGTTAGAGCTAAAATTAGCATGTTTAAAGTGATTTTCATGCTTCCAGGGGCCCTAAACACAAGATTTATGGAAAGGTTAAAAGTGCATGAAAATGGCCAATTTACTCACTCTGAGTTCTCAAAAAGGGTTTCTTCACCCCAGGAAGTTAATTAAATACCATTTGGAGGCATTTAATGTTCGAGCAAAAACGGCTGATTTTCGACAAAATAGATAACACCCCCCCATTACGTCATGCTTCAGAAATGTGGAAAATGGTCAGTTTTCAAATGTTTTATTTTTGAACGTCAGTTCACATTTGTAGGTGGATCATCAGTGTGAGAGCTAAAATTAGCATGTTTAAAGTGATTTTCATGCTTCCAGGGGCCCTAAACACAAGATTTATGGAATGGTTAAAAGTGCATGAAAATGGCCAATTTACTCACTCTGAGTTCTCAAAAAGGGTTTCTTCACCCCGGGAAGTTAATTAAATACCATTTGGAGGCATTTAATGTTCGAGCAAAAACGGCTGATTTTCGACAAAAGAGATAACACCCCCCCATTACGTCATGCTTCAGAAATGTGGAAAATGGTCCGTTTTCAAATGTTTTATTTTTGAACGTCAGTTCACATTTGTAGGTGGATCATCAGTGTTAGAGCTAAAATTAGCATGTTTAAAGTGATTATCATGCTTCCAGGGGCTCGGGAAGTTAATTAAATACCATTTGGAGGCATTTAATGTTCGAGCAAATACGGCTGGTTTTCGACAAAAGAGATAACACCCCCCCATTACGTCATGCTTCAGAAATGTGGAAAATGGTCCGTTTTCAAATGTTTTATTTTTGAACGTCAGTTCACATTTGTAGGTGGATCATCAGTGTTAGAGCTAAAATTAGCATGTTTAAAGTGATTTTCATGCTTCCAGGGGCTCGGGAAGTGAATTAAATACTATTTGGAGGCATTTAATGTTTGAGCAAAAACGGCTGATTTTCGACAAAAGAGATAACACCCCCCCATTACGTCATGCTTCACAAATGTGGAAAATGGTCCGTTTTTAAATGTTTTATTTTTGAACGTCAGTTCACATTTGTAGGTGGATCATCAGTGTTAGAGCTAAAATTAGCATGTTTAAAGTGATTTTCATGCTTCCAGGGGCCCTAAACACAAGATTTATGGAATGGTTAAAAGTGCATGAAAATGGCCAATTTACTCACTCTGAGTTCTCAAAAAGGGTTTCTTCACCCCGGGAAGGTAATTAAATACCATTTGGAGGCATTTAATGTTCGAGCAAAAACGGCTGATTTTCGACAAAAGAGATAACACCCCCCCATTACGTCATGCTTCAGAAATGTGGAAAATGGTCAGTTTTCAAATGTTTTATTTTTGAACGTCAGTTCACATTTGTAGGTGGATCATCAGTGTTAGAGCTAAAATTAGCATGTTTAAAGTGATTTTCATGCATCCAGGGGCCCTAAACACAAGATTTATGGAATGGTTAAAAGTGCATGAAAATGGCCAATTTACTCACTCTGAGTTCTCAAAAAGGGTTTCTTCACCCCGGGAAGTTAATTAAATACCATTTGGAGGCATTTAATGTTCGAGCAAAAACGGCTGATTTTCGACAAAAGAGATAACACCCCCCCCATCACGTCATGCTTCAGAAATGTGGAAAATGGTCCATTTTCAAATGTTTTATTTTTGAACGTTAGTTCACATTTGTAGGTGGATCATCAGTGTTAGCGCTAAAATTAGCATGTTTAAAGTGATTTTCATGCTTCCAGGGGCCCTAAACACAAGATTTATGGAATGGTTAAAAGTGAATGAAAATGGCCAATTACTCACTCTGAGTTCTCAAAAAGGGTTTCTTCACCCCGGGAATTTAATTAAATACCATTTGGAGGCATTTAATGTTCGAGCAAAAACAGCTGATTTTCGACAAAAGAGATAACACCCCCCCATTACGTCATGCTTCAGAAATGTGGGAAATGGTCCGTTTTCAAATGTTTTATTTTTGAACGTCAGTTCACATTTGTAGGTGGATCATCAGTGTTAGAGCTAAAATTAGCATGTTTAAAGTGATTTTCATGCTTCCAGGGTCTCGGGAAGTTAATTAAATACTATTTGGAGGCATTTAATGTTTGAGCAAAAACGGCTGATTTTCGACAAAAGAGATAACACCCCCCCATTACGTCATGCTTCAGAAATGTGGAAAATGGTCCGTTTTCAAATGTTTTATTTTTGAAAGTCAGTTCACATTTGTAGGTGGATCATCAGTGTTAGAGCTAAAATTAGCATGTTTAAAGTGATTTTCATGCTTCCAGGGGCTCGGGAAGTTAAATAAATACCATTTGGAGGCATTTAATGTTCGAGCAAAAACGGCTGATTTTCGACAAAAGAGATAACACCCCCCTATTACGTCATGCTTCAGAAATGTGGAAAATGGTCCGTTTTCAAATGTTTTATTTTTGAACGTCAGTTCACATTTGTAGGTGGATCATCAGTGTTAGAGCTAAAATTAGCATGTTTAAAGTGATTTTCATGCTTCCAGGGGCCCTAAACACAAGATTTATGGAATGGTTAAAAGTGCATGAAAATGGCCAATTTACTCACTCTGAGTTCTCAAAAAGGGTTTCTTCACCCCAGGAAGTTAATTAAATACCATTTGGAGGCATTTAATGTTCGAGCAAAAACGGCTGATTTTCGACAAAAGAGATAACACCCCCCCATTACGTCATGCTTCAGAAATGTGGAAAATGGTCCGTTTTCAAATGTTTTATTTTTGAACGTCAGTTCACATTTGTAGGTGGATCATCAGTGTGAGAGCTAAAATTAGCATGTTTAAAGTGATTTTCATGCTTCCAGGGGCCCTAAACACAAGATTTATGGAATGGTTAAAAGTGCATGAAAATGGCCAATTTACTCACTCTGAGTTCTCAAAAAGGGTTTCTTCACCCCGGGAAGTTAATTAAATACCATTTGGAGGCATTTAATGTTCGAGCAAAAACGGCTGATTTTCGACAAAAGAGATAACACCCCCCCATTACGTCATGCTTCAGAAATGTGGAAAATGGTCCGTTTTCAAATGTTTTATTTTTGAACGTCAGTTCACATTTGTAGGTGGATCATCAGTGTTAGAGCTAAAATTAGCATGTTTAAAGTGATTATCATGCTTCCAGGGGCTCGGGAAGTTAATTAAATACCATTTGGAGGCATTTAATGTTCGAGCAAATACGGCTGGTTTTCGACAAAAGAGATAACACCCCCCCATTACGTCATGCTTCAGAAATGTGGAAAATGGTCCGTTTTCAAATGTTTTATTTTTGAACGTCAGTTCACATTTGTAGGTGGATCATCAGTGTTAGAGCTAAAATTAGCATGTTTAAAGTGATTTTCATGCTTCCAGGGGCTCGGGAAGTGAATTAAATACTATTTGGAGGCATTTAATGTTTGAGCAAAAACTGCTGATTTTCGACAAAAGAGATAACACCCCCCCATTACGTCATGCTTCAGAAATGTGGAGAATGGTCCGTTTTCAAATGTTTTATTTTTGAACGTCAGTTCACATTTGTAGGTCGATCATCAGTGTTAGAGCTAAAATTAGCATGTTTAAAGTGATTTTCATGCTTCCAGGGGCCCTAAACACAAGATTTATGGAATGGTTAAAAGTGCATGAAAATGGCCAATTTACTCACTCTGAGTTCTTAAAAAGGGTTTCTTCACCCCAGGAAGTTAATTAAATACCATTTGGAGGCATTTAATGTTCGAGCAAAAACGGCTGATTTTCGACAAAAGAGATAACATCCCCCCATTACGTCATGCTTCAGAAATGTGGAAAATGGTCCGTTTTCAAATGTTTTATTTTTGAACGTCAGTTCACATTTGTAGGTGGATCATCAGTGTTAGAGCTAAAATTAGCATGTTTAAAGTGAGTTTCATGCTTCCAGGGGCTCGGGAAGTTAATTAAATACCATTTGGAGGCATTTAATGTTCGAGCAAAAACGGCTGATTTTCGACAAAAGAGATAACACCCCCACATTACGTCATGCTTCAGAAATGTGGAAAATGGTCCGTTTTCAAATGTTTTATTTTTGAACGTCAGTTCACATTTGTAGGTGGATCATCATTGTTAGAGCTAAAATTAGCATGTTTAAAGTGATTTTCATGCTTCCAGGGGCCCTAAACACAAGATTTATGGAATGGTTAAAAGTGCATGAAAATGGCCAATTTACTCACTCTGAGTTCTCAAAAAGGGTTTCTTCACCCCGGGAAGTTAATTAAATACCATTTGGAGGCATTTAATGTTCGAGCAAAAACGGCTGATTTTCGACAAATCAATCAATCAATCAATCAATCAGTGGCACTTATAAAGCGCGCTACATACCCGTAGGGTCTCAAGGCGCTGGGGGGGGGGGGGGGGTGCCGCTACTGCTCGAACAGCCAGGTCTTCAGCTTCTTCCTGAAGGAGAGGTGGTCTTGGGTCAGGCGCAGGTCGGTCGGGAGGGAGTTCCAGGTCTTGGCGGCCAGGTAGGAGAAGGACCTTCCTCCTGTAGTCGCTCTTCGGATGCGGGGGACGGCGGCGAGGGCGTGGTTGGCTGATCGGAGGTGGCGTTTGGGAGCGTAGAAGTTGACTCGGCTGTTGAGGTAGCTCGGGCCTTGGTCGTGTAGGGCTTTGTGTGCGTGGGTGAGGAGGCGGAATGTGATTCTCTTGTTGACGGGGAGCCAGTGAAGGTCTCTCAGATGTCCGGAGATGTGGCTGGATCGTGGGATGTCGAGGATGAGTCTGGCTGAGGCGTTTTGGATCCGCTGGAGTCTCTTCTGGAGCGGTGGTGCCGGCGTAGAGGGCGTTGCCGTAGTCCAGTCGGCTGGTGACGAGGGCCTGGGTGACGGTCTTCCTGGTCTCTGTGGGGATCCACCAGAAGATCTTCCGTAGCATGCGTAGGATGTTGAAGCACGCCGAGGAGACGTTGTTGACTTGCCTGGTCATGGAGAGGGAGGAGTCCAGGATGAAGCCCAGGTTTCGTGCATGGTCTGTCGGTTTGGGTGCGGTGCCCAGGGCGGGAGGCCACCAGGAGTCGTCCCAGGCGGAGGGTGTGGAGCCCAGGATGAGGACCTCCGTCTTGTCCGAGTTCAGTTTCAGGCGGCTGGTCGTCATCCACTCGGCTACCTCTTTCATCCCTTCGTGCAGGTTGGCTCTGGCGGCGGCGGGGTCGTTGGTCAGGGAGAGGATCAGCTGGGTGTCGTCGGCGTAGGAGATTATGCTGAGGTTGTGTTTGCGTACGATGGCCGTGAGGGGGCTCATGTAGACGTTGAAGAGGGTGGGGCTCAGAGATGATCCTTGGGGGACGCCGCAGATGACTTCGGAGGCCTCTGACTTGTACGGTGGTAGGCGGAGTCTCTGTGTTCTTCCGTCGAGGAAGGAGATGATCCATTCCAGCGCCTTGTCCTGGATTCCGATGTTGCTGAGGCGCCGTACTAGGGTGCGGTGGCAGACCGTGTCGAATGCCGCGGAGAGGTCTAGGAGGATGAGGGCCGCTGTTTCTCCATTGTCCATCAGGGCTCGGATGTCATCGGTGGCGGCGATGAGGGCGGTCTCGGTGCTGTGTTTGGCTCGGAAGCCGGACTGTGAGGGGTCGAGGGATCCGTTCGTCTCGAGGAAGGCAGCCATCTGCTTGTTGACGGTCTTCTCGATGACTTTGGCTGGAAACGGGAGAAGCGAGATGGGGCGGTAATTCTTGAGGTCGGTGGGGTCCGCTGTTGGTTTCTTGAGTAGAGCGCTGAGTTCGGCGTGTTTCCAGCTCTCAGGGAAGATGGTGGTGTCGAAGGATGTGTTGATGATGTCTCGCAGGTGGGGTGCGATGACAGCGTCGGCCTTGTTGAAGACGTGGTGAGGGCAGGGGTCGGTCGGTGATCCGGAGTGGATGGAGTTCATCGTGCGGATGGTGTCTTCGGTGCTGATCGGGGTCCAGGCGTGGAGGGTGGTGGTGGGGGCGGGGGGTTGGTCGGTCATGGTGTGCGTCGGTTGGTTGTTGAAGCTGCTGTGTATGTCCGTGATCTTGTTGTGGAAGTATGAGGCGAGGGAGTTGCAGAGGTCTTGTGATGGGGTGATGTCGTTGTTTCCTGCGGTGGGGTTGGAAAGCTCTTTCACGATGTTGAAGAGTTCCTTGCAGTTGTGTGCGTTGTTGTCCAACCGGTCCTTGAATGCTGTTTTCTTGGCGGCGCGGATCCGCTGGTGGTGTTTCCGGGTGGCAAGTTTGTAGGAGGTCCTGTTGTCCGGTGTCGGTTCCCTTTTCCAGACTTTCTCGAGGGCTCGGCAGTTCTTCTTGGAGCTCTTGAGTTCGTCGGTGAACCATGGGGCCTTCTTGCTGCCGGGTCTGCTAGGCGGGGTCCTCAGCGGGGCGAGTTCGTCCGCGCAGTTGCTGATCCACTTCGTGAGGTTGTCGGCGGCCTGGCTGGGGTTCGCTGAGCTGGCAGGAGGGTGCTGGCTCAGGGAGGTGGCGAGCTGGTCTGCTGTGATCTTGTTCCAGCTTCTGCGGGCGGCCTGTTGCTGGTGATGGTGGGTCGTCGTTCTCTTGAAGGTGAAGTGGACGCAGCTGTGGTCCGTCCATTGAAGCTCTGTGGCGTGGCTGAAGTCGATGTCTGTGCTGGATGAGAAGACGGCGTCGAGTGTGTGTCCGGCGAGGTGGGTGGGGGTGGACAAAAGTTGCTTGAGTCCCAGGTTGGCAAGGTTGTCGAGCAGGGTGCTGGTGTTGTGGTCGTTGTTGTTCTCCAGATGGAAGTTGAGGTCTCCCAGGAGGATGTAGTCAGCGGAGGGGAGGGCATGCGGGCTGACGAAGTCGGCGATGTCCTCGCTGAATTGCGTGCGTGGTCCAGGGGGTCGGTAGATCAGGGTGCCTCTGAGGGTGGTGTTCGGGTTGGTGTGGATCTGGAAATGCAGGTGTTCGGCGCTGGCCAGGGTGTTGTCGGTGCTGGTCGTGAGACGGATGGAGTTCCTGTGGATGATGGCGATGCCTCCTCCCATCTGGTTGGCGTTTCGGTCCCTCCGGACGATCTTGTAGCCCTCTGGGATAGCGATGGCGATGTCGGGAGCTGAAGAGGCGTTCATCCAGGTCTCTGTGAGGAAGGCAACGTCAGGGGCTGTGGCGTCTAGGAGGTTCCAGAGTTCGATAGCGTGTCTGTGGACGGAGCGGGTGTTGAGCAGGATGCACTTGAGGTGGGTGCTGCTGGTGTTCGACTTGGCGGGTGCTGGAGCGGGGCTGGTCCGGATGCAGGAGAACTTGCAGGCGTGGCAGCTGAAAGGTCCGTGGGTACGTCTAGGGGTGGCTTGGTGGCAATCTGGGAGTCGGCCGGTGTTGAGAGCGATGAGGGTGGCGGCTGAGTACGTCAGGCGGGTAGGTCGGGATCTTCGAGGTCCAGGGGTCCTGGCGCTGGGCGCGGTCCAGTCGCGGACGGGCGCAGACGGGCTTACCTTTGGCGCGCCTTCGGCGCACAATCGGCGCACCCGCTGCGCGTGACCGCTGCGCGTTCGCACGGTCGCCATTTAAGGCGAAGTGCGCGGGTGGGCGGAGCAGCTGGGAGGCGGGAGCGGGGAGGGTTACAAAAGACAAAAAAGGGGCGGGGACAAGCGGCGGTGGCGGGAAGGGAGGGCGGAGGGCGGCGAGGTAGGCGGACAACAAGGAAGGAGAGCAAACACGGGGAAAATGAAATTACAAAAAACAGGCACAAATAAACGATAAAACAAGGGAAAAATGCGAGTTAAACCAAGCAGGCACAAATTCGCGTCAAAACAAGGGCAAAAACAACCGCAGCGGCGGTAGCCGGCAAACGAGGCAGCAGCGAGGCAGAGGGCAGGCAAGGGGCACACGCAGCAGCTGGTGGCCGTGCGGCGCGGGGGTGTCCCACAAGTGGACAAAAGAGATAACACCCCCCCATTACGTCATGCTTCAGAAATGTGGAAAATGGTCCGTTTTCAAATGGTTTTTTTTTGAACGTCAGTTCACATTTGTAGGTGGATCATCAGTGTTAGAGCTAAAATTAGCATGTTTAAAGTGATTTTCATGCTTCCAGGGGCCCTAAACACAAGATTTATGGAATGGTTAAAAGTGCATGAAAATGGCCAATTTACTCACTCTGAGTTCTCAAAAAGGGTTTCTTCACCTCGGGAAGTTAAATAAATACCATTTGGAGGCATTTAATGTTCGAGCAAAAACGGCTGATTTTCGACAAAAGAGATAACACCCCCCCATTACGTCATGCTTCAGAAATGTGGAAAATGGTCCGTTTTCAAATGTTTTATTTTTGAACGTCAGTTCACATTTGTAGGTGGATCATCAGTGTTAGAGCTCAAATTAGCATGTTTAAAGTGATTTTCATGCTTCCAGGGGCTCGGGAAGTGAATTAAATACTATTTGGAGGCATTTAATGTTCAAGCAAAAACGGCTGATTTTCGACAAAAGAGATAACACCCCCCCATTACGTCATGCTTCAGAAATGTGGAAAATGGTCCATTTTCAAATGTTTTATTTTTGAACGTCAGTTCACATTTGTAGGTGGATCATCAGTGTTAGAGCTCAAATTAGCATGTTTAAAGTGATTTTCATGCTTCCAGGGGCTTGGGAAGTGAATTAAATACTATTTGGAGGCATTTAATGTTCGAGCAAAAACAGCTGATTTTCGACAAAAGAGATAACCCGCCCCCATTACGTCATGCTTCAGAAATGTGGAAAATGGTCCGTTTTCAAATGTTTTATTTTTGAACGTCAGTTCACATTTGTAGGTGGATCATCAGTGTTAGAGCTAAAATTAGCATGTTTAAAGTGATTTTCATGCTTCCCGGGGCCCTAAACACAAGATTTATGGACTGGTTAAAAGTGCATGAAAATGGCCAATTTACTCACTCTGAGTTCTCAAAAAGGGTTTCTTCACCCCGGGAAGTTAATTAAATACCATTTGGAGGCATTTAATGTTCGAGCAAAAACGGCTGATTTTCGACAAAAGAGATAACACCCCCCCCATTACGTCATGCTTCAGAAATGTGGAAAATGGTCCGTTTTCAAATGTTTTATTTTTGAACGTTAGTTCACATTTGTAGGTGGATCATCAGTGTTAGAGCTAAAATTAGCATGTTTAAAGTGATTTTCATGCTTCCAGGGGCCCTAAACACAAGATTTATGGAAAGGTTAAAAGTGCATGAAAATGGCCAATTTACTCACTCTGAGTTCTCAAAAAGGGTTTCTTCACCCCAGGAAGTTAATTAAATACCATTTGGAGGCATTTAATGTTCGAGCAAAAACGGCTGATTTTCGACAAAATAGATAACACCCCCCCATTACGTCATGCTTCAGAAATGTGGAAAATGGTCAGTTTTCAAATGTTTTATTTTTGAACGTCAGTTCACATTTGTAGGTGGATCATCAGTGTGAGAGCTAAAATTAGCATGTTTAAAGTGATTTTCATGCTTCCAGGGGCCCTAAACACAAGATTTATGGAATGGTTAAAAGTGCATGAAAATGGCCAATTTACTCACTCTGAGTTCTCAAAAAGGGTTTCTTCACCCCGGGAAGTTAATTAAATACCATTTGGAGGCATTTAATGTTCGAGCAAAAACGGCTGATTTTCGACAAAAGAGATAACACCCCCCCATTACGTCATGCTTCAGAAATGTGGAAAATGGTCCGTTTTCAAATGTTTTATTTTTGAACGTCAGTTCACATTTGTAGGTGGATCATCAGTGTTAGAGCTAAAATTAGCATGTTTAAAGTGATTATCATGCTTCCAGGGGCTCGGGAAGTTAATTAAATACCATTTGGAGGCATTTAATGTTCGAGCAAATACGGCTGGTTTTCGACAAAAGAGATAACACCCCCCCATTACGTCATGCTTCAGAAATGTGGAAAATGGTCCGTTTTCAAATGTTTTATTTTTGAACGTCAGTTCACATTTGTAGGTGGATCATCAGTGTTAGAGCTAAAATTAGCATGTTTAAAGTGATTTTCATGCTTCCAGGGGCTCGGGAAGTGAATTAAATACTATTTGGAGGCATTTAATGTTTGAGCAAAAACGGCTGATTTTCGACAAAAGAGATAACACCCCCCCATTACGTCATGCTTCACAAATGTGGAAAATGGTCCGTTTTTAAATGTTTTATTTTTGAACGTCAGTTCACATTTGTAGGTGGATCATCAGTGTTAGAGCTAAAATTAGCATGTTTAAAGTGATTTTCATGCTTCCAGGGGCCCTAAACACAAGATTTATGGAATGGTTAAAAGTGCATGAAAATGGCCAATTTACTCACTCTGAGTTCTCAAAAAGGGTTTCTTCACCCCGGGAAGGTAATTAAATACCATTTGGAGGCATTTAATGTTCGAGCAAAAACGGCTGATTTTCGACAAAAGAGATAACACCCCCCCATTACGTCATGCTTCAGAAATGTGGAAAATGGTCAGTTTTCAAATGTTTTATTTTTGAACGTCAGTTCACATTTGTAGGTGGATCATCAGTGTTAGAGCTAAAATTAGCATGTTTAAAGTGATTTTCATGCATCCAGGGGCCCTAAACACAAGATTTATGGAATGGTTAAAAGTGCATGAAAATGGCCAATTTACTCACTCTGAGTTCTCAAAAAGGGTTTCTTCACCCCGGGAAGTTAATTAAATACCATTTGGAGGCATTTAATGTTCGAGCAAAAACGGCTGATTTTCGACAAAAGAGATAACACCCCCCCATCACGTCATGCTTCAGAAATGTGGAAAATGGTCCATTTTCAAATGTTTTATTTTTGAACGTTAGTTCACATTTGTAGGTGGATCATCAGTGTTAGCGCTAAAATTAGCATGTTTAAAGTGATTTTCATGCTTCCAGGGGCCCTAAACACAAGATTTATGGAATGGTTAAAAGTGAATGAAAATGGCCAATTACTCACTCTGAGTTCTCAAAAAGGGTTTCTTCACCCCGGGAATTTAATTAAATACCATTTGGAGGCATTTAATGTTCGAGCAAAAACAGCTGATTTTCGACAAAAGAGATAACACCCCCCCATTACGTCATGCTTCAGAAATGTGGGAAATGGTCCGTTTTCAAATGTTTTATTTTTGAACGTCAGTTCACATTTGTAGGTGGATCATCAGTGTTAGAGCTAAAATTAGCATGTTTAAAGTGATTTTCATGCTTCCAGGGTCTCGGGAAGTTAATTAAATACTATTTGGAGGCATTTAATGTTTGAGCAAAAACGGCTGATTTTCGACAAAAGAGATAACACCCCCCCATTACGTCATGCTTCAGAAATGTGGAAAATGGTCCGTTTTCAAATGTTTTATTTTTGAAAGTCAGTTCACATTTGTAGGTGGATCATCAGTGTTAGAGCTAAAATTAGCATGTTTAAAGTGATTTTCATGCTTCCAGGGGCTCGGGAAGTTAAATAAATACCATTTGGAGGCATTTAATGTTCGAGCAAAAACGGCTGATTTTCGACAAAAGAGATAACACCCCCCTATTACGTCATGCTTCAGAAATGTGGAAAATGGTCCGTTTTCAAATGTTTTATTTTTGAACGTCAGTTCACATTTGTAGGTGGATCATCAGTGTTAGAGCTAAAATTAGCATGTTTAAAGTGATTTTCATGCTTCCAGGGGCCCTAAACACAAGATTTATGGAATGGTTAAAAGTGCATGAAAATGGCCAATTTACTCACTCTGAGTTCTCAAAAAGGGTTTCTTCACCCCAGGAAGTTAATTAAATACCATTTGGAGGCATTTAATGTTCGAGCAAAAACGGCTGATTTTCGACAAAAGAGATAACACCCCCCCATTACGTCATGCTTCAGAAATGTGGAAAATGGTCCGTTTTCAAATGTTTTATTTTTGAACGTCAGTTCACATTTGTAGGTGGATCATCAGTGTGAGAGCTAAAATTAGCATGTTTAAAGTGATTTTCATGCTTCCAGGGGCCCTAAACACAAGATTTATGGAATGGTTAAAAGTGCATGAAAATGGCCAATTTACTCACTCTGAGTTCTCAAAAAGGGTTTCTTCACCCCGGGAAGTTAATTAAATACCATTTGGAGGCATTTAATGTTCGAGCAAAAACGGCTGATTTTCGACAAAAGAGATAACACCCCCCCATTACGTCATGCTTCAGAAATGTGGAAAATGGTCCGTTTTCAAATGTTTTATTTTTGAACGTCAGTTCACATTTGTAGGTGGATCATCAGTGTTAGAGCTAAAATTAGCATGTTTAAAGTGATTATCATGCTTCCAGGGGCTCGGGAAGTTAATTAAATACCATTTGGAGGCATTTAATGTTCGAGCAAATACGGCTGGTTTTCGACAAAAGAGATAACACCCCCCCATTACGTCATGCTTCAGAAATGTGGAAAATGGTCCGTTTTCAAATGTTTTATTTTTGAACGTCAGTTCACATTTGTAGGTGGATCATCAGTGTTAGAGCTAAAATTAGCATGTTTAAAGTGATTTTCATGCTTCCAGGGGCTCGGGAAGTGAATTAAATACTATTTGGAGGCATTTAATGTTTGAGCAAAAACTGCTGATTTTCGACAAAAGAGATAACACCCCCCCATTACGTCATGCTTCACAAATGTGGAAAATGGTCCGTTTTTAAATGTTTTATTTTTGAACGTCAGTTCACATTTGTAGGTGGATCATCAGTGTTAGAGCTAAAATTAGCATGTTTAAAGTGATTTTCATGCTTCCAGGGGCCCTAAACACAAGATTTATGGAATGGTTAAAAGTGCATGAAAATGGCCAATTTACTCACTCTGAGTTCTCAAAAAGGGTTTCTTCACCCCGGGAAGGTAATTAAATACCATTTGGAGGCATTTAATGTTCGAGCAAAAACGGCTGATTTTCGACAAAAGAGATAACACCCCCCCATTACGTCATGCTTCAGAAATGTGGAAAATGGTCAGTTTTCAAATGTTTTATTTTTGAACGTCAGTTCACATTTGTAGGTGGATCATCAGTGTTAGAGCTAAAATTAGCATGTTTAAAGTGATTTTCATGCATCCAGGGGCCCTAAACACAAGATTTATGGAATGGTTAAAAGTGCATGAAAATGGCCAATTTACTCACTCTGAGTTCTCAAAAAGGGTTTCTTCACCCCGGGAAGTTAATTAAATACCATTTGGAGGCATTTAATGTTCGAGCAAAAACGGCTGATTTTCGACAAAAGAGATAACACCCCCCCATCACGTCATGCTTCAGAAATGTGGAAAATGGTCCATTTTCAAATGTTTTATTTTTGAACGTTAGTTCACATTTGTAGGTGGATCATCAGTGTTAGCGCTAAAATTAGCATGTTTAAAGTGATTTTCATGCTTCCAGGGGCCCTAAACACAAGATTTATGGAATGGTTAAAAGTGAATGAAAATGGCCAATTACTCACTCTGAGTTCTCAAAAAGGGTTTCTTCACCCCGGGAAGTTAATTAAATACCATTTGGAGGCATTTAATGTTCGAGCAAAAACAGCTGATTTTCGACAAAAGAGATAACACCCCCCCATTACGTCATGCTTCAGAAATGTGGGAAATGGTCCGTTTTCAAATGTTTTATTTTTGAACGTCAGTTCACATTTGTAGGTGGATCATCAGTGTTAGAGCTAAAATTAGCATGTTTAAAGTGATTTTCATGTTTCCAGGGTCTCGGGAAGTTAATTAAATACTATTTGGAGGCATTTAATGTTTGAGCAAAAACGGCTGATTTTCGACAAAAGAGATAACACCCCCCCATTACGTCATGCTTCAGAAATGTGGAAAATGGTCCGTTTTCAAATGTTTTATTTTTGAAAGTCAGTTCACATTTGTAGGTGGATCATCAGTGTTAGAGCTAAAATTAGCATGTTTAAAGTGATTTTCATGCTTCCAGGGGCTCGGGAAGTTAAATAAATACCATTTGGAGGCATTTAATGTTCGAGCAAAAACGGCTGATTTTCGACAAAAGAGATAACACCCCCCTATTACGTCATGCTTCAGAAATGTGGAAAATGGTCCGTTTTCAAATGTTTTATTTTTGAACGTCAGTTCACATTTGTAGGTGGATCATCAGTGTTAGAGCTAAAATTAGCATGTTTAAAGTGATTTTCATGCTTCCAGGGGCCCTAAACACAAGATTTATGGAATGGTTAAAAGTGCATGAAAATGGCCAATTTACTCACTCTGAGTTCTCAAAAAGGGTTTCTTCACCCCAGGAAGTTAATTAAATACCATTTGGAGGCATTTATTGTTCGAGCAAAAACGGCTGATTTTCGACAAAAGAGATAACACCCCCCATTACGTCATGCTTCAGAAATGTGGAAAATGGTCCGTTTTCAAATGTTTTATTTTTGAACGTCAGTTCACATTTGTAGGTGGATCATCGGTGTTAGAGCTAAAATTAGCATGTTTAAAGTGATTATCATGCTTCCAGGGGCTCGGGAAGTTAATTAAATACCATTTGGAGGCATTTAATGTTCGAGCAAATACGGCTGGTTTTCGACAAAAGAGATAACACCCCCCCATTACGTCATGCTTCAGAAATGTGGAAAATGGTCCGTTTTCAAATGTTTTATTTTTGAACGTCAGTTCACATTTGTAGGTGGATCATCAGTGTTAGAGCTAAAATTAGCATGTTTAAAGTGATTTTCATGCTTCCAGGGGCCCTAAACACAAGATTTATGGAATGGTTAAAAGTGCATGAAAATGGCCAATTACTCACTCTGAGTTCTCAAAAAGGGTTTCTTCACCCCGGGAAGTTAATTAAATACCATTTGGAGGCATTTAATGTTCGAGCAAAAACAGCTGATTTTCGACAAAAGAGATAACACCCCCCCATTACGTCATGCTTCAGAAATGTGGAAAATGGTCTGTTTTCAAATGTTTTATTTTTGAACGTCAGTTCACATTTGTAGGTGGATCATCAGTGTTGGAGCTAAAATTAGCATGTTTAAAGTGATTTTCATGCTTCCAGGGGCTCGGGAAGTGAATTAAATACTATTTGGAGGCATTTAATGTTTGAGCAAAAACGGCTGATTTTCGACAAAAGAGATAACACCCCCCCATTACGTCATGCTTCACAAATGTGGAAAATGGTCCGTTTTCAAATGTTTTATTTTTGAACGTCAGTTCACATTTGTAGGTGGATCATCAGTGTTAGAGCTAAAATTAGCATGTTTAAAGTGATTTTCATGCTTCCAGGGGCCCTAAACACAAGATTTATGGAATGGTTAAAAGTGCATGAAAATGGCCAATTTACTCACTCTGAGTTCTCAAAAAGGGTTTCTTCACCCCGGGAAGGTAATTAAATACCATTTGGAGGCATTTAATGTTCGAGCAAAAACGGCTGATTTTCGACAAAAGAGATAACACCCCCCCATTACGTCATGCTTCAGAAATGTGGAAAATGGTCATTTTTCAAATGTTTTATTTTTGAACGTCAGTTCACATTTGTAGGTGGATCATCAGTGTTAGAGCTAAAATTAGCATGTTTAAAGTGATTTTCATGCATCCAGGGGCCCTAAACACAAGATTTATGGAATGGTTAAAAGTGCATGAAAATGGCCAATTTACTCACTCTGAGTTCTCAAAAAGGGTTTCTTCACCCCGGGAAGTTAATTAAATACCATTTGGAGGCATTTAATGTTCGAGCAAAAACGGCTGATTTTCGACAAAAGAGATAACACCCCCCCATCACGTCATGCTTCAGAAATGTGGAAAATGGTCCATTTTCAAATGTTTTATTTTTGAACGTCAGTTCACATTTGTAGGTGGATCATCAGTGTTAGCGCTAAAATTAGCATGTTTAAAGTGATTTTCATGCTTCCAGGGGCCCTAAACACAAGATTTATGGAATGGTTAAAAGTGAATGAAAATGGCCAATTACTCACTCTGAGTTCTCAAAAAGGGTTTCTTCACCCGGGAAGTTAATTAAATACCATTTGGAGGCATTTAATGTTCGAGCAAAAACAGCTGATTTTCGACAAAAGAGATAACACCCCCCCATTACGTCATGCTTCAGAAATGTGGGAAATGGTCTGTTTTCAAATGTTTTATTTTTGAACGTCAGTTCACATTTGTAGGTGGATCATCAGTGTTAGAGCTAAAATTAGCATGTTTAAAGTGATTTTCATGCTTCCAGGGGCTCGGGAAGTTAATTAAATACTATTTGGAGGCATTTAATGTTTGAGCAAAAACGGCTGATTTTCGACAAAAGAGATAACACCCCCCCATTACGTCATGCTTCAGAAATGTGGAAAATGGTCCGTTTTCAAATGTTTTATTTTTGAAAGTCAGTTCACATTTGTAGGTGGATCATCAGTGTTAGAGCTAAAATTAGCATGTTTAAAGTGATTTTCATGCTTCCAGGGGCTCGGGAAGTTAAATAAATACCATTTGGAGGCATTTAATGTTCGAGCAAAAACGGCTGTTTTTCGACAAAAGAGATAACACCCCCCTATTACGTCATGCTTCAGAAATGTGGAAAATGGTCCGTTTTCAAATGTTTTATTTTTGAACGTCAGTTCACATTTGTAGGTGGATCATCAGTGTTAGAGCTCAAATTAGCATGTTTAAAGTGATTTTCATGCTTCCAGGGGCTCGGGAAGTGAATTAAATACTATTTGGAGGCATTTAATGTTCAAGCAAAAACGGCTGATTTTCGACAAAAGAGATAACACCCCCCCATTACGTCATGCTTCAGAAATGTGGAAAATGGTCCGTTTTCAAATGTTTTATTTTTGAACGTCAGTTCACATTTGTAGGTGGATCATCAGTGTTAGAGCTAAAATTAGCATGTTTAAAGTGATTTTCATGCTTCCAGGGGCTCGGGAAGTTAATTAAATACCATTTGGAGGCATTTAATGTTCGAGCAAAAATGGCTGATTTTCGACAAAAGAGATAACACCCCCCCATTACGTCATGCTTCAGAAATGTGGAAAATGGTCTGTTTTCAAATGTTTTATTTTTGAACGTCAGTTCACATTTGTAGGTGGATCATCAGTGTTAGAGCTAACATTATCATGTTTAAAGTGATTTTCATGCTTCCAGGGGCCCTAAACACAAGATTTATGGAATGGTTAAAAGTGCATGAAAATGGCCAATTTACTCACTCTGAGTTCTCAAAAAGGGTTTCTTCACCCCGGGAAGTTAATTAAATACCATTTGGAGGCATTTAATGTTCGAGCAAAAACGGCTGATTTTCGACAAAAGAGATAACACCCCCCCATTACGTCATGCTTCAGAAATGTGGAAAATGGTCCGTTTTCAAATGTTTTTATTTTTGAACATCAGTTCACATTTGTAGGTGGATCATCAGTGTTAGAGCTAAAATTAGCATGTTTAAAGTGATTTTCATGCTTCCAGGGGCCCTAAACACAAGATTTATGGAATGGTTAAAAGTGCATGAAAATGGCCAATTTACTAACTCTGAGTTCTCAAAAAGGGTTTCTTCACCCCGGGAAGTTAATTAAATACCATTTGGAGGCATTTAATGTTCGAGCAAAAACGGCTGATTTTCGACAAAAGAGATAACACCCCCCATTACGTCATGCTTCAGAAATGTGGAAAATGGTCCGTTTTCAAATGTTTTATTTTTGAACGTCAGTTCACATTTGTAGGTGGATCATCAGTGTTAGAGCTAAAATTAGCATGTTTAAAGTGATTTTCATGCTTCCAGGGGCTCGGGAAGTTAAATAAATACCATTTGGAAGCATTTAATGTTCGAGCAAAAACGGCTGATTTTCGACAAAAGAGATAACACCCCCCCATTACGTCATGCTTCAGAAATGTGGAAAATGGTCAGTTTTCAAATGTTTTATTTTTGAACGTCAGTTCACATTTGTAGGTGGATCATCAGTGTTAGAGCTCAAATTAGCATGTTTAAAGTGATTTTCATGCTTCCAGGGGCTCGGGAAGTGAATTAAATACTATTTGGAGGCATTTAATGTTCAAGCAAAAAAGGCTGATTTTCGACAAAAGAGATAACACCCCCCCATTACGTCATGCTTCAGAAATGTGGAAAATGGTCCGTTTTCAAATGTTTTATTTTTGAACGTCAGTTCACATTTGTAGGTGGGTCATCAGTGTTAGAGCTAAAATTAGCATGTTTAAAGTGATTTTCATGCTTCCAGGAGCTCGGGAAGTTAATTAAATACCATTTGGAGGCATTTAATGTTCGCGCAAAAATGGCTGATTTTCGACAAAAGAGATAACACCCCCCCATTACGTCATGCTTCAGAAATGTGGAAAATGGTCCGTTTTCAAATGTTTTATTTTTGAACGTCAGTTCACATTTGTAGGTGGATCATCAGTGTGAGAGCTAAAATTAGCATGTTTAAAGTGATTTTCATGCTTCCAGGGGCTCGGGAAGTTAATTAAATACCATTTGGAGGCATTTAATGTTCGAGCAAAAACGGCAGATTTTCGACAAAAGAGATAACACCCCCCCATTACGTCATGCTTCAGAAATGTGGAAAATGGTCCGTTTTCAAATGTTTTATTTTTGAACGTCAGTTCACATTTGTAGGTGGATCATCAGTGTTAGAGCTAAAATTAGCATGTTTAAAGTGATTTTCATGCTTCCAGGGGCCCTAAACACAAGATTTATGGAATGGTTAAAAGTGCATGAAAATGGCCAATTTACTCACTCTGAGTTCTCAAAAAGGGTTTCTTCACCCCGGGAAGTTAATTAAATACCATTTGGAGGCATTTAATGTTCGAGCAAAAACGGCTGATTTTCGACAAAAGAGATAACACCCCCCCATTACGTCACGCTTCAGAAATGTGGAAAATGGTCCGTTTTCAAATGTTTTATTTTTGAACGTCAGTTCACATTTGTAGGTGGATCATCAGTGTTAGAGCTAAAATTAGCATGTTTAAAGTGATTATCATGCTTCCAGGGGCTCGGGAAGTTAATTAAATACCATTTGGAGGCATTTAATGTTCGAGCAAATACGGCTGGTTTTCGACAAAAGAGATAACACCCCCCCATTACGTCATGCTTCAGAAATGTGGAAAATGGTCCGTTTTCAAATGTTTTATTTTTGAACGTCAGTTCACATTTGTAGGTGGATCATCAGTGTTAGAGCTAAAATTAGCATGTTTAAAGTGATTTTCATGCTTCCAGGGGCTCGGGAAGTGAATTAAATACTATTTGGAGGCATTTAATGTTTGAGCAAAAACGGCTGATTTTCGACAAAAGAGATAACACCCCCCCATTACGTCATGCTTCACAAATGTGGAAAATGGTCCGTTTTTAAATGTTTTATTTTTGAACGTCAGTTCACATTTGTAGGTGGATCATCAGTGTTAGAGCTAAAATTAGCATGTTTAAAGTGATTTTCATGCTTCCAGGGGCCCTAAACACAAGATTTATGGAATGGTTAAAAGTGCATGAAAATGGCCAATTTACTCACTCTGAGTTCTCAAAAAGGGTTTCTTCACCCCGGGAAGGTAATTAAATACCATTTGGAGGCATTTAATGTTCGAGCAAAAACGGCTGATTTTCGACAAAAGAGATAACACCCCCCCATTACGTCATGCTTCAGAAATGTGGAAAATGGTCAGTTTTCAAATGTTTTATTTTTGAACGTCAGTTCACATTTGTAGGTGGATCATCAGTGTTAGAGCTAAAATTAGCATGTTTAAAGTGATTTTCATGCATCCAGGGGCCCTAAACACAAGATTTATGGAATGGTTAAAAGTGCATGAAAATGGCCAATTTACTCACTCTGAGTTCTCAAAAAGGGTTTCTTCACCCCGGGAAGTTAATTAAATACCATTTGGAGGCATTTAATGTTCGAGCAAAAACGGCTGATTTTCGACAAAAGAGATAACACCCCCCCATCACGTCATGCTTCAGAAATGTGGAAAATGGTCCATTTTCAAATGTTTTATTTTTGAACGTTAGTTCACATTTGTAGGTGGATCATCAGTGTTAGCGCTAAAATTAGCATGTTTAAAGTGATTTTCATGCTTCCAGGGGCCCTAAACACAAGATTTATGGAATGGTTAAAAGTGAATGAAAATGGCCAATTACTCACTCTGAGTTCTCAAAAAGGGTTTCTTCACCCCGGGAAGTTAATTAAATACCATTTGGAGGCATTTAATGTTCGAGCAAAAACAGCTGATTTTCGACAAAAGAGATAACACCCCCCCATTACGTCATGCTTCAGAAATGTGGGAAATGGTCCGTTTTCAAATGTTTTATTTTTGAACGTCAGTTCACATTTGTAGGTGGATCATCAGTGTTAGAGCTAAAATTAGCATGTTTAAAGTGATTTTCATGTTTCCAGGGTCTCGGGAAGTTAATTAAATACTATTTGGAGGCATTTAATGTTTGAGCAAAAACGGCTGATTTTCGACAAAAGAGATAACACCCCCCCATTACGTCATGCTTCAGAAATGTGGAAAATGGTCCGTTTTCAAATGTTTTATTTTTGAAAGTCAGTTCACATTTGTAGGTGGATCATCAGTGTTAGAGCTAAAATTAGCATGTTTAAAGTGATTTTCATGCTTCCAGGGGCTCGGGAAGTTAAATAAATACCATTTGGAGGCATTTAATGTTCGAGCAAAAACGGCTGATTTTCGACAAAAGAGATAACACCCCCCTATTACGTCATGCTTCAGAAATGTGGAAAATGGTCCGTTTTCAAATGTTTTATTTTTGAACGTCAGTTCACATTTGTAGGTGGATCATCAGTGTTAGAGCTAAAATTAGCATGTTTAAAGTGATTTTCATGCTTCCAGGGGCCCTAAACACAAGATTTATGGAATGGTTAAAAGTGCATGAAAATGGCCAATTTACTCACTCTGAGTTCTCAAAAAGGGTTTCTTCACCCCAGGAAGTTAATTAAATACCATTTGGAGGCATTTATTGTTCGAGCAAAAACGGCTGATTTTCGACAAAAGAGATAACACCCCCCATTACGTCATGCTTCAGAAATGTGGAAAATGGTCCGTTTTCAAATGTTTTATTTTTGAACGTCAGTTCACATTTGTAGGTGGATCATCGGTGTTAGAGCTAAAATTAGCATGTTTAAAGTGATTATCATGCTTCCAGGGGCTCGGGAAGTTAATTAAATACCATTTGGAGGCATTTAATGTTCGAGCAAATACGGCTGGTTTTCGACAAAAGAGATAACACCCCCCCATTACGTCATGCTTCAGAAATGTGGAAAATGGTCCGTTTTCAAATGTTTTATTTTTGAACGTCAGTTCACATTTGTAGGTGGATCATCAGTGTTAGAGCTAAAATTAGCATGTTTAAAGTGATTTTCATGCTTCCAGGGGCCCTAAACACAAGATTTATGGAATGGTTAAAAGTGCATGAAAATGGCCAATTACTCACTCTGAGTTCTCAAAAAGGGTTTCTTCACCCCGGGAAGTTAATTAAATACCATTTGGAGGCATTTAATGTTCGAGCAAAAACAGCTGATTTTCGACAAAAGAGATAACACCCCCCCATTACGTCATGCTTCAGAAATGTGGAAAATGGTCTGTTTTCAAATGTTTTATTTTTGAACGTCAGTTCACATTTGTAGGTGGATCATCAGTGTTAGAGCTAAAATTAGCATGTTTAAAGTGATTTTCATGCTTCCAGGGGCTCGGGAAGTGAATTAAATACTATTTGGAGGCATTTAATGTTTGAGCAAAAACGGCTGATTTTCGACAAAAGAGATAACACCCCCCCATTACGTCATGCTTCACAAATGTGGAAAATGGTCCGTTTTCAAATGTTTTATTTTTGAACGTCAGTTCACATTTGTAGGTGGATCATCAGTGTTAGAGCTAAAATTAGCATGTTTAAAGTGATTTTCATGCTTCCAGGGGCCCTAAACACAAGATTTATGGAATGGTTAAAAGTGCATGAAAATGGCCAATTTACTCACTCTGAGTTCTCAAAAAGGGTTTCTTCACCCCGGGAAGGTAATTAAATACCATTTGGAGGCATTTAATGTTCGAGCAAAAACGGCTGATTTTCGACAAAAGAGATAACACCCCCCCATTACGTCATGCTTCAGAAATGTGGAAAATGGTCATTTTTCAAATGTTTTATTTTTGAACGTCAGTTCACATTTGTAGGTGGATCATCAGTGTTAGAGCTAAAATTAGCATGTTTAAAGTGATTTTCATGCATCCAGGGGCCCTAAACACAAGATTTATGGAATGGTTAAAAGTGCATGAAAATGGCCAATTTACTCACTCTGAGTTCTCAAAAAGGGTTTCTTCACCCCGGGAAGTTAATTAAATACCATTTGGAGGCATTTAATGTTCGAGCAAAAACGGCTGATTTTCGACAAAAGAGATAACACCCCCCCATCACGTCATGCTTCAGAAATGTGGAAAATGGTCCATTTTCAAATGTTTTATTTTTGAACGTCAGTTCACATTTGTAGGTGGATCATCAGTGTTAGCGCTAAAATTAGCATGTTTAAAGTGATTTTCATGCTTCCAGGGGCCCTAAACACAAGATTTATGGAATGGTTAAAAGTGAATGAAAATGGCCAATTACTCACTCTGAGTTCTCAAAAAGGGTTTCTTCACCCGGGAAGTTAATTAAATACCATTTGGAGGCATTTAATGTTCGAGCAAAAACAGCTGATTTTCGACAAAAGAGATAACACCCCCCCATTACGTCATGCTTCAGAAATGTGGGAAATGGTCTGTTTTCAAATGTTTTATTTTTGAACGTCAGTTCACATTTGTAGGTGGATCATCAGTGTTAGAGCTAAAATTAGCATGTTTAAAGTGATTTTCATGCTTCCAGGGGCTCGGGAAGTTAATTAAATACTATTTGGAGGCATTTAATGTTTGAGCAAAAACGGCTGATTTTCGACAAAAGAGATAACACCCCCCCATTACGTCATGCTTCAGAAATGTGGAAAATGGTCCGTTTTCAAATGTTTTATTTTTGAAAGTCAGTTCACATTTGTAGGTGGATCATCAGTGTTAGAGCTAAAATTAGCATGTTTAAAGTGATTTTCATGCTTCCAGGGGCTCGGGAAGTGAATTAAATACTATTTGGAGGCATTTAATGTTTGAGCAAAAACGGCTGATTTTCGACAAAAGAGATAACACCCCCCCATTACGTCATGCTTCACAAATGTGGAAAATGGTCCGTTTTTAAATGTTTTATTTTTGAACGTCAGTTCACATTTGTAGGTGGATCATCAGTGTTAGAGCTAAAATTAGCATGTTTAAAGTGATTTTCATGCTTCCAGGGGCCCTAAACACAAGATTTATGGAATGGTTAAAAGTGCATGAAAATGGCCAATTTACTCACTCTGAGTTCTCAAAAAGGGTTTCTTCACCCCGGGAAGGTAATTAAATACCATTTGGAGGCATTTAATGTTCGAGCAAAAACGGCTGATTTTCGACAAAAGAGATAACACCCCCCCATTACGTCATGCTTCAGAAATGTGGAAAATGGTCAGTTTTCAAATGTTTTATTTTTGAACGTCAGTTCACATTTGTAGGTGGATCATCAGTGTTAGAGCTAAAATTAGCATGTTTAAAGTGATTTTCATGCATCCAGGGGCCCTAAACACAAGATTTATGGAATGGTTAAAAGTGCATGAAAATGGCCAATTTACTCACTCTGAGTTCTCAAAAAGGGTTTCTTCACCCCGGGAAGTTAATTAAATACCATTTGGAGGCATTTAATGTTCGAGCAAAAACGGCTGATTTTCGACAAAAGAGATAACACCCCCCCATCACGTCATGCTTCAGAAATGTGGAAAATGGTCCATTTTCAAATGTTTTATTTTTGAACGTTAGTTCACATTTGTAGGTGGATCATCAGTGTTAGCGCTAAAATTAGCATGTTTAAAGTGATTTTCATGCTTCCAGGGGCCCTAAACACAAGATTTATGGAATGGTTAAAAGTGAATGAAAATGGCCAATTACTCACTCTGAGTTCTCAAAAAGGGTTTCTTCACCCCGGGAAGTTAATTAAATACCATTTGGAGGCATTTAATGTTCGAGCAAAAACAGCTGATTTTCGACAAAAGAGATAACACCCCCCCATTACGTCATGCTTCAGAAATGTGGGAAATGGTCCGTTTTCAAATGTTTTATTTTTGAACGTCAGTTCACATTTGTAGGTGGATCATCAGTGTTAGAGCTAAAATTAGCATGTTTAAAGTGATTTTCATGTTTCCAGGGTCTCGGGAAGTTAATTAAATACTATTTGGAGGCATTTAATGTTTGAGCAAAAACGGCTGATTTTCGACAAAAGAGATAACACCCCCCCATTACGTCATGCTTCAGAAATGTGGAAAATGGTCCGTTTTCAAATGTTTTATTTTTGAAAGTCAGTTCACATTTGTAGGTGGATCATCAGTGTTAGAGCTAAAATTAGCATGTTTAAAGTGATTTTCATGCTTCCAGGGGCTCGGGAAGTTAAATAAATACCATTTGGAGGCATTTAATGTTCGAGCAAAAACGGCTGATTTTCGACAAAAGAGATAACACCCCCCTATTACGTCATGCTTCAGAAATGTGGAAAATGGTCCGTTTTCAAATGTTTTATTTTTGAACGTCAGTTCACATTTGTAGGTGGATCATCAGTGTTAGAGCTAAAATTAGCATGTTTAAAGTGATTTTCATGCTTCCAGGGGCCCTAAACACAAGATTTATGGAATGGTTAAAAGTGCATGAAAATGGCCAATTTACTCACTCTGAGTTCTCAAAAAGGGTTTCTTCACCCCAGGAAGTTAATTAAATACCATTTGGAGGCATTTATTGTTCGAGCAAAAACGGCTGATTTTCGACAAAAGAGATAACACCCCCCATTACGTCATGCTTCAGAAATGTGGAAAATGGTCCGTTTTCAAATGTTTTATTTTTGAACGTCAGTTCACATTTGTAGGTGGATCATCGGTGTTAGAGCTAAAATTAGCATGTTTAAAGTGATTATCATGCTTCCAGGGGCTCGGGAAGTTAATTAAATACCATTTGGAGGCATTTAATGTTCGAGCAAATACGGCTGGTTTTCGACAAAAGAGATAACACCCCCCCATTACGTCATGCTTCAGAAATGTGGAAAATGGTCCGTTTTCAAATGTTTTATTTTTGAACGTCAGTTCACATTTGTAGGTGGATCATCAGTGTTAGAGCTAAAATTAGCATGTTTAAAGTGATTTTCATGCTTCCAGGGGCCCTAAACACAAGATTTATGGAATGGTTAAAAGTGCATGAAAATGGCCAATTACTCACTCTGAGTTCTCAAAAAGGGTTTCTTCACCCCGGGAAGTTAATTAAATACCATTTGGAGGCATTTAATGTTCGAGCAAAAACAGCTGATTTTCGACAAAAGAGATAACACCCCCCCATTACGTCATGCTTCAGAAATGTGGAAAATGGTCTGTTTTCAAATGTTTTATTTTTGAACGTCAGTTCACATTTGTAGGTGGATCATCAGTGTTAGAGCTAAAATTAGCATGTTTAAAGTGATTTTCATGCTTCCAGGGGCTCGGGAAGTGAATTAAATACTATTTGGAGGCATTTAATGTTTGAGCAAAAACGGCTGATTTTCGACAAAAGAGATAACACCCCCCCATTACGTCATGCTTCACAAATGTGGAAAATGGTCCGTTTTCAAATGTTTTATTTTTGAACGTCAGTTCACATTTGTAGGTGGATCATCAGTGTTAGAGCTAAAATTAGCATGTTTAAAGTGATTTTCATGCTTCCAGGGGCCCTAAACACAAGATTTATGGAATGGTTAAAAGTGCATGAAAATGGCCAATTTACTCACTCTGAGTTCTCAAAAAGGGTTTCTTCACCCCGGGAAGGTAATTAAATACCATTTGGAGGCATTTAATGTTCGAGCAAAAACGGCTGATTTTCGACAAAAGAGATAACACCCCCCCATTACGTCATGCTTCAGAAATGTGGAAAATGGTCATTTTTCAAATGTTTTATTTTTGAACGTCAGTTCACATTTGTAGGTGGATCATCAGTGTTAGAGCTAAAATTAGCATGTTTAAAGTGATTTTCATGCATCCAGGGGCCCTAAACACAAGATTTATGGAATGGTTAAAAGTGCATGAAAATGGCCAATTTACTCACTCTGAGTTCTCAAAAAGGGTTTCTTCACCCCGGGAAGTTAATTAAATACCATTTGGAGGCATTTAATGTTCGAGCAAAAACGGCTGATTTTCGACAAAAGAGATAACACCCCCCCATCACGTCATGCTTCAGAAATGTGGAAAATGGTCCATTTTCAAATGTTTTATTTTTGAACGTCAGTTCACATTTGTAGGTGGATCATCAGTGTTAGCGCTAAAATTAGCATGTTTAAAGTGATTTTCATGCTTCCAGGGGCCCTAAACACAAGATTTATGGAATGGTTAAAAGTGAATGAAAATGGCCAATTACTCACTCTGAGTTCTCAAAAAGGGTTTCTTCACCCGGGAAGTTAATTAAATACCATTTGGAGGCATTTAATGTTCGAGCAAAAACAGCTGATTTTCGACAAAAGAGATAACACCCCCCCATTACGTCATGCTTCAGAAATGTGGGAAATGGTCTGTTTTCAAATGTTTTATTTTTGAACGTCAGTTCACATTTGTAGGTGGATCATCAGTGTTAGAGCTAAAATTAGCATGTTTAAAGTGATTTTCATGCTTCCAGGGGCTCGGGAAGTTAATTAAATACTATTTGGAGGCATTTAATGTTTGAGCAAAAACGGCTGATTTTCGACAAAAGAGATAACACCCCCCCATTACGTCATGCTTCAGAAATGTGGAAAATGGTCCGTTTTCAAATGTTTTATTTTTGAAAGTCAGTTCACATTTGTAGGTGGATCATCAGTGTTAGAGCTAAAATTAGCATGTTTAAAGTGATTTTCATGCTTCCAGGGGCTCGGGAAGTTAAATAAATACCATTTGGAGGCATTTAATGTTCGAGCAAAAACGGCTGTTTTTCGACAAAAGAGATAACACCCCCCTATTACGTCATGCTTCAGAAATGTGGAAAATGGTCCGTTTTCAAATGTTTTATTTTTGAACGTCAGTTCACATTTGTAGGTGGATCATCAGTGTTAGAGCTCAAATTAGCATGTTTAAAGTGATTTTCATGCTTCCAGGGGCTCGGGAAGTGAATTAAAAACTATTTGGAGGCATTTAATGTTCAAGCAAAAACGGCTGATTTTCGACAAAAGAGATAACACCCCCCCATTACGTCATGCTTCAGAAATGTGGAAAATGGTCCGTTTTCAAATGTTTTATTTTTGAACGTCAGTTCACATTTGTAGGTGGATCATCAGTGTTAGAGCTAAAATTAGCATGTTTAAAGTGATTTTCATGCTTCCAGGGGCTCGGGAAGTTAATTAAATACCATTTGGAGGCATTTAATGTTCGAGCAAAAATGGCTGATTTTCGACAAAAGAGATAACACCCCCCCATTACGTCATGCTTCAGAAATGTGGAAAATGGTCCGTTTTCAAATGTTTTATTTTTGAACGTCAGTTCACATTTGTAGGTGGATCATCAGTGTTAGAGCTAACATTATCATGTTTAAAGTGATTTTCATGCTTCCAGGGGCCCTAAACACAAGATTTATGGAATGGTTAAAAGTGCATGAAAATGGCCAATTTACTCACTCTGAGTTCTCAAAAAGGGTTTCTTCACCCCGGGAAGTTAATTAAATACCATTTGGAGGCATTTAATGTTCGAGCAAAAACGGCTGATTTTCGACAAAAGAGATAACACCCCCCCATTACGTCATGCTTCAGAAATGTGGAAAATGGTCCGTTTTCAAATGTTTTTATTTTTGAACATCAGTTCACATTTGTAGGTGGATCATCAGTGTTAGAGCTAAAATTAGCATGTTTAAAGTGATTTTCATGCTTCCAGGGGCCCTAAACACAAGATTTATGGAATGGTTAAAAGTGCATGAAAATGGCCAATTTACTAACTCTGAGTTCTCAAAAAGGGTTTCTTCACCCCGGGAAGTTAATTAAATACCATTTGGAGGCATTTAATGTTCGAGCAAAAACGGCTGATTTTCGACAAAAGAGATAACACCCCCCATTACGTCATGCTTCAGAAATGTGGAAAATGGTCCGTTTTCAAATGTTTTATTTTTGAACGTCAGTTCACATTTGTAGGTGGATCATCAGTGTTAGAGCTAAAATTAGCATGTTTAAAGTGATTTTCATGCTTCCAGGGGCTCGGGAAGTTAAATAAATACCATTTGGAGGCATTTAATGTTCGAGCAAAAACGGCTGATTTTCGACAAAAGAGATAACACCCCCCCATTACGTCATGCTTCAGAAATGTGGAAAATGGTCAGTTTTCAAATGTTTTATTTTTGAACGTCAGTTCACATTTGTAGGTGGATCATCAGTGTTAGAGCTCAAATTAGCATGTTTAAAGTGATTTTCATGCTTCCAGGGGCTCGGGAAGTGAATTAAATACTATTTGGAGGCATTTAATGTTCAAGCAAAAAAGGCTGATTTTCGACAAAAGAGATAACACCCCCCCATTACGTCATGCTTCAGAAATGTGGAAAATGGTCCGTTTTCAAATGTTTTATTTTTGAACGTCAGTTCACATTTGTAGGTGGGTCATCAGTGTTAGAGCTAAAATTAGCATGTTTAAAGTGATTTTCATGCTTCCAGGAGCTCGGGAAGTTAATTAAATACCATTTGGAGGCATTTAATGTTCGCGCAAAAATGGCTGATTTTCGACAAAAGAGATAACACCCCCCCATTACGTCATGCTTCAGAAATGTGGAAAATGGTCCGTTTTCAAATGTTTTATTTTTGAACGTCAGTTCACATTTGTAGGTGGATCATCAGTGTGAGAGCTAAAATTAGCATGTTTAAAGTGATTTTCATGCTTCCAGGGGCTCGGGAAGTTAATTAAATACCATTTGGAGGCATTTAATGTTCGAGCAAAAACGGCAGATTTTCGACAAAAGAGATAACACCCCCCCATTACGTCATGCTTCAGAAATGTGGAAAATGGTCCGTTTTCAAATGTTTTATTTTTGAACGTCAGTTCACATTTGTAGGTGGATCATCAGTGTTAGAGCTAAAATTAGCATGTTTAAAGTGATTTTCATGCTTCCAGGGGCCCTAAACACAAGATTTATGGAATGGTTAAAAGTGCATGAAAATGGCCAACTTACTCACTCTGAGTTCTCAAAAAGGGTTTCTTCACCCCAGGAAGTTAATTAAATACCATTTGGAGGCATTTAATGTTCGAGCAAAAACGGCTGAGTTTCGACAAAAGAGATAACACCCCCCCATTACGTCATGCTTCAGAAATGTGGAAAATGGTCCGTTTTCAAATGTTTTATTTTTGAACGTCAGTTCACATTTGTAGGTGGATCATCAGTGTTAGAGCTAAAATTAGCATGTTTAAAGTGATTTTCATGCTTCCAGGGGCTCGGGAAGTTAATTAAATACTATTTGGAGGCATTTAATGTTCAAGCAAAAACGGCTGATTTTCGACAAAAGAGATAACACCCACCCATTACGTCATGCTTCAGAAATGTGGAAAATGGTCCGTTTTCAAATGTTTTATTTCTGAACGTCAGTTCACATTTGTAGGTGGATCATCAGTGTTAGAGCTCAAATTAGCATGTTTAAAGTGATTTTCATGCTTCCAGGGGCCCTTAACACAAGATTTATGGAATGGTTAAAAGTGCATGAAAATGGCCAATTTACTCACTCTGAGTTCTCAAAAAGGGTTTCTTCACCCCGGGAAGTTAATTAAATACCATTTGGAGGCATTTAATGTTCGAGCAAAAACGGCTGATTTTCGACAAAAGAGATAACACCCCCCCAATTACGTCATGCTTCAGAAATGTGGAAAATGGTCCGTTTTCAAATGTTTTATTTTTGAACGTCAGTTCACATTTGTAGGTGGATCATCAGTGTTAGAGCTAAAATTAGCATGTTTAAAGTGATTTTCATGCTTCCAGGGGCCCTAAACACAAGATTTATGGAATGGTTAAAAGTGCATGAAAATGGCCAATTTACTCACTCTGAGTTCTCAAAAAGGGTTTCTTCACCCCGGGAAGTTAATTAAATACCATTTGGAGACATTTAATGTTCGAGCAAAAACGGCTGATTTTCGACAAAAGAGATAACACCCCCCCATTACGTCATGCTTCAGAAATGTGGAAAATGGTCCGTTTTCAAATGTTTTATTTCTGAACGTCAGTTCACATTTGTAGGTGGATCATCAGTGTTAGAGCTCAAATTAGCATGTTTAAAGTGATTTTCATGCTTCCAGGGGCTCGGGAAGTGAATTAAATACTATTTGGAGGCATTTAATGTTCAAGCAAAAACGGCTGATTTTCGACAAAAGAGATAACACCCCCCCATTACGTCATGCTTCAGAAATGTGGAAAATGGTCCGTTTTCAAATGTTTTATTTTTGAACGTCAGTTCACATTTGTAGGTGGATCATCAGTGTTAGAGCTAAAATGAGGATGTTTAAAGTGATTTTCATGCTTCCAGAGGCTCAGGAAGTTAATTAAATACCATTTGGAGGCATTTAATGTTCGAGCAAAAATGGCTGATTTTCGACAAAAGAGATAACACCCCCCCATTACGTCATGCTTCAGAAATGTGGAAAATGGTCCGTTCTCAAATGCTTTATTTTTGAACGTCAGTTCACATTTGTAGGTGGATCATCAGTGTTAGAGCTAACATTGGCATGTTTAAAGTGATTTTCATGCTTCCAGGGGCCCTAAACACAAGATTTATGGAATGGTTAAAAGTGCATGAAAATGGCCAATTTACTCACTCTGAGTTCTCAAAAAGGGTTTCTTCACCCGGGGAAGTTAATTAAATACCATTTGGAGGCATTTAATGTTCGAGCAAAAACAGCTGATTTTCGACAAAAGAGGTATTACGTCATGCTTCAGAAATGTGAAAAATGGTCCGTTTTCAAATGTTTTATTTTTGAACGTCAGTTCACATTTGTAGGTGGATCATCAGTGTTAGAGCTAAAATTAGCATGTTTAAAGTGATTTTCATGCTTCCAGGGGCTCGGAAGTTAAATAAATACCATTTGGAGGCATTTAATGTTCGAGCAAAAACGGCTGATTTTCGACAAAAGAGATAACACCCCCCCCATTACGTCATGCTTCAGAAATGTGGAAAATGGTCCGTTTTCAAATGTTTTATTTTTGAACGTCAGTTCACATTTGTAGGTGGATCATCAGTGTTAGAGCTAAAATTAGCATGTTTAAAGTGATGTTCATGCTTCCAGGGGCTCGGGAAGTTAATTAAATACTATTTGGAGGCATTTAATGTTCAAGCAAAAACGGCTGATTTTCGACAAAAGACATAACACCCCCCCATTACGTCATGCTTCAGAAATGTGGAAAATGGTCCGTTTTCAAATGTTTTATTTTTGAACGTCAGTTCACATTTGTAGGTGGATCATCATTGTTAGAGCTAAAATTAGCATGTTTAAAGTGATTTTCATGCTTCCAGGGGCCCTAAACACAAGATTTATGGAATGGTTAAAAGTGCATGAAAATGGCGAATTTACTCAATCTGAGTTCTCAAAAAGGGTTTCTTCACCCCGGGAAGTTAATTAAATACCATTTGGAGGCATTTAATGTTCGAGCAAAAACGGCTGATTTTCGACAAAAGAGATAACACCCCCCCCATTACGTCATGCTTCAGAAATGTGGAAAATGGTCCGTTTTCAAATGTTTTATTTTTGAACGTCAGTTCACATTTGTAGGTGGATCATCAGTGTTAGAGCTCAAATTAGCATGTTTAAAGTGATTTTCATGCTTCCAGGGGCTCGGGAAGTGAATTAAATACTATTTGGAGGCATTTAATGTTCAAGCAAAAACGGCTGATTTTCGACAAAAGAGATAACACCCCCCCATTACGTCATGCTTCAGAAATGTGGAAAATGGTCCGTTTTCAAATGTTTTATTTTTGAACGTCAGTTGACATTTGTAGGTGGATCATCAGTGTTAGAGCTAAAATTAGCATGTTTAAATTGATTTTCATGCTTCCAGGGGCTCGGGAAGTTAATTAAATGCCATTTGGAGGCATTTAATGTTCGAGCAAAAATGGCTGATTTTCGACAAAAAGATAACACCCCCCCATTACGTCATGCTTCAGAAATGTGGAAAATGGTCCGTTTTCAAATGTTTTATTTTTGAACGTCAGTTCACATTTGTAGGTGGATCATCAGTGTTAGAGCTAACATTGGCATGTTTAAAGTGATTTTCATGCTTCCAGGGGCCCTAAACACAAGATTTATGGAATGGTTAAAAGTGCATGAAAATGGCCAATTTACTCACTCTGAGTTCTCAAAAAGGGTTTCTTCACCCCGGGAAGTTAATTAAATACCATTTGGAGGCATTTAATGTTCGAGCAAAAACGGCTTATTTTTCGACAAAAGAGATAACACCCCCCCATTACGTCATGCTTCAGAAATGTGGAAAATGATCCATTTTCAAATGTTTTATTTTTGAACGTCAGTTCACATTTGTAGGTGGATCATCAGTGTGAGAGCTAAAATTAGCATGTTTAAAGTGATTTTCATGCTTCCAAGGGCTCGGGAAGTTAATTAAATACCATTTGGAGGCATTTAATGTTCGAGCAAAAACGGCTGATTTTCGACAAAAGAGATAACACCCCCCCATTACGTCATGCTTCAGAAATGTGGAAAATGGTCCGTTTTCAAATGTTTTATTTTTGAACGTCAGTTCGCATTTGTAGGTGGATCATCAGTGTGAGAGCTAAAATTAGCATGTTTAAAGTGATTTTCATGCTTCCAGGGGCCCTAAACACAAGATTTATGGAATGGTTAAAAGTGCATGAAAATGGCCAATTTACTCACTCTGAGTTCTCAAAAAGGGTTTCTTCACCCCGGGAAGTTAATTAAATACCATTTGGAGGCATTTAATGTTCGAGCAAAAACGGCTGATTTTCGACAAAAGAGATAACACCCCCCCATTACGTCATGCTTCAGAAATGTGGAAAATGGTCCGTTTTCAAATGTTTTATTTTTGAACGTCAGTTCACATTTGTAGGTGGATCATCAGTGTTAGAGCTAAAATTAGCATGTTTAAAGTGATTATCATGCTTCCAGGGGCTCGGGAAGTTAATTAAATACCATTTGGAGGCATTTAATGTTCGAGCAAATACGGCTGGTTTTCGACAAAAGAGATAACACCCCCCCATTACGTCATGCTTCAGAAATGTGGAAAATGGTCCGTTTTCAAATGTTTTATTTTTGAACGTCAGTTCACATTTGTAGGTGGATCATCAGTGTTAGAGCTAAAATTAGCATGTTTAAAGTGATTTTCTGCTTCCAGGGGCTCGGGAAGTGAATTAAATACTATTTGGAGGCATTTAATGTTTGAGCAAAAACGGCTGATTTTCGACAAAAGAGATAACACCCCCCCATTACGTCATGCTTCACAAATGTGGAAAATGGTCCGTTTTCAAATGTTTTATTTTTGAACGTCAGTTCACATTTGTAGGTGGATCATCAGTGTTAGAGCTAAAATTAGCATGTTTAAAGTGATTTTCATGCTTCCAGGGGCCCTAAACACAAGATTTATGGAATGGTTAAAAGTGCATGAAAATGGCCAATTACTCACTCTGAGTTCTCAAAAAGGGTTTCTTCACCCCGGGAAGTTAATTAAATACCATTTGGAGGCATTTAATGTTCGAGCAAAAACAGCTGATTTTCGACAAAAGAGATAACACCCCCCCATTACGTCATGCTTCAGAAATGTGGAAAATGGTCTGTTTTCAAATGTTTTATTTTTGAACGTCAGTTCACATTTGTAGGTGGATCATCAGTGTTAGAGCTAAAATTAGCATGTTTAAAGTGATTTTCATGCTTCCAGGGGCTCGGGAAGTGAATTAAATACTATTTGGAGGCATTTAATGTTTGAGCAAAAACGGCTGATTTTCGACAAAAGAGATAACACCCCCCCATTACGTCATGCTTCACAAATGTGGAAAATGGTCCGTTTTCAAATGTTTTATTTTTGAACGTCAGTTCACATTTGTAGGTGGATCATCAGTGTTAGAGCTAAAATTAGCATGTTTAAAGTGATTTTTATGCTTCCAGGGGCCCTAAACACAAGATTTATGGAATGGTTAAAAGTGCATGAAAATGGCCAATTTACTCACTCTGAGTTCTCAAAAAGGGTTTCTTCACCCCGGGAAGGTAATTAAATACCATTTGGAGGCATTTAATGTTCGAGCAAAAACGGCTGATTTTCGACAAAAGAGATAACACCCCCCCATTACGTCATGCTTCAGAAATGTGGAAAATGGTCAGTTTTCAAATGTTTTATTTTTGAACGTCAGTTCACATTTGTAGGTGGATCATCAGTGTTAGAGCTAAAATTAGCATGTTTAAAGTGATTTTCATGCATCCAGGGGCCCTAAACACAAGATTTATGGAATGGTTAAAAGTGCATGAAAATGGCCAATTTACTCACTCTGAGTTCTCAAAAAGGGTTTCTTCACCCCGGGAAGTTAATTAAATACCATTTGGAGGCATTTAATGTTCGAGCAAAAACGGCTGATTTTCGACAAAAGAGATAACACCCCCCCATCACGTCATGCTTCAGAAATGTGGAAAATGGTCCATTTTCAAATGTTTTATTTTTGAACGTCAGTTCACATTTGTAGGTGGATCATCAGTGTTAGCGCTAAAATTAGCATGTTTAAAGTGATTTTCATGCTTCCAGGGGCCCTAAACACAAGATTTATGGAATGGTTAAAAGTAAATGAAAATGGCCAATTACTCACTCTGAGTTCTCAAAAAGGGTTTCTTCACCCCGGGAAGTTAATTAAATACCATTTGGAGGCATTTAATGTTCGAGCAAAAACAGCTGATTTTCGACAAAAGAGATAACACCCCCCCATTACGTCATGCTTCAGAAATGTGGGAAATGGTCCGTTTTCAAATGTTTTATTTTTGAACGTCAGTTCACATTTGTAGGTGGATCATCAGTGTTAGAGCTAAAATTAGCATGTTTAAAGTGATTTTCATGCTTCCAGGGGCTCGGGAAGTTAATTAAATACTATTTGGAGGCATTTAATGTTTGAGCAAAAACGGCTGATTTTCGACAAAAGAGATAACACCCCCCCATTACGTCATGCTTCAGAAATGTGGAAAATGGTCCATTTTCAAATGTTTTATTTTTGAACGTCAGTTCACATTTGTAGGTGGATCATCAGTGTTAGAGCTCAAATTAGCATGTTTAAAGTGATTTTCATGCTTCCAGGGGCTCGGGAAGTTAATTAAATACCATTTGGAGGCATTTAATGTTCGAGCAAAAATGGCTGATTTTCGACAAAAGAGATAACACCCCCATTACGTCATGCTTCAGAAATGTGGAAAATGGTCCGTTTTCAAATGTTTTATTTTTGAACGTCAGTTCACATTTGTAGGTGGATCATCAGTGTTAGAGCTAACATTGGCATGTTTAAAGTGATTTTCATGCTTCCAGGGGCCCTAAACACAAGATTTATGGAATGGTTAAAAGTGCATGAAAATGGCCAATTTACTCACTCTGAGTTCTCAAAAAGGGTTTCTTCACCCCGGGAAGTTAATTAAATACCATTTGGAGGCATTTAATGTTCGAGCAAAAACGGCTTATTTTTCGACAAAAGAGATAACACCCCCCCATTACGTCATGCTTCAGAAATGTGGAAAATGGTCCGTTTTCAAATGTTTTATTTTTGAACGTCAGTTCACATTTGTAGGTGGATCATCAGCGTTAGAGCTAAAATTAGCATGTTTAAAGTGATTATCATGCTTCCAGGGGCTCGGGAAGTTAATTAAATACCATTTGGAGGCATTTAATGTTCGAGCAAATACGGCTGGTTTTCGACAAAAGAGATAACACCCCCCCATTACGTCATGCTTCAGAAATGTGGAAAATGGTCCGTTTTCAAATGTTTTATTTTTGAACGTCAGTTCACATTTGTAGGTGGATCATCAGTGTGAGAGCTAAAATTAGCATGTTTAAAGTGATTTTCATGCTTCCAGGGGCCCTAAACACAAGATTTATGGAATGGTTAAAAGTGCATGAAAATGGCCAATTTACTCACTCTGAGTTCTCAAAAAGGGTTTCTTCACCCCGGGAAGTTAATTAAATACCATTTGGAGGCATTTAATGTTCGAGCAAAAACGGCTGATTTTCGACAAAAGAGATAACACCCCCCCATTACGTCATGCTTCAGAAATGTGGAAAATGGTCCGTTTTCAAATGTTTTATTTTTGAACGTCAGTTCACATTTGTAGGTGGATCATCAGTGTTAGAGCTAAAATTAGCATGTTTAAAGTGATTATCATGCTTCCAGGGGCTCGGGAAGTTAATTAAATACCATTTGGAGGCATTTAATGTTCGAGCAAATACGGCTGGTTTTCGACAAAAGAGATAACACCCCCCCATTACGTCATGCTTCAGAAATGTGGAAAATGGTCCGTTTTCAAATGTTTTATTTTTGAACGTCAGTTCACATTTGTAGGTGGATCATCAGTGTTAGAGCTAAAATTAGCATGTTTAAAGTGATTTTCATGCTTCCAGGGGCCCTAAACACAAGATTTATGGAATGGTTAAAAGTGCATGAAAATGGCCAATTACTCACTCTGAGTTCTCAAAAAGGGTTTCTTCACCCCGGGAAGTTAATTAAATACCATTTGGAGGCATTTAATGTTCGAGCAAAAACAGCTGATTTTCGACAAAAGAGATAACACCCCCCCATTACGCCATGCTTCAGAAATGTGGAAAATGGTCTGTTTTCAAATGTTTTATTTTTGAACGTCAGTTCACATTTGTAGGTGGATCATCAGTGTTAGAGCTAAAATTAGCATGTTTAAAGTGATTTTCATGCTTCCAGGGGCTCGGGAAGTGAATTAAATACTATTTGGAGGCATTTAATGTTTGAGCAAAAACGGCTGATTTTCGACAAAAGAGATAACACCCCCCCATTACGTCATGCTTCACAAATGTGGAAAATGGTCCGTTTTCAAATGTTTTATTTTTGAACGTCAGTTCACATTTGTAGGTGGATCATCAGTGTTAGAGCTAAATTAGCATGTTTAAAGTGATTTTCATGCTTCCAGGGGCCCTAAACACAAGATTTATGGAATGGTTAAAAGTGCATGAAAATGGCCAATTTACTCACTCTGAGTTCTCAAAAAGGGTTTCTTCACCCCGGGAAGGTAATTAAATACCATTTGGAGGCATTTAATGTTCGAGCAAAAACGGCTGATTTTCGACAAAAGAGATAACACCCCCCCATTACGTCATGCTTCAGAAATGTGGAAAATGGTCAGTTTTCAAATGTTTTATTTTTGAACGTCAGTTCACATTTGTAGGTGGATCATCAGTGTTAGAGCTAAAATTAGCATGTTTAAAGTGATTTTCATGCATCCAGGGGCCCTAAACACAAGATTTATGGAATGGTAAAAAGTGCATGAAAATGGCCAATTTACTCACTCTGAGTTCTCAAAAAGGGTTTCTTCACCCCGGGAAGTTAATTAAATACCATTTGGAGGCATTTAATGTTCGAGCAAAAACGGCTGATTTTCGACAAAAGAGATAACACCCCCCCATCACGTCATGCTTCAGAAATGTGGAAAATGGTCCATTTTCAAATGTTTTATTTTTGAACGTCAGTTCACATTTGTAGGTGGATCATCAGTGTTAGCGCTAAAATTAGCATGTTTAAAGTGATTTTCATGCTTCCAGGGGCCCTAAACACAAGATTTATGGAATGATTAAAAGTGAATGAAAATGGCCAATTACTCACTCTGAGTTCTCAAAAAGGGTTTCTTCACCCCGGGAAGTTAATTAAATACCATTTGGAGGCATTTAATGTTCGAGCAAAAACAGCTGATTTTCGACAAAAGAGATAACACCCCCCCATTACGTCATGCTTCAGAAATGTGGGAAATGGTCCGTTTTCAAATGTTTTATTTTTGAACGTCAGTTCACATTTGTAGGTGGATCATCAGTGTTAGAGTTAAAATTAGCATGTTTAAAGTGATTTTCATGCTTCCAGGGGCTCGGGAAGTTAATTAAATACTATTTGGAGGCATTTAATGTTTGAGCAAAAACGGCTGATTTTCGACAAAAGAGATAACACCCCCCATTACGTCATGCTTCAGAAATGTGGAAAATGGTCCGTTTTCAAATGTTTTATTTTTGAAAGTCAGTTCACATTTGTAGGTGGATCAACAGTGTTAGAGCTAAAATTAGCATGTTTAAAGTGATTTTCATGCTTCCAGGGGCTCGGGAAGTTAAATAAATACCATTTGGAGGCATTTAATGTTCGAGCAAAAACGGCTGATTTTCGACAAAAGAGATAACACCCCCCTATTACGTCATGCTTCAGAAATGTGGAAAATGGTCCATTTTCAAATGTTTTATTTTTGAACGTCAGTTCACATTTGTAGGTGGATCATCAGTGTTAGAGCTCAAATTAGCATGTTTAAAGTGATTTTCATGCTTCCAGGGGCTCGGGAAGTGAATTAAATACTATTTGGAGGCATTTAATGTTCAAGCAAAAACGGCTGATTTTCGACAAAAGAGATAACACCCCCCCATTACGTCATGCTTCAGAAATGTGGAAAATGGTCCGTTTTCAAATGTTTTATTTTTGAACGTCAGTTCACATTTGTAGGTGGATCATCAGTGTTAGAGCTAAAATTAGCATGTTTAAAGTGATTTTCATGCTTCCAGGGGCTCGGGAAGTTAATTAAATACCATTTGGAGGCATTTAATGTTCAAGCAAAAATGGCTGATTTTCGACAAAAGAGATAACACCCCCCCATTACGTCATGCTTCAGAAATGTGGAAAATGGTCCGTTTTCAAATGTTTTATTTTTGAACGTCAGTTCACATTTGTAGGTGGATCATCAGTGTTAGAGCTAACATAGGCATGTTTAAAGTGATTTTCATGCTTCCAGGGGCCCTAAACACAAGATTTATGGAATGGTTAAAAGTGCATGAAAATGGCCAATTTACTCACTCTGAGTTCTCAAAAAGGGTTTCTTCACCCCGGGAAGTTAATTAAATACCATTTGGAGGCATTTAATGTTCGAGCAAAAACGGCTTATTTTTCGACAAAAGAGATAACACCCCCCCCATTACGTCATGCTTCAGAAATGTGGAAAATGGTCCGTTTTCAAATGTTTTATTTTTGAACGTCAGTTCACATTTGTAGGTGGATCATCAGTGTTAGAGCTAAAATTAGCATGTTTAAAGTGATTATCATGCTTCCAGGGGCTCGGGAAGTTAATTAAATACCATTTGGAGGCATTTAATGTTCGAGCAAATACGGCTGGTTTTCGACAAAAGAGATAACACCCCCCCATTACGTCATGCTTCAGAAATGTGGAAAATGGTCCGTTTTCAAATGTTTTATTTTTGAACGTCAGTTCACATTTGTAGGTGGATCATCAGTGTTAGAGCTAAAATTAGCATGTTTAAAGTGATTTTCATGCTTCCAGGGGCCCTAAACACAAGATTTATGGAATGGTTAAAAGTGCATGAAAATGGCCAATTACTCACTCTGAGTTCTCAAAAAGGGGTTCTTCACCCCGGGAAGTTAATTAAATACCATTTGGAGGCATTTAATGTTCGAGCAAAAACAGCTGATTTTCGACAAAAGAGATAACACCCCCCCATTACGTCATGCTTCAGAAATGTGGAAAATGGTCTGTTTTCAAATGTTTTATTTTTGAACGTCAGTTCACATTTGTAGGTGGATCATCAGTGTTAGAGCTAAAATTAGCATGTTTAAAGTGATTTTCATGCTTCCAGGGGCTCGGGAAGTGAATTAAATACTATTTGGAGGCATTTAATGTTTGAGCAAAAACGGCTGATTTTCGACAAAAGAGATAACACCCCCCCATTACGTCATGCTTCACAAATGTGGAAAATGGTCCGTTTTCAAATGTTTTATTTTTGAACGTCAGTTCACATTTGTAGGTGGATCATCAGTGTGAGAGCTAAAATTAGCATGTTTAAAGTGATTATCATGCTTCCAGGGGCTCGGGAAGTTAATTAAATACCATTTGGAGGCATTTAATGTTCGAGCAAATACGGCTGGTTTTCGACAAAAGAGATAACACCCCCCCATTACGTCATGCTTCAGAAATGTGGAAAATGGTCCGTTTTCAAATGTTTTATTTTTGAACGTCAGTTCACATTTGTAGGTGGATCATCAGTGTTAGAGCTAAAATTATCATGTTTAAAGTGATTTTCATGCTTCCAGGGGCCCTAAACACAAGATTTATGGAATGGTTAAAAGTGCATGAAAATGGCCAATTACTCACTCTGAGTTCTCAAAAAGGGTTTCTTCACCCCGGGAAGTTAATTAAATACCATTTGGAGGCATTTAATGTTCGAGCAAAAACAGCTGATTTTCGACAAAAGAGATAACACCCCCCCATTACGTCATGCTTCAGAAATGTGGAAAATGGTCTGTTTTCAAATGTTTTATTTTTGAGCGTCAGTTCACATTTGTAGGTGGATCATCAGTGTTAGAGCTAAAATTAGCATGTTTAAAGTGATTTTCATGCTTCCAGGGGCTCGGGAAGTGAATTAAATACTATTTGGAGGCATTTAATGTTTGAGCAAAAACGGCTGATTTTCGACAAAAGAGATAACACCCCCCCATTACGTCATGCTTCACAAATGTGGAAAATGGTCAGTTTTCAAATGTTTTATTTTTGAACGTCAGTTCACATTTGTAGGTGGATCATCAGTGTTAGAGCTAAAATTAGCATGTTTAAAGTGATTTTCATGCTTCCAGGGGCCCTAAAGACAAGATTTATGGAATGGTTAAAAGTGCATGAAAATGGCCAATTTACTCACTCTGAGTTCTCAAAAAGGGTTTCTTCACCCCGGGAAGGTAATTAAATACCATTTGGAGGCATTTAATGTTCGAGCAAAAACGGCTGATTTTCGACAAAAGAGATAACACCCCCCCATTACGTCATGCTTCAGAAATGTGGAAAATGGTCAGTTTTCAAATGTTTTATTTTTGAACGTCAGTTCACATTTGTAGGTGGATCATCAGTGTTAGAGCTAAAATTAGCATGTTTAAAGTGATTTTCATGCATCCAGGGGCCCTAAACACAAGATTTATGGAATGGTTAAAAGTGCATGAAAATGGCCAATTTACTCACTCTGAGTTCTCAAAAAGGGTTTCTTCACCCCGGGAAGTTAATTAAATACCATTTGGAGGCATTTAATGTTCGAGCAAAAACGGCTGATTTTCGACAAAAGAGATAACACCCCCCCATCACGTCATGCTTCAGAAATGTGAAAAATGGTCCATTTTCAAATGTTTTATTTTTGAACGTCAGTTCACATTTGTAGGTGGATCATCAGTGTTAGCGCTAAAATTAGCATGTTTAAAGTGATTTTCATGCTTCCAGGGGCCCTAAACACAAGATTTATGGAATGGTTAAAAGTGAATGAAAATGGCCAATTACTCACTCTGAGTTCTCAAAAAGGGTTTCTTCACCCCGGGAAGTTAATTAAATACCATTTGGAGGCATTTAATGTTCGAGCAAAAACAGCTGATTTTCGACAAAAGAGATAACACCCCCCCATTACGTCATGCTTCAGAAATGTGGGAAATGGTCCGTTTTCAAATGTTTTATTTTTGAACGTCAGTTCACATTTGTAGGTGGATCATCAGTGTTAGAGCTAAAATTAGCATGTTTAAAGTGATTTTCATGCTTCCAGGGGCTCGGGAAGTTAATTAAATACTATTTGGAGGCATTTAATGTTTGAGCAAAAACGGCTGATTTTCGACAAAAGAGATAACACCCCCCCATTACGTCATGCTTCAGAAATGTGGAAAATGGTCAGTTTTCAAATGTTTTATTTTTGAAAGTCAGTTCACATTTGTAGGTGGATCAACAGTGTTAGAGCTAAAATTAGCATGTTTAAAGTGATTTTCATGCTTCCAGGGGCTCGGGAAGTTAAATAAATACCATTTGGAGGCATTTAATGTTCGAGCAAAAACGGCTGATTTTCGACAAAAGAGATAACACCCCCCTATTACGTCATGCTTCAGAAATGTGAAAAATGGTCCATTTTCAAATGTTTTATTTTTGAACGTCAGTTCACATTTGTAGGTGGATCATCAGTGTTAGAGCTCAAATTAGCATGTTTAAAGTGATTTTCATGCTTCCAGGGGCTCGGGAAGTGAATTAAATACTATTTGGAGGCATTTAATGTTCAAGCAAAAACGGCTGATTTTCGACAAAAGAGATAACACCCCCCCATTACGTCATGCTTCAGAAATGTGGAAAATGGTCCGTTTTCAAATGTTTTATTTTTGAACGTCAGTTCACATTTGTAGGTGGATCATCAGTGTTAGAGCTAAAATTAGCATGTTTAAAGTGATTTTCATGCTTCCAGGGGCTCGGGAAGTTAATTAAATACCATTTGGAGGCATTTAATGTTCAAGCAAAAATGGCTGATTTTCGACAAAAGAGATAACACCCCCCCATTACGTCATGCTTCAGAAATGTGGAAAAGGGTCCGTTTTCAAATGTTTTATTTTTGAACGGCAGTTCACATTTGTAGGTGGATCATCAGTGTTAGAGCTAACATTGGCATGTTTAAAGTGATTTTCATGCTTCCAGGGGCCCTAAACACAAGATTTATGGAATGGTTAAAAGTGCATGAAAATGGCCAATTTACTCACTCTGAGTTCTCAAAAAGGGTTTCTTCACCCCGGGAAGTTAATTAAATACCATTTGGAGGCATTTAATGTTCGAGCAAAAACGGCTTATTTTTCGACAAAAGAGATAACACCCCCCCATTACGTCATGCTTCAGAAATGTGGAAAATGGTCCGTTTTCAAATGTTTTATTTTTGAACGTCAGTTCACATTTGTAGGTGGATCATCATTGTTAGAGCTAAAATTAGCATGTTTAAAGTGATTATCATGCTTCCAGGGGCTCGGGAAGTTAATTAAATACCATTTGGAGGCATTTAATGTTCGAGCAAATACGGCTGGTTTTCGACAAAAGAGATAACACCCCCCCATTACGTCATGCTTCAGAAATGTGGAAAATGGTCCGTTTTCAAATGTTTTATTTTTGAACGTCAGTTCACATTTGTAGGTGGATCATCAGTGTTAGAGCTAAAATTAGCATGTTTAAAGTGATTTTCATGCTTCCAGGGGCCCTAAACACAAGATTTATGGAATGGTTAAAAGTGCATGAAAATGGCCAATTACTCACTCTGAGTTCTCAAAAAGGGTTTCTTCACCCCGGGAAGTTAATTAAATACCATTTGGAGGCATTTAATGTTCGATGCAAAAACAGCTGATTTTCGACAAAAGAGATAACACCCCCCATTACGTCATGCTTCAGAAATGTGGAAAATGGTCTGTTTTCAAATGTTTTATTTTTGAACGTCAGTTCACATTTGTAGGTGGATCATCAGTGTTAGAGCTAAAATTAGCATGTTTAAAGTGATTTTCATGCTTCCAGGGGCTCGGGAAGTGAATTAAATACTATTTGGAGGCATTTAATGTTTGAGCAAAAACGGCTGATTTCGACAAAAGAGATAACACCCCCCCATTACGTCATGCTTCACAAATGTGGAAAATGGTCCGTTTTCAAATGTTTTTATTTTGAACGTCAGTTCACATTTGTAGGTGGATCATCAGTGTTAGAGCTAAAATTAGCATGTTTAAAGTGATTTTCATGCTTCCAGGGGCCCTAAAAACAAGATTTATGGAATGGTTAAAAGTGCATGAAAATGGCCAATTTACTCACTCTGATTCTCAAAAAGGGTTTCTTCACCCCGGGAAGGTAATTAAATACCATTTGGAGGCATTTCATGTTCGAGCAAAAACAGCTGATTTTCGACAAAAGAGATAACACCCCCCCATTACGTCATGCTTCAGAAATGTGGAAAATGGTCAATTTTTTCAAATGTTTTATTTTTGAACGTCAGTTCACATTTGTAGGTGGATCATCAGTGTTAGAGCTAAAATTAGCATGTTTAAAGTGATTTTCATGCATCCAGGGGGCCCTAAACACAAGATTTATGGAATGGTTAAAAGTGCATGAAAATGGCCAATTTACTCACTCTGAGTTCTCAAAAAGGGTTTCTTCACCCCGGGAAGTTAATTAAATACCATTTGGAGGCATTTAATGTTCGAGCAAAAACGGCTGATTTTCGACAAAAGAGATAACACCCCCCCATCACGTCATGCTTCAGAAATGTGAAAATGGTCCATTTTCAAATGTTTTATTTTTGAACGTCAGTTCACTTTTGTAGGTGGATCATCAGTGTTAGCGCTAAAATTAGCATGTTTAAAGTGATTTTCATGCTTCCAGGGGCCCTAAACACAAGATTTATGGAATGGTTAAAAGTGAATGAAAATGGCCAATTACTCACTCTGAGTTCTCAAAAAGGGTTTCTTCACCCCGGGAAGTTAATTAAATACCATTTGGAGGCATTTAATGTTCGAGCAAAAACAGCTGATTTTCGACAAAAGAGATAACACCCCCCCATTACGTCATGCTTCAGAAATGTGGGAAATGGTCCGTTTTCAAATGTTTTATTTTGAACGTCAGTTCACATTTGTAGGTGGATCATCAGTGTTAGAGCTAAAATTAGCATGTTTAAAGTGATTTTCATGCTTCCAGGGGCTCGGGAAGTTAATTAAATACTATTTGGAGGCATTTAATGTTTGAGCAAAAACGGCTGATTTTCGACAAAAGAGATAACACCCCCCCATTACGTCATGCTTCAGAAATGTGGAAAATGGTCCGTTTTTCAAATGTTTTATTTTTGAAAGTCAGTTCACATTTGTAGGTGGATCATCAGTGTTAGAGCTAAAATTAGCATGTTTAAAGTGATTTTCATGCTTCCAGGGGCTCGGGAAGTTAAATAAATACCATTTGGAGGCATTTAATGTTCGAGCAAAAACGGCTGATTTTCGACAAAAGAGATAACACCCCCCTATTACGTCATGCTTCAGAAATGTGGAAAATGGTCCGTTTTCAAATGTTTTATTTTTGAACGTCAGTTCACATTTGTAGGTGGATCATCAGTGTTAGAGCTCAAATTAGCATGTTTAAAGTGATTTTCATGCTTCCAGGGGCTCGGGAAGTGAATTAAATACTATTTGGAGGCATTTAATGTTCAAGCAAAAACGGCTGATTTTCGACAAAAGAGATAACACCCCCCCATTACGTCATGCTTCAGAAATGTGGAAAATGGTCCGTTTTCAAATGTTTTATTTTTGAACGTCAGTTCACATTTGTAGGTGGATCATCAGTGTTAGAGCTAAAATTAGCATGTTTAAAGTGATTTTCATGCTTCCAGGGGCTCGGGAAGTTAATTAAATACCATTTGGAGGCATTTAATGTTCGAGCAAAAATGGCTGATTTTCGACAAAAGAGATAACACCCCCCCATTACGTCATGCTTCAGAAATGTGGAAAATGGTCCGTTTTCAAATGTTTTATTTTTGAACGTCAGTTCACATTTGTAGGTGGATCATCAGTGTTAGAGCTAACATTATCATGTTTAAAGTGATTTTCATGCTTCCAGGGGCCCTAAACACAAGATTTATGGAATGGTTAAAAGTGCATGAAAATGGCCAATTTACTCACTCTGAGTTCTCAAAAAGGGTTTCTTCACCCCGGGAAGTTAATTAAATACCATTTGGAGGCATTTAATGTTCGAGCAAAAACGGCTGATTTTCGACAAAAGAGATAACACCCCCCCATTACGTCATGCTTCAGAAATGTGGAAAATGGTCCGTTTTCAAATGTTTTATTTTTGAACGTCAGTTCACATTTGTAGGTGGATCATCAGTGTTAGAGCTAAAATTAGCATGTTTAAAGTGATTTTCATGCTTCCAGGGGCCCTAAACACAAGATTTATGGAATGGTTAAAAGTGCATGAAAATGGCCAATTTACTAACTCTGAGTTCTCAAAAAGGGTTTCTTCACCCCGGGAAGTTAATTAAATACCATTTGGAGGCATTTAATGTTCGAGCAAAAACGGCTGATTTTCGACAAAAGAGATAACACCCCCCATTACGTCATGCTTCATAAATGTGGAAAATGGTCCGTTTTCAAATGTTTTATTTTTGAACGTCAGTTCACATTTGTAGGTGGATCATCAGTGTTAGAGCTAAAATTAGCATGTTTAAAGTGATTTTCATGCTTCCAGGGGCTCGGGAAGTTAAATAAATACCATTTGGAGGCATTTAATGTTCGAGCAAAAACGGCTGATTTTCGACAAAAGAGATAACACCCCCCCATTACGTCATGCTTCAGAAATGTGGAAAATGGTCAGTTTTCAAATGTTTTATTTTTGAATGTCAGTTCACATTTGTAGGTGGATCATCAGTGTTAGAGCTCAAATTAGCATGTTTAAAGTGATTTTCATGCTTCCAGGGGCTCGGGAAGTGAATTAAATACTATTTGGAGGCATTTAATGTTCAAGCAAAAAAGGCTGATTTTCAACAAAAGAGATAACACCCCCCCATTACGTCATGCTTCAGAAATGTGGAAAATGGTCCGTTTTCAAATGTTTTATTTTTGAACGTCAGTTCACATTTGTAGGTGGATCATCAGTGTTAGAGCTAAAATTAGCATGTTTAAAGTGATTTTCATGCTTCCAGGAGCTCGGGAAGTTAATTAAATACCATTTGGAGGCATTTAATGTTCGCGCAAAAATGGCTGATTTTCGACAAAAGAGATAACACCCCCCCATTACGTCATGCTTCAGAAATGTGGAAAATGGTCCGTTTTCAAATGTTTTATTTTTGAACGTCAGTTCACATTTGTAGGTGGATCATCAGTGTGAGAGCTAAAATTAGCATGTTTAAAGTGATTTTCATGCTTCCAGGGGCTCGGGAAGTTAATTAAATACCATTTGGAGGCATTTAATGTTCGAGCAAAAACAGCAGATTTTCGACAAAAGAGATAACACCCCCCCATTACGTCATGCTTCAGAAATGTGAAAAATGGTCCGTTTTCAAATGTTTTATTTTTGAACGTCAGTTCACATTTGTAGGTGGATCATCAGTGTTAGAGCTAAAATTAGCATGTTTAAAGTGATTTTCATGCTTCCAGGGGCCCTAAACACAAGATTTATGGAATGGTTAAAAGTGCATGAAAATGGCCAATTTACTCACTCTGAGTTCTCAAAAAGGGTTTCTTCACCCCAGGAAGTTAATTAAATACCATTTGGAGGCATTTAATGTTCGAGCAAAAACGGCTGAGTTTCGACAAAAGAGATAACACCCCCCCATTACGTCATGCTTCAGAAATGTGGAAAATGGTCCGTTTTCAAATGTTTTATTTTTGAACGTCAGTTCACATTTGTAGGTGGATTATCAGTGTTAGAGCTAAAATTAGCATGTTTAAAGTGATTTTCATGCTTCCAGGGGCTCGGGAAGTTAATTAAATACCATTTGGAGGCATTTAATGTTCGAACAAAAACGGCTGGTTTTCGACAAAAGAGATAACACCCCCCCATTACGTCATGCTTCAGAAATGTGGAAAATGGTCCGTTTTCAAATGTTTTATTTTTGAACGTCAGTTCACATTTGTAGGTGGATCATCAGTGTTAGAGCTAAAATTAGCATGTTTAAAGTGATTTTCATGCTTCCAGGGGCCCTTAACACAAGATTTATGGAATGGTTAAAAGTGCATGAAAATGGCCAATTTACTCACTCTGAGTTCTCAAAAAGGGTTTCTTCACCCCGGGAAGTTAATTAAATACCATTTGGAGGCATTTAATGTTCGAGCAAAAACGGCGGATTTTCGACAAAAGAGATAACACCCCCCCCATTACGTCATGCTTCAGAAATGTGGAAAATGGTCCGTTTTCAAATGTTTTATTTTTGAACGTCAGTTCACATTTGTAGGTGGATCATCAGTGTTAGAGCTAAAATTAGCATGTTTAAAGTGATTTTCATGCTTCCAGGGGCCCTAAACACAAGATTGATGGAATGGTTAAAAGTGCATGAAAATGGCCAATTTACTCACTCTGAGTTCTCAAAAAGGGTTTCTTCACCCCGGGAAGTTAATTAAATACCATTTGGAGGCATTTAATGTTCGAGCAAAAACGGCTGATTTTCGACAAAAGAGATAACACTCCCCCATTACGTCATGCTTCAGAAATGTGGAAAATGGTCCGTTTTCAAATGTTTTATTTTTGAACGTCAGTGCACATTTGTAGGTGGATCATCAGTGTTAGAGCTAAAATTAGCATGTTTAAAGTGATTTTCATGCTTCCAGGGGCTCGGGAAGTTAAATGAATACCATTTGGAGGCATTTAATGTTTGAGCAAAAACGGCTGATTTTCGACAAAAGAGATAACACCCCCCCATTATGTCATGCTTCAGAAATGTGGAAAATGGTCAGTTTTCAAATGTTTTATTTCTGAACGTCAGTTCACATTTGTAGGTGGATCATCAGTGTTAGAGCTCAAATTAGCATGTTTAAAGTGATTTTCATGCTTCCAGGGGCTCGGGAAGTGAATTAAATACTATTTGGAGGCATTTAATGTTCAAGCAAAAACGGCTGATTTTCGACAAAAGAGATAACACCCCCCCATTACGTCATGCTTCAGAAATGTGGAAAATGGTCCGTTTTCAAATGTTTTATTTTTGAACGTCAGTTCACATTTGTAGGTGGATCATCAGTGTTAGAGCTAAAATTAGGATGTTTAAAGTGATTTTCATGCTTCCAGAGGCTCAGGAAGTTAATTAAATACCATTTGGAGGCATTTAATGATCGAGCAAAAATGGCTGATTTTCGACAAAAGAGATAACACCCCCCCATTACGTCATGCTTCAGAAATGTGGAAAATGGTCCGTTCTCAAATGCTTTATTTTTGAACGTCAGTTCACATTTGTAGGTGGATCATCAGTGTTAGAGCTAACATTGGCATGTTTAAAGTGATTTTCATGCTTCCAGGGGCCCTAAACACAAGATTTATGGAATGGTTAAAAGTGCATGAAAATGGCCAATTTACTCACTCTGAGTTCTCAAAAAGGGTTTCTTCACCCGGGGAAGTTAATTAAATACCATTTGGAGGCATTTAATGTTCGAGCAAAAACGGCTGATTTTCGACAAAAGAGGTAACACCCCCCATTACGTCATGCTTCAGAAATGTGAAAAATGGTCCGTTTTCAAATGTTTTATTTTTGAACGTCAGTTCACATTTGTAGGTGGATCATCAGTGTTAGAGCTAAAATTAGCATGTTTAAAGTGATTTTCATGCTTCCAGGGGCTCGGAAGTTAAATAAATACCATTTGGAGGCATTTAATGTTCGAGCAAAAACGGCTGATTTTCGACAAAAGAGATAACACCCCCCCATTACGTCATGCTTCAGAAATGTGGAAAATGGTCCGTTTTCAAATGTTTTATTTTTGAACGTCAGTTCACATTTGTAGGTGGATCATCAGTGTTAGAGCTAAAATTAGCATGTTTAAAGTGATTTTCATGCTTCCAGGGGCTCGGGAAGTGAATTAAATACTATTTGGAGGCATTTAATGTTCAAGCAAAAACGACTGATTTTCGACAAAAGACATAACACCCCCCCATTACGTCATGCTTCAGAAATGTGGAAAATGGTCCGTTTTCAAATGTTTTATTTTTGAATGTCAGTTCACATTTGTAGGTGGATCATCAGTGTTAGAGCTAACATTGGCATGTTTAAAGTGATTTTCATGCTTCCAGGGGCCCTAAACACAAGATTTATGGAATGGTTAAAAGTGCATGAAAATGGGCAATTTACTCACTCTGAGTTCTCAAAAAGGGTTTCTTCACCCCGGGAAGTTAATTAAATACCATTTGGAGGCATTTAATGTTCGAGCAAAAACGGCTGATTTTCGACAAAAGAGATAACACCCCCCCATTACGTCATGCTTCAGAAATGTGGAAAATGGTCCGTTTTCAAATGTTTTATTTTTGAACGTCAGTTCACATTTGTAGGTGGATCATCAGTGTTAGAGCTAAAATTAGCATGTTTAAAGTGATTTTCATGCTTCCAGGGGCTCGGGAAGTTAATTAAATACCATTTGGAGGCATTTAATGTTCGAGCAAAAACGGCTGATTTTCGACAAAAGAGATAACACCCACCCATTACGTCATGCTTCAGAAATGTGGAAAATGGTCCGTTTTCAAATGTTTTATTTTTGAACGTCAGTTCACATTTGTAGGTGGATCATCAGTGTTAGAGCTAAAATTAGGATGTTTAAAGTGATTTTCATGCTTCCAGGGGCTCGGGAAGTTAATTAAATACCATTTGGAGGCATTTAATGTTCGAGCAAAAATGGCTGATTTTCGACAAAAGAGATAACACCCCCCCATTACGTCATGCTTCAGAAATTTAGAAAATGGTTCGTTTTCAAATGTTTTATTTTTGAACGTCAGTTCACATTTGTAGGTGGATCATCAGTGTTAGAGCTAACATTGGCATGTTTAAAGTGATTTTCATGCTTCCAGGGGCCCTAAACACAAGATTTATGGAATGGTTAAAAGTGCATGAAAATGGCCAATTTACTCACTCTGAGTTCTCAAAAAGGGTTTCTTCACCCCGGGAAGTTAATTAAATACCATTTGGAGGCATTTAATGTTCGAGCAAAAACGGCTGATTTTCGACAAAAGAGATAACACCCCCCCATTACGTCATGCTTCAGAAATGTGGAAAATGGTCCGTTTTCAAATGTTTTATTTTTGAACGTCAGTTCACATTTGTAGGTGGATCATCAGTGTTAGAGCTAAAATTAGCATGTTTAAAGTGATTTTCATGCTTCCAGGGGCCCTAAACACAAGATTTATGGAATGGTTAAAAGTGCATGAAAATGGCCAATTTACTCACTCTGAGTTCTCAAAAAGGGTTTCTTCACCCCGGGAAGTTAATTAAATACCATTTGGAGGCATTTAATGTTCGAGCAAAAACGGCTGATTTTCGACAAAAGAGATAACACCCCCCCCATTACGTCATGCTTCAGAAATGTGGAAAATGGTCCGTTTTCAAATGTTTTATTTTTGAACGTCAGTTCACATTTGTAGGTGGATCATCAGTGTTAGAGCTAAAATTAGCATGTTTAAAGTGATTTTCATGCTTCCAGGGGCTCGGGAAGTTAATTAAATACCATTTGGAGGCATTTAATGTTCGAGCAAAAACGGCTGGTTTTCGACAAAAGAGATAACACCCCCCCATTACGTCATGCTTCAGAAATGTGGAAAATGGTCCGTTTTCAAATGTTTTATTTTTGAACGTCAGTTCACATTTGTAGGTGGATCATCAGTGTTAGAGCTAAAATTAGCATGTTTAAAGTGATTTTCATGCTTCCAGGGGCCCTTAACACAAGATTTATGGAATGGTTAAAAGTGCATGAAAATGGCCAATTTACTCACTCTGAGTTCTCAAAAAGGGTTTCTTCACCCCGGGAAGTTAATTAAATACCATTTGGAGGCATTTAATGTTCGAGCAAAAACGGCTGATTTTCGACAAAAGAGATAACCCCCCCCCCATTACGTCATGCTTCAGAAATGTGGAAAATGGTCCGTTTTCAAATGCTTTATTTTTGAACGTCAGTTCACATTTGTAGGTGGATCATCAGTGTTAGAGCTAAAATTAGCATGTTTAAAGTGATTTTCATGCTTCCAGGGGCCCTAAACACAAGATTTATGGAATGGTTAAAAGTGCATGAAAATGGCCAATTTACTCACTCTGAGTTCTCAAAAAGGGTTTCTTCACCCCGGGAAGTTAATTAAATACCATTTGGAGGCATTTAATGTTCGAGCAAAAACGGCTGATTTTCGACAAAAGAGATAACACCCCCCCATTACGTCATGCTTCAGAAATGTGGAAAATGGTCCGTTTTCAAATGTTTTATTTTTGAACGTCAGTTCACATTTGTAGGTGGATCATCAGTGTTAGAGCTAAAATTAGCATGTTTAAAGTGATTTTCATGCTTCCAGGGGCTCGGGAAGTTAAATGAATACCATTTGGAGGCATTTAATGTTCGAGCAAAAACGGCTGATTTTCGACAAAAGAGATAACACCCCCCCCCATTATGTCATGCTTCAGAAATGTGGAAAATGGTCCGTTTTCAAATGTTTTATTTCTGAACGTCAGTTCACATTTGTACGTGGATCATCAGTGTTAGAGCTCAAATTAGCATGTTTAAAGTGATTTTCATGCTTCCAGGGGCTCGGGAAGTGAATTAAATACTATTTGGAGGCATTTAATGTTCGAGCAAAAATGGCTGATTTTCGACAAAAGAGATAACACCCCCCCATTACGTCATGCTTCAGAAATGTGGAAAATGGTCCGTTTTCAAATGTTTTATTTTTGAACGTCAGTTCACATTTGTAGGTGGATCATCAGTGTTAGAGCTAACATTGGCATGTTTAAAGTGATTTTCATGCTTCCAGGGGCCCTAAACACAAGATTTATGGAATGGTTAAAAGTGCATGAAAATGGCCAATTTACTCACTCTGAGTTCTCAAAAAGGGTTTCTTCACCCGGGGAAGTTAATTAAATACCATTTGGAGGCATTTAATGTTCGAGCAAAAACGGCTGATTCTCGACAAAAGAGGTAACACCCCCCCATTACGTCATGCTTCAGAAATGTGGAAAATGGTCCGTTTTCAAATGTTTTATTTTTGAACGTCAGTTCACATTTGTAGGTGGATCATCAGTGTTAGAGCTAAAATTAGCATGTTTAAAGTGATTTTCATGCTTCCAGGGGCTCGGGAAGTTAATTAAATACCATTTGGAGGCATTTAATGTTCGAGCAAAAACGGCTGATTTTCGACAAAAGAGATAACACCCCCCCATTACGTCATGCTTCAGAAATGTGGAAAATGGTCCGTTTTCAAATGTTTTATTTTTGAACGTCAGTTCACATTTGTAGGTGGATCATCAGTGTTAGAGCTAAAATTAGCATGTTTAAAGTGATTTTCATGCTTCCCGGGGCCCTAAACACAAGATTTATGGACTGGTTAAAAGTGCATGAAAATGGCCAATTTACTCACTCTGAGTTCTCAAAAAGGGTTTCTTCACCCCGGGAAGTTAATTAAATACCATTTGGAGGCATTTAATGTTCGAGCAAAAACGGCTGATTTTCGACAAAAGAGATAACACCCCCCCATTACGTCATGCTTCAGAAATGTGGAAAATGGTCCGTTTTCAAATGTTTTATTTTTGAACGTCAGTTCACATTTGTAGGTGGATCATCAGTGTTAGAGCTAAAATTAGCATGTTTAAAGTGATTTTCATGCTTCCAGGGGCTCGGGAAGTGAATTAAATACTATTTGGAGGCATTTAATGTTCAAGCAAAAACGGCTGATTTTCGACAAAAGAGATAACACCCACCCATTACGTCATGCTTCAGAAATGTGGAAAATGGTCCGTTTTCAAATGTTTTATTTTTGAACGTCAGTTCACATTTGTAGGTGGATCATCAGTGTTAGAGCTAAAATTAGGATGTTTAAAGTGATTTTCATGCTTCCAGGGGCTCGGGAAGTTAATTAAATACCATTTGGAGGCATTTAATGTTCGAGCAAAAATGGCTGATTTTCGACAAAAGAGATAACACCCCCCCATTACGTCATGCTTCAGAAATTTAGAAAATGGTTCGTTTTCAAATGTTTTATTTTTGAACGTCAGTTCACATTTGTAGGTGGATCATCAGTGTTAGAGCTAACATTGGCATGTTTAAAGTGATTTTCATGCTTCCAGGGGCCCTAAACACAAGATTTATGGAATGGTTAAAAGTGCATGAAAATGGCCAATTTACTCACTCTGAGTTCTCAAAAAGGGTTTCTTCACCCCGGGAAGTTAATTAAATACCATTTGGAGGCATTTAATGTTCGAGCAAAAACGGCTGATTTTCGACAAAAGAGATAACACCCCCCCATTACGTCATGCTTCAGAAATGTGGAAAATGGTCCGTTTTCAAATGTTTTATTTTTGAACGTCAGTTCACATTTGTAGGTGGATCATCAGTGTTAGAGCTAAAATTAGCATGTTTAAAGTGATTTTCATGCTTCCAGGGGCCCTAAACACAAGATTTATGGAATGGTTAAAAGTGCATGAAAATGGCCAATTTACTCACTCTGAGTTCTCAAAAAGGGTTTCTTCACCCCGGGAAGTTAATTAAATACCATTTGGAGGCATTTAATGTTCGAGCAAAAACGGCTGATTTTCGACAAAAGAGATAACACCCCCCCCATTACGTCATGCTTCAGAAATGTGGAAAATGGTCCGTTTTCAAATGTTTTATTTTTGAACGTCAGTTCACATTTGTAGGTGGATCATCAGTGTTAGAGCTAAAATTAGCATGTTTAAAGTGATTTTCATGCTTCCAGGGGCTCGGGAAGTTAATTAAATACCATTTGGAGGCATTTAATGTTCGAGCAAAAACGGCTGGTTTTCGACAAAAGAGATAACACCCCCCCATTACGTCATGCTTCAGAAATGTGGAAAATGGTCCGTTTTCAAATGTTTTATTTTTGAACGTCAGTTCACATTTGTAGGTGGATCATCAGTGTTAGAGCTCAAATTAGCATGTTTAAAGTGATTTTCATGCTTCCAGGGGCTCGGGAAGTGAATTAAATACTATTTGGAGGCATTTAATGTTCGAGCAAAAATGGCTGATTTTCGACAAAAGAGATAACACCCCCCCATTACGTCATGCTTCAGAAATGTGGAAAATGGTCCGTTTTCAAATGTTTTATTTTTGAACGTCAGTTCACATTTGTAGGTGGATCATCAGTGTTAGAGCTAACATTGGCATGTTTAAAGTGATTTTCATGCTTCCAGGGGCCCTAAACACAAGATTTATGGAATGGTTAAAAGTGCATGAAAATGGCCAATTTACTCACTCTGAGTTCTCAAAAAGGGTTTCTTCACCCGGGGAAGTTAATTAAATACCATTTGGAGGCATTTAATGTTCGAGCAAAAACGGCTGATTCTCGACAAAAGAGGTAACACCCCCCCATTACGTCATGCTTCAGAAATGTGGAAAATGGTCCGTTTTCAAATGTTTTATTTTTGAACGTCAGTTCACATTTGTAGGTGGATCATCAGTGTTAGAGCTAAAATTAGCATGTTTAAAGTGATTTTCATGCTTCCAGGGGCTCGGGAAGTTAAATAAATACCATTTGGAGGCATTTAATGTTCGAGCAAAAACGGCTGATTTTCGACAAAAGAGATAACACCCCCCCATTACGCCATGCTTCAGAAATGTGGAAAATGGTCCGTTTTCAAATGTTTTATTTTTGAACGTCAGTTCACATTTGTAGGTGGATCATCAGTGTTAGAGCTAAAATTAGCATGTTTAAAGTGATTTTCATGCTTCCAGGGGCTCGGGAAGTTAATTAAATACTATTTGGAGGCATTTAATGTTCAAGCAAAAACGGCTGATTTTCGACAAAAGAGATAACACCCCCCCATTACGTCATGCTTCAGAAATGTGGAAAATGGTCCGTTTTCAAATGTTTTATTTTTGAACGTCAGTTCAAGTTTGTAGGTGGATCATCAGTGTTAGAGTTAAAATTAGCATGTTTAAAGTGATTTTCATGCTTCCAGGAGCTCTGGAAGTTAATTAAATACCATTTGGAGGCATTTAATGTTCGAGCAAAAACGGCTGATTTTCGACAAAAGAGATAACACCCCCCCCATTACGTCATGCTTCAGAAATGTGAAAAATGGTCCGTTTTCAAATGTTTTATTTTTGAACGTCAGTTCACATTTGTAGGTGGATCATCAGTGTTAGAGCTAAAATTAGCATGTTTAAAGTGATTTTCATGCTTCCAGGGGCCCTAAACACAAGATTTATGGAATGGTTAAAAGTGCATGAAAATGGCCAATTTACTCACTCTGAGTTCTCAAAAAGGGTTTCTTCACCCCAGGAAGTTAATTAAATACCATTTGGAGGCATTTAATGTTCGAGCAAAAACGGCTGAGTTTCGACAAAAGAGATAACACCCCCCCATTACGTCATGCTTCAGAAATGTGGAAAATGGTCCGTTTTCAAATGTTTTATTTTTGAACGTCAGTTCACATTTGTAGGTGGATCATCAGTGTTAGAGCTAAAATTAGCATGTTTAAAGTGATTTTCATGCTTCCAGGGGCTCGGGAAGTTAATTAAATACCATTTGGAGGCATTTAATGTTCGAGCAAAAACGGCTGGTTTTCGACAAAAGAGATAACACCCCCCCATTACGTCATGCTTCAGAAATGTGGAAAATGGTCCGTTTTAAAATGTTTTATTTTTGAACGTCAGTTCACATTTGTAGGTGGATCATCAGTGTTAGAGCTAAAATTAGCATGTTTAAAGTGATTTTCATGCTTCCAGGGGCCCTAAACACAAGATTTATGGAATGGTTATAAGTGCATGTGTTGGACCCGGGCCCTTATGGCTGGTTCACCCCTGAACTTTTTGCTTTTGATGGCGACCTGGTGTTCATGATTTCTGCCTTGGCGCACCTTTTCCCTGGGTCCCAGAGTGAAAGTGCGTGCGTGTAGTATGGCTGGCCTGCCCTCCCATAGGAATGCATGGGGAATGTGTGTGTCCCTGGTAGTTCCTGATGCGTGGGGAGTGCAGGCTCGAGTTTGGTATGTGTAAACTCGTGAGAGTGAATGCTGCAAGATGGTGTCTGCGGCATGTGTGTGTCTAGTTGGGAAGTGCTACTTCTGGACATTGAGATATGTGTGCAGTGAGGGTACTGGAGCGTGATTGGCTGGAGCTGGCTGGCATGCCAGGCTCCAGGAAGTCTGGATGGGTCTGCCCGGTGGTGAGTGGGAGATTAGCATGAGTGATGTGTGGGAGGAGTGTACCTGTGTCCTGGATGGGCTGGGTTTTCCCCACACAATGCTGGCTCCGCCCCCCTGTGGTGTGTCTAACGACCCTAGCCTCCCCAGTGAATGAAATGGGTGGTTGGGCCATCAAGAGTGCTCCAGAACCAGCTGCGACTGGTTTTTCCCCCCACCCTGCACATTGTGACAAAGGATTTCAGTGTATAAAAATGGGGCTGTGTCCCCACTGAAATGGTTCTCTTCTAGGATCTTGAGGGGGCTGCTACTGCTGCTGCTGGGGCCAGGAGGAACCGCCACTTGGACTGCCTCCCTGCCTGGAGGGCCAGTGAGCTGGCCCCTGGCCCAGCCTTGCCCCCCTGCCTACCTAAGGACCTTTTGCTGGAACTCTGCCCTGCTGAGGGCAGCTGGGAGCGCTGTGCTTGTGTTCCCAGCGCCTGGGAGCGCTTTGGACTTTCCCTAGTGCCTGGAAGCGCTTTGCTTGGCCTCTAGCGCTTAAGAGCGCTTTATTTGCCTTTAGCGCTTGAAAGCGCCTTATTGTTGGTCCTAGCGCTGGGGAGCGCTGTTGTGCACAGCCGGTGCCCACCCGGCATTTGGCCGCCTGATCTGCCGCGTAGCGAGTGCCACCTCGCTTTGTTTTTAATTTGCCGAGCCGGAGCCCACCCGGCATTGCCCGTGTTGTCCTCGCTGAGGAGAAGCCGCGAAGAAAGCAGCCGCTGACGTCATCGCCCGGCCGCGCTGGGATTGGCCCAGCCGGCCGAGCCTTCCCCCGCGTCATCGAGGCAGCCGAAGGAGCAGGAAGCAGCTTGCAGCGTCACCGAGGCTCCCCGTGAGGAGAGAGGAGCCCCGCGCTGCTGCTGGGAGGCTCCCCGTGAGGAGAGAGGAGCCCCGCCCGCCACAGGAGAGCCGGTGAGTGCAGGAGGGCGGGGGCCTCCCGAGTGAAAGCAGAGCGGTCCCGGTTGTCAGCGGGCCGCTCCACCGACAGGAGCAGTGTTGTGGAGAGCCCCGAGGCTCTTGGGGGCAATTCTTGATCCTGAGTCCCCCGAGCGGGACTCCAACGAGTGGGCCATTTTGTGTGGAGCCCTGAGAAGGCTCTGGGGGCATTTCCGTTTTCGAGTCTCCCGAGGAGAGACTCCAACGAACGCCCGCAGTGGGTAATTTAGAGCCAGAGAGGTTCTTGAGGACACAGTCAGTTGTCCTGAGCCCACGAGGCTCCAACGTTCGCACCCTTGGTATTTAACAACTGTCCAGCACTTAGTGGACAGTTGCTACGTTTAGGCTGGGTGTACTTTTGGCTTATTACAGTCTGCCCTGACTTTGGGACACAGGGACTGCCACAGGTTGTGGCTCATGGGAAGGTTTGCGCAATTGCTTGTGCTCGCACCGCTGAATGTGTTCTGAAGCATCATGTGTCTTTCCTTGCATACACCGCTGAATGTAGGTACTGCATCATGTGTTTTCTTGTGCTCGCACCTCTGAATGTGTTTGGATACATCATGTGTCTTCCGTCCCCACACCGCTGAATGTTAATGCATCATGTGTAATGTTCCTATGCTTATACCCCTAGATGTTGGTGATTCCTAGGTGGTTGCTTTTCTCCTAGTACAGGTGTTGCTAGTTGAGGTCTTTTGTTCCCTGCGCAATAGTTTCCTAAGGTGGTTAGGGTTGCGTAGGAGGTTCTGATGCTTTACCAGTAATTACTGGTTGTGTGTTAATTTGTGATACACGTTCTATTTTGGTTCTAAAAGTATTCTATGTGCTAATTACTATTCCTAAAAAGTGATGATTCCTGACAGTGGTCCAGGTGGCCCTGTCTTGTAAATATCCCCCCTGTAAATTCTGCCCGTGCCTGTTGGCACAGTGTAACAATATGTATGTTTTATCTAATGTGTTTTTGATATAATACAAAGGCTATTTTTATATAACCTTGTGTGGAGTTTCCTTTGTGGTGGGCCTTGGGTGTTGTTACTGGGTGCGCGCGCAAACACTTAACCTACATAGCCTCCAAGTTTAGCCTTGACTGCTCGCGCCACGTTACCTAGAGGGCGAGAGAGGGGTTATCTTGGTGTGTGACTCCCTTGCCTTGACACTTAGAAATGGCGATCCCTGACTGACCTCGACGCGAGTCTTGGCCGGCCAGGGTCCCGTTCCTAACAGCATGAAAATGGCCAATTTACTCACTCTGAGTTCTCAAAAAGGGTTTCTTCACCCCGGGAAGTTAATTAAATACCATTTGGAGGCATTTAATGTTCGAGCAAAAACGGCTGATTTTCGAAAAAAGAGATAACACCCCCCCATTACGTCATGCTTCAGAAATGTGGAAAATGGTCCGTTTTCAAATGTTTTATTTTTGAACGTCAGTTCACATTTGTAGGTGGATCATCAGTGTTAGAGCTAAAATTAGCATGTTTAAAGTGATTTTCATGCTTCCAGGGGCTCGGGAAGTTAAATGAATACCATTTGGAGGCATTTAATGTTCGAGCAAAAACGGCTGATTTTCGACAAAAGAGATAACACCCCCCCATTATGTCATGCTTCAGAAATGTGGAAAATGGTCCGTTTTCAAATTGTTTATTTCTGAACGTCAGTTCACATTTGTAGGTGGATCATCAGTGTTAGAGCTCAAATTAGCATGTTTAAAGTGATTTTCATGCTTCCAGGGGCTCGGGAAGTGAATTAAATACTATTTGGAGGCATTTAATGTTCAAGCAAAAACGGCTGCTTTTCGACAAAAGAGATAACACCCCCCCATTACGTCATGCTTCAGAAATGTGGAAAATGGTCCGTTTTAAAATGTTTTATTTTTGAACGTCAGTTCACATTTGTAGGTGGATCATCAGTGTTAGAGCTAAAATTAGCATGTTTAAAGTGATTTTCATGCTTCCAGGGGCTCGGGAAGTTAATTAAATACCATTTGGAGGCATTTAATGTTCGAGCAAAAACGGCTGGTTTTCGACAAAAGAGATAACACCCCCCCATTACGTCATGCTTCAGAAATGTGGAAAATGGTCCGTTTTCAAATGTTTTATTTTTGAACGTCAGTTCACATTTGTAGGTGGATCATCAGTGTTAGAGCTAAAATTAGCATGTTTAAAGTGATTTTCATGCTTCCAGGGGCCCTTAACACAAGATTTATGGAATGGTTAAAAGTGCATGAAAATGGCCAATTTACTCACTCTGAGTTCTCAAAAAGGGTTTCATCACCCCGGGAAGTTAATTAAATACCATTTGGAGGCATTTAATGTTCGAGCAAAAACGGCTGATTTTCGACAAAAGAGATAACCCCCCCCCATTACGTCATGCTTCAGAAATGTGGAAAATGGTCCGTTTTCAAATGTTTTATTTTTGAACGTCAGTTCACATTTGTAGGTGGATCATCAGTGTTAGAGCTAAAATTAGCATGTTTAAAGTGATTTTCATGCTTCCAGGGGCCCTAAACACAAGATTTATGGAATGGTTATAAGTGCATGAAAATGGCCAATTTACTCACTCTGAGTTCTCAAAAAGGGTTTCTTCACCCCGGGAAGTTAATTAAATACCATTTGGAGGCATTTAATGTTCGAGCAAAAACGGCTGATTTTCGACAAAAGAGATAACACCCCCCCATTACGTCATGCTTCAGAAATGTGGAAAATGGTCCATTTTCAAATGTTTTATTTTTGAACGTCAGTTCACATTTGTAGGTGGATCATCAGTGTTAGAGCTAAAATTAGCATGTTTAAAGTGATTTTCATGCTTCCAGGGGCTCGGGAAGTTAAATGAATACCATTTGGAGGCATTTAATGTTCGAGCAAAAACGGCTGATTTTCGATAAAAGAGATAACACCCCCCCCATTATGTCATGCTTCAGAAATGTGGAAAATGGTCCGTTTTCAAATTGTTTATTTCTGAACGTCAGTTCACATTTGTAGGTGGATCATCAGTGTTAGAGCTCAAATTAGCATGTTTAAAGTGATTTTCATGCTTCCAGGGGCTCGGGAAGTGAATTAAATACTATTTGGAGGCATTTAATGTTCAAGCAAAAATGGCTGATTTTCGACAAAAGAGATAACACCCCCCCAGTACGTCATGCTTCAGAAATGTGGAAAATGGTCCGTTTTCAAATGTTTTATTTTTGAACGTCAGTTCACATTGATAGGTGGATCATCAGTGTTAGAGCTAACATTGGCATGTTTAAAGTGATTTTCATGCTTCCAGGGGCCCTAAACACAAGATTTATGGAATGGTTAAAAGTGCATGAAAATGGCCAATTTACTCACTCTGAGTTCTCAAAAAGGGTTTCTTCACCCGGGAAAGTTAATTAAATACCATTTGGAGGCATTTAATGTTCGAGCAAAAACGGCTGATTTTCGACAAAAGAGGTAACACCCCCCCATTACGTCATGCTTCAGAAATGTGGAAAATGGTCCGTTTTCAAATGTTTTATTTTTGAACGTCAGTTCACATTTGTAGGTGGATCATCAGTGTTAGAGCTAAAATTAGCATGTTTAAAGTGATTTTCATGCTTCCAGGGGCTCGGGAAGTTAAATAAATACCATTTGGAGGCATTTAATGTTCGAGTAAAAACTGCAGATTTTCGACAAAAGAGATAACACCCCCCCATTACGTCATGCTTCAGAAATGTGGAAAATGGTCCGTTTTCAAATGTTTTATTTTTGAACGTCAGTTCACATTTGTAGGTGGATCATCAGTGTTAGAGCTAAAATTAGCATGTTTAAAGTGATTTTCATGCTTCCAGGGGCTCGGCAAGTGAATTAAATACTATTTGGAGGTATTTAATGTTCAAGCAAAAACGGCTGATTTTCGACAAAAGAGATAACACCCCCCCATTACGTCATGCTTCAGAAATGTGGAAAATGGTCCGTTTTCAAATGTTTTATTTTTGAACGTCAGTTCAAGTTTGTAGGTGGATCATCAGTGTTAGAGTTAAAATTAGCATGTTTAAAGTGATTTTCATGCTTCCAGGAGCTCGGGAAGTTAATTAAATACCATTTGGAGGCATTTAATGTTCGAGCAAAAATGGCTGATTTTCGACAAAAGAGATAACACCCCCCCATTACGTCATGCTTCAGAAATGTGGAAAATGGTCCGTTTTCAAATGTTTTATTTTTGAACGTCAGTTCACATTTGTAGGTGGATCATCAGTGTTAGAGCTAACATTGGCATGTTTAAAGTGATTTTCATGCTTCCAGGGGCCCTAAACACAGGATTTATGGAATGGTTAAAAGTGCATGAAAATGGCCAATTTACTCACTCTGAGTTCTCAAAAAGGGTTTCTTCACCCCGGGAAGTTAATTAAATACCATTTGGAGGCATTTAATGTTCGAGCAAAAACGGCTGATTTTCGACAAAAGAGATAACACCCCCCCATTACGTCATGCTTCAGAAATGTGGAAAATGGTCCGTTTTCAAATGTTTTTTTTTTGAACGTCAGTTCACATTTGTAGGTGGATCATCAGTGTGAGAGCTAAAATTAGCATGTTTAAAGTGATTTTCATGCTTCCAGGGGCTCGGGAAGTTAATTAAATACCATTTGGAGGCATTTAATGTTCGAGCAAAAACGGCTGATTTTCGACAAAAGAGATAACACCCCCCCATTACGTCATGCTTCAGAAATGTGAAAAATGGTCCGTTTTCAAATGTTTTATTTTTGAACGTCAGTTCACATTTGTAGGTGGATCATCAGTGTTAGAGCTAAAATTAGCATGTTTAAAGTGATTTTCATGCTTCCAGGGGCCCTAAACACAAGATTTATGGAATGGTTAAAAGTGCATGAAAATGGCCAATTTACTCACTCTGAGTTCTCAAAAAGGGTTTCTTCACCCCAGGAAGTTAATTAAATACCATTTGGAGGCATTTAATGTTCGAGCAAAAACGGCTGAGTTTCGACAAAAGAGATAACACCCCCCCCATTACGTCATGCTTCAGAAATGTGGAAAATGGTCCGTTTTCAAATGTTTTATTTTTGAACGTCAGTTCACATTTGTAGGTGGATCATCAGTGTTAGAGCTAAAATTAGCATGTTTAAAGTGATTTTCATGCTTCCGGGGGCTCGAGAAGTTAATTAAATACCATTTGGAGGCATTTAATGTTCGAGCAAAAACGGCTGGTTTTCGACAAAAGAGATAACACCCCCCCATTACGTCATGCTTCAGAAATGTGGAAAATGGTCCGTTTTCAAATGTTTTATTTTTGAACGTCAGTTCACATTTGTAGGTGGATCATCAGTGTTAGAGCTAAAATTAGCATGTTTAAAGTGATTTTCATGCTTCCAGGGGCCCTTAACACAAGATTTATGGAATGGTTAAAAGTGCATGAAAATGGCCAATTTACTCACTCTGAGTTCTCAAAAAGGGTTTCATCACCCCGGGAAGTTAATTAAATACCATTTGGAGGCATTTAATGTTCGAGCAAAAACGGCTGATTTTCGACAAAAGAGATAACCCCCCCCCCATTACGTCATGCTTCAGAAATGTGGAAAATGGTCCGTTTTCAAATGTTTTATTTTTGAACGTCAGTTCACATTTGTAGGTGGATCATCAGTGTTAGAGCTAAAATTAGCATGTTTAAAGTGATTTTCATGCTTCCAGGGGCCCTAAACACAAGATTTATGGAATGGTTATAAGTGCATGAAAATGGCCAATTTACTCACTCTGAGTTCTCAAAAAGGGTTTCTTCACCCCGGGAAGTTAATTAAATACCATTTGGAGGCATTTAATGTTCGAGCAAAAACGGCTGATTTTCGACAAAAGAGATAACACCCCCCCATTACGTCATGCTTCAGAAATGTGGAAAATGGTCCGTTTTCAAATGTTTTATTTTTGAACGTCAGTTCACATTTGTAGGTGGATCATCAGTGTTAGAGCTAAAATTAGCATGTTTAAAATGATTTTCATGCTTCCAGGGGCTCGGGAAGTTAAATGAATACCATTTGGAGGCATTTAATGTTCGAGCAAAAACGGCTGATTTTCGACAAAAGAGATAACACCCCCCCATTATGTCATGCTTCAGAAATGTGGAAAATGGTCCGTTTTCAAATTGTTTATTTCTGAACGTCAGTTCACATTTGTAGGTGGATCATCAGTGTTAGAGCTCAAATTAGCATGTTTAAAGTGATTTTCATGCTTCCAGGGGCTCGGGAAGTGAATTAAATACTATTTGGAGGCCTTTAATGTTCAAGCAAAAACGGCTGATTTTCGACAAAAGAGATAACACCCCCCCATTACGTCATGCTTCAGAAATGTGGAAAATGGTCCGTTTTCAAATGTTTTATTTTTGAACGTCAGTTCACATTTGTAGGTGGATCATCAGTGTTAGAGCTAAAATTAGGATGTTTAAAGTGATTTTCATGCTTCCAGAGGCTCGGGAAGTTAATTAAATACCATTTGGAGGCATTTAATGTTCAAGCAAAAACGGCTGATTTTCGACAAAAGAGATAACACCCCCCCATTACGTCATGCTTCAGAAATGTGGAAAATGGTCCGTTTTCAAATGTTTTATTTTTGAACGTCAGTTCACATTTGTAGGTGGATCATCAGTGTTGGAGCTAACATTGGCATGTTTAAAGTGATTGTCATGCTTCCAGGGGCCCTAAACACAAGATTTATGGAATGGTTAAAAGTGCATGAAAATGGCCAATTTACTCACTCTGAGTTCTCAAAAAGGTTTTCTTCACCCGGGGAAGTTAATTAAATACCATTTGGAGGCATTTAATGTTTGAGCAAAAACGGCTGATTTTCGACAAAAGAGGTAACACCCCCCCATTACGTCATGCTTCAGAAATGTGGAAAATGGTCCGTTTTCAAATGTTTTATTTTTGAACGTCAGTTCACATTTGTAGGTGGATCATCAGTGTTAGAGCTAAAATTAGCATGTTTAAAGTGATTTTCATGCTTCCAGGGGCTCGGGAAGTTAAATAAATACCATTTGGAGGCATTTAATGTTCGAGCAAAAACGGCTGATTTTCGACAAAAGAGATAACACCCCCCCATTACGTCATGCTTCAGAAATGTGGAAAATGGTCCGTTTTCAAATGTTTTATTTTTGAACGTCAGTTCACATTTGTAGGTGGATCATCAGTGTTAGAGCTAAAATTAGCATGTTTAAAGTGATTTTCATGCTTCCAGGGGCTCGGGAAGTGAATTAAATACTATTTGGAGGCATTTAATGTTCAAGCAAAAACGGCTGATTTTCGACAAAAGAGATAACACCCCCCCATTACGTCATGCTTCAGAAATGTGGAAAATGGTCCGTTTTCAAATGTTTTATTTTTGAACGTCAGTTCAAGTTTGTAGGTGGATCATCAGTGTTAGAGTTAAAATTAGCATGTTTAAAGTGATTTTCATGCTTCCAGGAGCTCGGGAAGTTAATTAAATACCATTTGGAGGCATTTAATGTTCGAGCAAAAATGGCTGATTTTCGACAAAAGAGATAACACCCCCCCATTACGTCATGCTTCAGAAAAGTGGAAAATGGTCCGTTTTCAAATGTTTTATTTTTGAACGTCAGTTCACATTTGTAGGTGGATCATCAGTGTTAGAGCTAAAATTAGCATGTTTAAAGTGATTTTCATGCTTCCAGGGGCTCGGGAAGTTAATTAAATACCATTTGGAGGCATTTAATGTTCGAGCAAAAACGGCTGGTTTTCGACAAAAGAGATAACACCCCCCCATTACGTCATGCTTCAGAAATGTGGAAAATGGTCCGTTTTCAAATGTTTTATTTTTGAACGTCAGTTCACATTTGTAGGTGGATCATCAGTGTTAGAGCTAAAATTAGCATGTTTAAAGTGATTTTCATGCTTCCAGGGGCCCTTAACACAAGATTTATGGAATGGTTAAAAGTACATGAAAATGGCCAATTTACTCACTCTGAGTTCTCAAAAAGGGTTTCTTCACCCCGGGAAGTTAATTAAATACCATTTGGAGGCATTTAATGTTCGAGCAAAAACGGCTGATTTTCGACAAAAGAGATAACACCCCCCCATTACGTCATGCTTCAGAAATGTGGAAAATGGTCCGTTTTCAAATGTTTTATTTTTGAACGTCAGTTCACATTTGTAGGTGGATCATCAGTGTTAGAGCTAAAATTAGCATGTTTAAAGTGATTTTCATGCTTCCAGGGGCCCTAAACACAAGATTTATGGAATGGTTAAAAGTGCATGAAAATGGCCAATTTACTCACTTTGAGTTCTCAAAAAGGGTTTCTTCACCCCGGGAAGTTAATTAAATACCATTTGGAGGCATTTAATGTTCGAGCAAAAACGGCTGATTTTCGACAAAAGAGATAACACCCCCCCCATTACGTCATGCTTCAGAAATGTGGAAAATGGTCCGTTTTCAAATGTTTTATTTTTGAACGTCAGTTCACATTTGTAGGTGGATCATCAGTGTTAGAGCTAAAATTAGCATGTTTAAAGTGATTTTCATGCTTCCAGGGGCTCGGGAAGTTAAATGAATACCATTTGGAGGCATTTAATGTTCGAGCAAAAACGGCTGATTTTCGACAAAAGAGATAACGCCCCCCCATTATGTCATGCTTCAGAAATGTGGAAAATGGTCCGTTTTCAAATGTTTTATTTCTGAACGTCAGTTCACATTTGTAGGTGGATCATCAGTGTTAGAGCTCAAATTAGCATGTTTAAAGTGATTTTCATGCTTCCAGGTGCTCGGGAAGTGAATTAAATACTATTTGGAGGCATTTAATGTTCAAGCAAAAACGGCTGATTTTCGACAAAAGAGATAACACCCCCCCATTACGTCATGCTTCAGAAATGTGGAAAATGGTCCGTTTTCAAATGTTTTATTTTTGAACGTCAGTTCACATTTGTAGGTGGATCATCAGTGTTAGAGCTAAAATTAGGATGTTTAAAGTGATTTTCATGCTTCCAGAGGCTCGGGAAGTTAATTAAATACCATTTGGAGGCATTTAATGTTCGAGCAAAAATGGCTGATTTTCGACAAAAGAGATAACACCCCCCCCATTACGTCATGCTTCAGAAATGTGGAAAATGGTCCGTTTTCAAATGTTTTATTTTTGAACGTCAGTTCACATTTGTAGGTGGATCATCAGTGTTAGAGCTAAAATTAGCATGTTTAAAGTGATTTTCATGCTTCCAGGGGCCCTAAACACAAGATTTATGGAATGGTTAAAAGTGCATGAAAATGGCCAATTTACTCACTCTGAGTTCTCAAAAAGGGTTTCTTCACCCCGGGAAGTTAATTAAATACCATTTGGAGGCATTTAATGTTCGAGTAAAAACGGCTGATTTTCGACAAAAGAGATAACACCCCCCCATTACGTCATGCTTCAGAAATGTGGAAAATGGTCCGTTTTCAAATGTTTTATTTTTGAACGTCAGTTCACATTTGTAGGTGGATCATCAGTGTTAGAGCTAAAATTAGCATGTTTAAAGTGATTTTCATGCTTCCAGGGGCTCGGGAAGTTAAATGAATACCATTTGGAGGCATTTAATGTTCGAGCAAAAACGGCTGATTTTCGACAAAAGAGATAACGCCCCCCCATTATGTCATGCTTCAGAAATGTGGAAAATGGTCCGTTTTCAAATGTTTTATTTCTGAACGTCAGTTCACATTTGTAGGTGGATCATCAGTGTTAGAGCTCAAATTAGCATGTTTAAAGTGATTTTCATGCTTCCAGGGGCTCGGGAAGTGAATTAAATACTATTTGGAGGCATTTAATGTTCAAGCAAAAACGGCTGATTTTCGACAAAAGAGATAACACCCCCCCATTACGTCATGCTTCAGAAATGTGGAAAATGGTCCGTTTTCAAATGTTTTATTTTTGAACGTCAGTTCACATTTGTAGGTGGATCATCAGTGTTAGAGCTAAAATTAGGATGTTTAAAGTGATTTTCATGCTTCCAGAGGCTCGGGAAGTTAATTAAATACCATTTGGAGGCATTTAATGTTCGAGCAAAAATGGCTGATTTTCGACAAAAGAGATAACACCCCCCCATTACGTCATGCTTCAGAAATGTGGAAAATGGTCCGTTTTCAAATGTTTTATTTTTGAACGTCAGTTCACATTTGTAGGTGGATCATCAGTGTTAGAGCTAACATTGGCATGTTTAAAGTGATTTTCATGCTTCCAGGGGCCCTAAACACAAGATTTATGGAATGGTTAAAAGTGCATGAAAATGGCCAATTTACTCACTCTGAGTTCTCAAAAAGGGTTTCTTCACCCGGGGAAGTTAATTAAATACCATTTGGAGGCATTTAATGTTCGAGCAAAAACGGCTCATTTTCGACAAAAGAGGTAACACCCCCCCATTACGTCATGCTTCAGAAATGTGGAAAATGGTCCGTTTTCAAATGTTTTATTTTTGAACGTCAGTTCACATTTGTAGGTGGATCATCAGTGTTAGAGCTAAAATTAGCATGTTTAAAGTGATTTTCATGCTTCCAGGGGCCCTTAACACAAGATTTATGGAATGGTTAAAAGTGCATGAAAATGGCCAATTTACTCACTCTGAGTTCTCAAAAAGGGTTTCTTCACCCCGGGAAGTTAATTAAATACCATTTGGAGGCATTTAATGTTCGAGCAAAAACGGCTGATTTTCGACAAAAGAGGTAACACCCCCCCATTACGTCATGCTTCAGAAATATGGAAAATGGTCCGTTTTCAAATGTTTTATTTTTGAACGTCAGTTCACATTTGTAGGTGGATCATCAGTGTTAGAGCTAAAATTAGCATGTTTAAAGTGATTTTCATGCTTCCAGGGGCTCGGGAAGTGAATTAAATACTATTTGGAGGCATTTAATGTTCAAGCAAAAACGGCTGATTTTCGATAAAAGAGATAACACCCCCCCATTATGTCATGCTTCAGAAATGTGGAAAATGGTCCGTTTTCAAATTGTTTATTTCTGAACGTCAGTTCACATTTGTAGGTGGATCATCAGTGTTAGAGCTAAAATTAGGATGTTTAAAGTGATTTTCATGCTTCCAGAGGCTCGGGAAGTTAATTAAATACCATTTGGAGGCATTTAATGTTCGAGCAAAAACGGCTGATTTTCGACAAAAGAGATAACACCCCCCCATTACGTCATGCTTCAGAAATGTGGAAAATGGTCCGTTTTCAAATGTTTTATTTTTGAACGTCAGTTCACATTTGTAGGTGGATCATCAGTGTTAGAGCTAACATTGGCATGTTTAAAGTGATTTTCATGCTTCCAGGGGCCCTAAACACAAGATTTATGGAATGGTTAAAAGTGCATGAAAATGGCCAATTTACTCACTCTGAGTTCTCAAAAAGGGTTTCTTCACCCCGGGAAGTTAATTAAATACCATTTGGAGGCATTTAATGTTCGAGCAAAAACGGCTGATTTTCGACAAAAGAGATAACCCCCCCCCCCATTACGTCATGCTTCAGAAATGTGGAAAATGGTCCGTTTTCAAATGTTTTATTTTTGAACGTCAGTTCACATTTGTAGGTGGATCATCAGTGTTAGAGCTAAAATTAGCATGTTTAAAGTGATTTTCATGCTTCCAGGGGCTCGGGAAGTTAAATAAATACCATTTGGAGGCATTTAATGTTCGAGCAAAAACGGCAGATTTTCGACAAAAGAGATAACACCCCCCCATTACGTCATGCTTCAGAAATGTGGAAAATGGTCCGTTTTCAAATGTTTTATTTTTGAACGTCAGTTCACATTTGTAGGTGGATCATCAGTGTTAGAGCTAAAATTAGCATGTTTAAAGTGATTTTCATGCTTCCAGGGGCTCGGCAAGTGAATTAAATACTATTTGGAGGCATTTAATGTTCAAGCAAAAACGGCTGATTTTCGACAAAAGAGATAACACCCCCCCCATTACGTCATGCTTCAGAAATGTGGAAAATGGTCCGTTTTCAAATGTTTTATTTTTGAACGTCAGTTCACATTTGTAGGTGAATCATCAGTGTTAGAGCTAAAATTAGTATGTTTAAAGTGATTTTCATGCTTCCAGGGGCTCGGGAAGTTAAATAAATACCATTTGGAGGCATTTAATGTTCGAGCAAAAACGGCTGATTTTCGACAAAAGAGATAACACCCCCCCATTACGTCATGCTTCAGAAATGTGGAAAATGGTCCGTTTTCAAATGTTTTATTTTTAAACGTCAGTTCACATTTGTAGGTGGATCATCAGTGTGAGAGCTAAAATTAGCATGTTTAAAGTGATTTTCATGCTTCCAGGGGCTCGGGAAGTTAATTAAATACCATTTGGAGGCATTTAATGTTCGAGCAAAAACGGCTGATTTTCGACAAAAGAGATAACACCCCCCCATTACGTCATGCTTCAGAAATGTGAAAAATGGTCCGTTTTCAAATGTTTTATTTTTGAACGTCAGTTCACATTTGTAGGTGGATCATCAGTGTTAGAGCTAAAATTAGCATGTTTAAAGTGATTTTCATGCTTCCAGGGGCCCTAAACACAAGATTTATGGAATGGTTAAAAGTGCATGAAAATGGCCAATTTACTCACTCTGAGTTCTCAAAAAGGGTTTCTTCACCCCAGGAAGTTAATTAAATACCATTTGGAGGCATTTAATGTTCGAGCAAAAACGGCTGAGTTTCGACAAAAGAGATAACACCCCCCCCATTACGTCATGCTTCAGAAATGTGGAAAATGGTCCGTTTTCAAATGTTTTATTTTTGAACGTCAGTTCACATTTGTAGGTGGATCATCAGTGTTAGAGCTAAAATTAGCATGTTTAAAGTGATTTTCATGCTTACAGGGGCTCGGGAAGTTAATTAAATACCATTTGGAGGCATTTAATGTTCGAGCAAAAACGGCTGGTTTTCGACAAAAGAGATAACACCCCCCCATTACGTCATGCTTCAGAAATGTGGAAAATGGTCCGTTTTCAAATGTTTTATTTTTGAACGTCAGTTCACATTTGTAGGTGGATCATCAGTGTTAGAGCTAAAATTAGCATGTTTAAAGTGATTTTCATGCTTCCAGGGGCCCTTAACACAAGATTTATGGAATGGTTAAAAGTGCATGAAAATGGCCAATTTACTCACTCTGAGTTCTCAAAAAGGGTTTCATCACCCCGGGAAGTTAATTAAATACCATTTGGAGGCATTTAATGTTCGAGCAAAAACGGCTGATTTTCGACAAAAGAGATAACACCCCCCCATTACGTCATGCTTCAGAAATGTGGAAAATGGTCCGTTTTCAAATGTTTTATTTTTGAACGTCAGTTCACATTTGTAGGTGGATCATCAGTGTTAGAGCTAAAATTAGCATGTTTAAAATGATTTTCATGCTTCCAGGGGCTCGGGAAGTTAAATGAATACCATTTGGAGGCATTTAATGTTCGAGCAAAAACGGCTGATTTTCGACAAAAGAGATAACACCCCCCCATTATGTCATGCTTCAGAAATGTGGAAAATGGTCCGTTTTCAAATTGTTTATTTCTGAACGTCAGTTCACATTTGTAGGTGGATCATCAGTGTTAGAGCTCAAATTAGCATGTTTAAAGTGATTTTCATGCTTCCAGGGGCCCTTAACACAAGATTTATGGAATGGTTAAAAGTGCATGAAAATGGCCAATTTACTCACTCTGAGTTCTCAAAAAGGGTTTCTTCACCCCGGGAAGTTAATTAAATACCATTTGGAGGCATTTAATGTTCGAGCAAAAACGGCTGATTTTCGACAAAAGAGATAACACCCCCCCATTACGTCATGCTTCAGAAATGTGGAAAATGGTCCGTTTTCAAATGTTTTATTTTTGAACGTCAGTTCACATTTGTAGGTGGATCATCAGTGTTAGAGCTAAAATTAGCATGTTTAAAGTGATTTTCATGCTTCCAGGGGCCCTAAACACAAGATTTATGGAATGGTTAAAAGTGCATGAAAATGGCCAATTTACTCACTCTGAGTTCTCAAAAAGGGTTTCTTCACCCCGGGAAGTTAATTAAATACCATTTGGAGGCATTTAATGTTCGAGCAAAAACGGCTGATTTTCGACAAAAGAGATAACACCCCCCCATTACGTCATGCTTCAGAAATGTGGAAAATGGTCCATTTTCAAATGTTTTATTTTTGAACGTCAGTTCACATTTGTAGGTGGATCATCAGTGTTAGAGCTAAAATTAGCATGTTTAAAGTGATTTTCATGCTTCCAGGGGCACGGGAAGTTAAATGAATACCATTTGGAGGCATTTAATGTTCAAGCAAAAACGGCTGATTTTCGACAAAAGAGATAACGCCCCCCCATTATGTCATGCTTCAGAAATGTGGAAAATGGTCCGTTTTCAAATGTTTTATTTCTGAACGTCAGTTCACATTTGTAGGTGGATCATCAGTGTTAGAGCTCAAATTAGCATGTTTAAAGTGATTTTCATGCTTCCAGGGGCTCGGGAAGTGAATTAAGTACTATTTGGAGGCATTTAATGTTCAAGCAAAAACGGCTGATTTTCGACAAAAGAGATAACACCCCCCCATTACGTCATGCTTCAGAAATGTGGAAAATGGTCCGTTTTCAAATGTTTTATTTTTGAACGTCAGTTCACATTTGTAGGTGGATCATCAGTGTTAGAGCTAAAATTAGGATGTTTAAAGTGATTTTCATGCTTCCAGAGGCTCGGGAAGTTAATTAAATACCATTTGGAGGCATTTAATGTTCGAGCAAAAATGGCTGATTTTCGACAAAAGAGATAACACCCCCCCATTACGTCATGCTTCAGAAATGTGGAAAATGGTCCGTTTTCAAATGTTTTATTTTTGAACGTCAGTTCACATTTGTAGGTGGATCATCAGTGTTAGAGCTAACATTGGCATGTTTAAAGTGATTTTCATGCTTCCAGGGGCCCTAAACACAAGATTTATGGAATGGTTAAAAGTGCATGAAAATGGCCAATTTACTCACTCTGAGTTCTCAAAAAGGGTTTCTTCACCCGGGGAAGTTAATTAAATACCATTTGGAGGCATTTAATGTTCGAGCAAAAACGGCTCATTTTCGACAAAAGAGGTAACACCCCCCCATTACGTCATGCTTCAGAAATGTGGAAAATGGTCCGTTTTCAAATGTTTTATTTTTGAACGTCAGTTCACATTTGTAGGTGGATCATCAGTGTTAGAGCTAAAATTAGCATGTTTAAAGTGATTTTCATGCTTCCAGGGGCCCTTAACACAAGATTTATGGAATGGTTAAAAGTGCATGAAAATGGCCAATTTACTCACTCTGAGTTCTCAAAAAGGGTTTCTTCACCCCGGGAAGTTAATTAAATACCATTTGGAGGCATTAAATGTTCGAGCAAAAACGGCTGATTTTCGACAAAAGAGGTAACACCCCCCCATTACGTCATGCTTCAGAAATGTGGAAAATGGTCCGTTTTCAAATGTTTTATTTTTGAACGTCAGTTCACATTTGTAGGTGGATCATCAGTGTTAGAGCTAAAATTAGCATGTTTAAAGTGATTTTCATGCTTCCAGGGGCCCTAAACACAAGATTTATGGAATGGTTAAAAGTGCATGAAAATGGCCAATTTACTCACTCTGAGTTCTCAAAAAGGGTTTCTTCACCCCGGGAAGTTAATTAAATACCATTTGGAGGCATTTAATGTTCGAGCAAAAACGGCTGATTTTCGACAAAAGAGATAACACCCCCCCATTACGTCATGCTTCAGAAATGTGGAAAATGGTCCGTTTTCAAATGTTTTATTTTTGAACGTCAGTTCACATTTATAGGTGGATCATCAGTGTTAGAGCTAAAATTAGCATGTTTAAAGTGATTTTCATGCTTCCAGGGGCCCTAAACACAAGATTTATGGAATGGTTAAAAGTGCATGAAAATGGCCAATTTACTCACTCTGAGTTCTCAAAAAGGGTTTCTTCACCCCGGGAAGTTAATTAAATACCATTTGGAGGCATTTAATGTTCGAGCAAAAACGGCTGATTTTCGACAAAAGAGATAACACCCCCCCATTACGTCATGCTTCAGAAATGTGAAAAATGGTCCGTTTTCAAATGTTTTATTTTTGAACGTCAGTTCACATTTGTAGGTGGATCATCAGTGTTAGAGCTAAAATTAGCATGTTTAAAGTGATTTTCATGCTTCCAGGGGCTCGGGAAGTTAAATGAATACCATTTGGAGGCATTTAATGTTCGAGCAAAAACGGCTGATTTTCGACAAAAGAGATAACGCCCCCCCATTATGTCATGCTTCAGAAATGTGGAAAATGGTCCGTTTTCAAATGTTTTATTTCTGAACGTCAGTTCACATTTGTAGGTGGATCATCAGTGTTAGAGCTCAAATTAGCATGTTTAAAGTGATTTTCATGCTTCCAGGGGCTCGGGAAGTGAATTAAATACTATTTGGAGGCATTTAATGTTCAAGCAAAAACGGCTGATTTTCGACAAAAGAGATAACACCCCCCTATTACGTCATGCTTCAGAAATGTGGAAAATGGTCCGTTTTCAAATGTTTTATTTTTGAACGTCAGTTCACATTTGTAGGTGGATCATCAGTGTTAGAGCTAAAATTAGGATGTTTAAAGTGATTTTCATGCTTCCAGAGGCTCGGGAAGTTAATTAAATACCATTTGGAGGCATTTAATGTTCGAGCAAAAATGGCTGATTTTCGACAAAAGAGATAACACCCCCCCATTACGTCATGCTTCAGAAATGTGGAAAATGGTCCGTTTTCAAATGTTTTATTTTTGAACGTCAGTTCACATTTGTAGGTGGATCATCAGTGTTAGAGCTAACATTGGCATGTTTAAAGTGATTTTCATGCTTCCAGGGGCCCTAAACACAAGATTTATGGAATGGTTAAAAGTGCATGAAAATGGCCAATTTACTCACTCTGAGTTCTCAAAAAGGGTTTCTTCACCCGGGGAAGTTAATTAAATACCATTTGGAGGCATTTAATGTTCGAGCAAAAACGGCTCATTTTCGACAAAAGAGGTAACACCCCCCCATTACGTCATGCTTCAGAAATGTGGAAAATGGTCCGTTTTCAAATGTTTTATTTTTGAACGTCAGTTCACATTTGTAGGTGGATCATCAGTGTTAGAGCTAAAATTAGCATGTTTAAAGTGATCTTCATGCTTCCAGGGGCCCTTAACACAAGATTTATGGAATGGTTAAAAGTGCATGAAAATGGCCAATTTACTCACTCTGAGTTCTCAAAAAGGGTTTCTTCACCCCGGGAAGTTAATTAAATACCATTTGGAGGCATTTAATGTTCGAGCAAAAACGGCTGATTTTCGACAAAAGAGGTAACACCCCCCCCCATTACGTCATGCTTCAGAAATGTGGAAAATGGTCCGTTTTCAAATGTTTTATTTTTGAACGTCAGTTCACATTTGTAGGTGGATCATCAGTGTTAGAGCTAAAATTAGCATGTTTAAAGTGATTTTCATGCTTCCAGGGGCCCTAAACACAAGATTTATGGAATGGTTAAAAGTGCATGAAAATGGCCAATTTACTCACTCTGAGTTCTCAAAAAGGGTTTCTTCACCCCGGGAAGTTAATTAAATACCATTTGGAGGCATTTAATGTTCGAGCAAAAACGGCTGATTTTCGACAAAAGAGATAACCCCCCCCCCCATTACGTCATGCTTCAGAAATGTGGAAAATGGTCCGTTTTCAAATGTTTTATTTTTGAACGTCAGTTCACATTTGTAGGTGGATCATCAGTGTTAGAGCTAAAATTAGCATGTTTAAAGTGATTTTCATGCTTCCAGGGGCCCTAAACACAAGATTTATGGAATGGTTATAAGTGCATGAAAATGGCCAATTTACTCACTCTGAGTTCTCAAAAAGGGTTTCTTCACCCCGGGAAGTTAATTAAATACCATTTGGAGGCATTTAATGTTCGAGCAAAAACGGCTGATTTTCGACAAAAGAGATAACACCCCCCCCATTACGTCATGCTTCAGAAATGTGGAAAATGGTCCGTTTTCAAATGTTTTATTTTTGAACGTCAGTTCACATTTGTAGGTGGATCATCAGTGTTAGAGCTAAAATTAGCATGTTTAAAGTGATTTTCATGCTTCCAGGGGCTCGGGAAGTTAAATGAATACCATTTGGAGGCATTTAATGTTCGAGCAAAAACGGCTGATTTTCGATAAAAGAGATAACACCCCCCCATTATGTCATGCTTCAGAAATGTGGAAAATGGTCCGTTTTCAAATTGTTTATTTCTGAACGTCAGTTCACATTTGTAGGTGGATCATCAGTGTTAGAGCTCAAATTAGCATGTTTAAAGTGATTTTCATGCTTCCAGGGGCTCGGGAAGTGAATTAAATACTATTTGGAGGCATTTAATGTTCAAGCAAAAACGGCTGATTTTCGACAAAAGAGATAACACCCCCCCATTACGTCATGCTTCAGAAATGTGGAAAATGGTCCGTTTTCAAATGTTTTATTTTTGAACGTCAGTTCACATTTGTAGGTGGATCATCAGTGTTAGAGCTAAAATTAGGATGTTTAAAGTGATTTTCATGCTTCCAGAGGCTCGGGAAGTTAATTAAATACCATTTGGAGGCAATTAATGTTCAAGCAAAAACGGCTGATTTTCGACAAAAGAGATAACACCCCCCCATTACGTCATGCTTCAGAAATGTGGAGAATGGTCCGTTTTCAAATGTTTTATTTTTGAACGTCAGTTCACATTGATAGGTGGATCATCAGTGTTAGAGCTAACATTGGCATGTTTAAAGTGATTTTCATGCTTCCAGGGGCCCTAAACACAAGATTTATGGAATGGTTAAAAGTGCATGAAAATGGCCAATTTACTCACTCTGAGTTCTCAAAAAGGGTTTCTTCACCCGGGGAAGTTAATTAAATACCATTTGGAGGCATTTAATGTTCGAGCAAAAACGGCTGATTTTCGACAAAAGAGGTAACACCCCCCCATTGCGTCATGCTTCAGAAATGTGGAAAATGGTCAGTTTTCAAATGTTTTATTTTTGAACGTCAGTTCACATTTGTAGGTGGATCATCAGTGTTAGAGCTAAAATTAGCATGTTTAAAGTGATTTTCATGCTTCCAGGGGCTCGGGAAGTTATTTAAATACCATTTGGAGGCATTTAATGTTCGAGCAAAAACGGCAGATTTTCGACAAAAGAGATAACACCCCCCATTACGTCATGCTTCAGAAATGTGGAAAATGGTCCGTTTTCAAATGTTTTATTTTTGAACGTCAGTTCACATTTGTAGGTGGATCATCAGTGTTAGAGCTAAAATTAGCATGTTTAAAGTGATTTTCATGCTTCCAGGGGCTCGGCAAGTGAATTAAATACTATTTGGAGGCATTTAATGTTCAAGCAAAAACGGCTGATTTTCGACAAAAGAGATAACACCCACCCATTACGTCATGCTTCAGAAATGTGGAAAATGGTCCGTTTTCAAATGTTTTATTTTTGAACGTCAGTTCAAGTTTGTAGGTGGATCATCAGTGTTAGAGTTAAAATTAGCATGTTTAAAGTGATTTTCATGCTTCCAGGAGCTCGGGAAGTTAATTAATTACCATTTGGAGGCATTTAATGTTCGAGCAAAAATGGCTGATTTTCGACAAAAGAGATAACACCCCCCCATTACGTCATGCTTCAGAAATGTGGAAAATGGTCCGTTTTCAAATGTTTTATTTTTGAACGTCAGTTCACATTTGTAGGTGGATCATCAGTGTTAGAGCTAACATTGGCATGTTTAAAGTGATTTTCATGCTTCCAGAGGCCCTAAACACAAGATTTATGGAATGGTTAAAAGTGCATGAAAATGGCCAATTTACTCACTCTGAGTTCTCAAAAAGGGTTTCTTCACCCCGGGAAGTAAATTAAATACCATTTGGAGGCATTTAATGTTCGAGCAAAAACGGCTGATTTTCGACAAAAGAGATAACACCCCCCCCATTACGTCATGCTTCAGAAATGTGGAAAATGGTCCGTTTTCAAATGTTTTATTTTTGAACGTCAGTTCACATTTGTAGGTGAATCATCAGTGTTAGAGCTAAAATTAGTATGTTTAAAGTGATTTTCATGCTTCCAGGGGCTCGGGAAGTTAAATAAATACCATTTGGAGGCATTTAATGTTCGAGCAAAAACGGCTGATTTTCGACAAAAGAGATAACACCCCCCCATTACGTCATGCTTCAGAAATGTGGAAAATGGTCCGTTTTCAAATGTTTTATTTTTAAACGTCAGTTCACATTTGTAGGTGGATCATCAGTGTGAGAGCTAAAATTAGCATGTTTAAAGTGATTTTCATGCTTCCAGGGGCTCGGGAAGTTAATTAAATACCATTTGGAGGCATTTAATGTTCGAGCAAAAACGGCTGATTTTCGACAAAAGAGATAACACCCCCCCATTACGTCATGCTTCAGAAATGTGAAAAATGGTCCGTTTTCAAATGTTTTATTTTTGAACGTCAGTTCACATTTGTAGGTGGATCATCAGTGTTAGAGCTAAAATTAGCATGTTTAAAGTGATTTTCATGCTTCCAGGGGCCCTAAACACAAGATTTATGGAATGGTTAAAAGTGCATGAAAATGGCCAATTTACTCACTCTGAGTTCTCAAAAAGGGTTTCTTCACCCCGGGAAGTTAATTAAATACCATTTGGAGGCATTTAATGTTCGAGCAAAAACGGCTGATTTTCGACAAAAGAGATAACACCCCCCCATTACGTCATGCTTCAGAAATGTGGAAAATGGTCCGTTTTCAAATGTTTTATTTTTGAACGTCAGTTCACATTTGTAGGTGGATCATCAGTGTTAGAGCTAAAATTAGCATGTTTAAAGTGATTTTCATGCTTCCAGGGGCCCTAAACACAAGATTTATGGAATGGTTAAAAGTGCATGAAAATGGCCAATTTACTCACTCTGAGTTCTCAAAAAGGGTTTCTTCACCCCGGGAAGTTAATTAAATACCATTTGGAGGCATTTAATGTTCGAGCAAAAACGGCTGATTTTCGACAAAAGAGATAACACCCCCCCATTACGTCATGCTTCAGAAATGTGGAAAATGGTCCGTTTTCAAATGTTTTATTTTTGAACGTCAGTTCACATTTGTAGGTGGATCATCAGTGTTAGAGCTAAAATTAGCATGTTTAAAGTGATTTTCATGCTTCCAGGGGCTCGGGAAGTTAAATGAATACCATTTGGAGGCATTTAATGTTCGAGCAAAAACGGCTGATTTTCGACAAAAGAGATAACGCCCCCCCATTATGTCATGCTTCAGAAATGTGGAAAATGGTCCGTTTTCAAATGTTTTATTTCTGAACGTCAGTTCACATTTGTAGGTGGATCATCAGTGTTAGAGCTCAAATTAGCATGTTTAAAGTGATTTTCATGCTTCCAGGGGCTCAGGAAGTGAATTAAATACTATTTGGAGGCATTTAATGTTCAAGCAAAAACGGCTGATTTTCGACAAAAGAGATAACACCCCCCCATTACGTCATGCTTCAGAAATGTGGAAAATGGTCCGTTTTCAAATGTTTTATTTTTGAACGTCAGTTCACATTTGTAGGTGGATCATCAGTGTTAGAGCTAAAATTAGGATGTTTAAAGTGATTTTCATGCTTCCAGAGGCTCGGGAAGTTAATTAAATACCATTTGGAGGCATTTAATGTTCGAGCAAAAATGGCTGATTTTCGACAAAAGAGATAACACCCCCCCATTACGTCATGCTTCAGAAATGTGGAAAATGGTCCGTTTTCAAATGTTTTATTTTTGAACGTCAGTTCACATTTGTAGGTGGATCATCAGTGTTAGAGCTAACATTGGCATGTTTAAAGTGATTTTCATGCTTCCAGGGGCCCTAAACACAAGATTTATGGAATGGTTAAAAGTGCATGAAAATGGCCAATTTACTCACTCTGAGTTCTCAAAAAGGTTTTCTTCACCCGCGGAAGTTAATTAAATACCATTTGGAGGCATTTAATGTTCGAGCAAAAACGGCTGATTTTCGACAAAAGAGGTAACACCCCCCCATTACGTCATGCTTCAGAAATGTGGAAAATGGTCCGTTTTCAAATGTTTTATTTTTGAACGTCAGTTCACATTTGTAGGTGGATCATCAGTGTTAGAGCTAAAATTAGCATGTTTAAAGTGATTTTCATGCTTCCAGGGGCCCTTAACACAAGATTTATGGAATGGTTAAAAGTGCATGAAAATGGCCAATTTACTCACTCTGAGTTCTCAAAAAGGGTTTCTTCACCCCGGGAAGTTAATTAAATACCATTTGGAGGCATTTAATGTTCGAGCAAAAACGGCTGATTTTCGACAAAAGAGGTAACACCCCCCCATTACGTCATGCTTCAGAAATGTGGAAAATGGTCCGTTTTCAAATGTTTTATTTTTGAACGTCAGTTCACATTTGTAGGTGGATCATCAGTGTTAGAGCTAAAATTAGCATGTTTAAAGTGATTTTCATGCTTCCAGGGGCCCTAAACACAAGATTTATGGAATGGTTAAAAGTGCATGAAAATGGCCAATTTACTCACTCTGAGTTCTCAAAAAGGGTTTCTTCACCCCGGGAAGTTAATTAAATACCATTTGGAGGCATTTAATGTTCGAGCAAAAACGGCTGATTTTCGACAAAAGAGATAACCCCCCCCCCCATTACGTCATGCTTCAGAAATGTGGAAAATGGTCCGTTTTCAAATGTTTTATTTTTGAACGTCAGTTCACATTTGTAGGTGGATCATCAGTGTTAGAGCTAAAATTAGCATGTTTAAAGTGATTTTCATGCTTCCAGGGGCCCTAAACACAAGATTTATGGAATGGTTATAAGTGCATGAAAATGGCCAATTTACTCACTCTGAGTTCTCAAAAAGGGTTTCTTCACCCCGGGAAGTTAATTAAATACCATTTGGAGGCATTTAATGTTCGAGCAAAAACGGCTGATTTTCGACAAAAGAGATAACACCCCCCCATTACGTCATGCTTCAGAAATGTGGAAAATGGTCCGTTTTCAAATGTTTTATTTTTGAACGTCAGTTCACATTTGTAGGTGGATCATCAGTGTTAGAGCTAAAATTAGCATGTTTAAAGTGATTTTCATGCTTCCAGGGGCTCGGGAAGTTAAATGAATACCATTTGGAGGCATTTAATGTTCGAGCAAAAACGGCTGATTTTCGATAAAAGAGATAACACCCCCCCATTATGTCATGCTTCAGAAATGTGGAAAATGGTCCGTTTTCAAATTGTTTATTTCTGAACGTCAGTTCACATTTGTAGGTGGATCATCAGTGTTAGAGCTCAAATTAGCATGTTTAAAGTGATTTTCATGCTTCCAGGGGCTCGGGAAGTGAATTAAATACTATTTGGAGGCATTTAATGTTCAAGCAAAAACGGCTGATTTTCGACAAAAGAGATAACACCCCCCCATTACGTCATGCTTCAGAAATGTGGAAAATGGTCCGTTTTCAAATGTTTTATTTTTGAACGTCAGTTCACATTTGTAGGTGGATCATCAGTGTTAGAGCTAAAATTAGGATGTTTAAAGTGATTTTCATGCTTCCAGAGGCTCGGGAAGTTAATTAAATACCATTTGGAGGCATTTAATGTTCAAGCAAAAACGGCTGATTTTCGACAAAAGAGATAACACCCCCCCATTACGTCATGCTTCAGAAATGTGGAGAATGGTCCGTTTTCAAATGTTTTATTTTTGAACGTCAGTTCACATTGATAGGTGGATCATCAGTGTTAGAGCTAACATTGGCATGTTTAAAGTGATTTTCATGCTTCCAGGGGCCCTAAACACAAGATTTATGGAATGGTTAAAAGTGCATGAAAATGGCCAATTTACTCACTCTGAGTTCTCAAAAAGGGTTTCTTCACCCGGGGAAGTTAATTAAATACCATTTGGAGGCATTTAATGTTCGAGCAAAAACGGCTGATTTTCGACAAAAGAGGTAACACCCCCCCATTACGTCATGCTTCAGAAATGTGGAAAATGGTCCGTTTTCAAATGTTTTATTTTTGAACGTCAGTTCACATTTGTAGGTGGATCATCAGTGTTAGAGCTAAAATTAGCATGTTTAAAGTGATTTTCATGCTTCCAGGGGCTCGGGAAGTTATTTAAATACCATTTGGAGGCATTTAATGTTCGAGCAAAAACGGCAGATTTTCGACAAAAGAGATAACACCCCCCATTACGTCATGCTTCAGAAATGTGGAAAATGGTCCGTTTTCAAATGTTTTATTTTTGAACGTCAGTTCACATTTGTAGGTGGATCATCAGTGTTAGAGCTAAAATTAGCATGTTTAAAGTGATTTTCATGCTTCCAGGGGCTCGGCAAGTGAATTAAATACTATTTGGAGGCATTTAATGTTCAAGCAAAAACGGCTGATTTTCGACAAAAGAGATAACACCCACCCATTACGTCATGCTTCAGAAATGTGGAAAATGGTCCGTTTTCAAATGTTTTATTTTTGAACGTCAGTTCAAGTTTGTAGGTGGATCATCAGTGTTAGAGTTAAAATTAGCATGTTTAAAGTGATTTTCATGCTTCCAGGAGCTCGGGAAGTTAATTAAATACCATTTGGAGGCATTTAATGTTCGAGCAAAAATGGCTGATTTTCGACAAAAGAGATAACACCCCCCCATTACGTCATGCTTCAGAAATGTGGAAAATGGTCCATTTTCAAATGTTTTATTTTTGAACGTCAGTTCACATTTGTAGGTGGATCATCAGTGTTAGAGCTAACATTGGCATGTTTAAAGTGATTTTCATGCTTCCAGAGGCCCTAAACACAAGATTTATGGAATGGTTAAAAGTGCATGAAAATGGCCAATTTACTCACTCTGAGTTCTCAAAAAGGGTTTCTTCACCCCGGGAAGTTAATTAAATACCATTTGGAGGCATTTAATGTTCGAGCAAAAACGGCTGATTTTCGACAAAAGAGATAACACCCCCCCCATTACGTCATGCTTCAGAAATGTGGAAAATGGTCCGTTTTCAAATGTTTTATTTTTGAACGTCAGTTCACATTTGTAGGTGAATCATCAGTGTTAGAGCTAAAATTAGTATGTTTAAAGTGATTTTCATGCTTCCAGGGGCTCGGGAAGTTAAATAAATACCATTTGGAGGCATTTAATGTTCGAGCAAAAACGGCTGATTTTCGACAAAAGAGATAACACCCCCCCATTACGTCATGCTTCAGAAATGTGGAAAATGGTCCGTTTTCAAATGTTTTATTTTTGAACGTCAGTTCACATTTGTAGGTGGATCATCAGTGTTAGAGCTAAAATTAGCATGTTTAAAGTGATTTTCATGCTTCCAGGGGCCCTAAACACAAGATTTATGGAATGGTTAAAAGTGCATGAAAATGGCCAATTTACTCACTCTGAGTTCTCAAAAAGGGTTTCTTCACCCCAGGAAGTTAATTAAATACCATTTGGAGGCATTTAATGTTCGAGCAAAAACGGCTGAGTTTCGACAAAAGAGATAACACCCCCCCCATTACGTCATGCTTCAGAAATGTGGAAAATGGTCCGTTTTCAAATGTTTTATTTTTGAACGTCAGTTCACATTTGTAGGTGGATCATCAGTGTTAGAGCTAAAATTAGCATGTTTAAAGTGATTTTCATGCTTCCAGGGGCTCGGGAAGTTAATTAAATACCATTTGGAGGCATTTAATGTTCGAGCAAAAACGGCTGGTTTTCGACAAAAGAGATAACACCCCCCCATTACGTCATGCTTCAGAAATGTGGAAAATGGTCCGTTTTCAAATGTTTTATTTTTGAACGTCAGTTCACATTTGTAGGTGGATCATCAGTGTTAGAGCTAAAATTAGCATGTTTAAAGTGATTTTCATGCTTCCAGGGGCCCTTAACACAAGATTTATGGAATGGTTAAAAGTGCATGAAAATGGCCAATTTACTCACTCTGAGTTCTCAAAAAGGGTTTCATCACCCCGGGAAGTTAATTAAATACCATTTGGAGGCATTTAATGTTCGAGCAAAAACGGCTGATTTTCGACAAAAGAGATAACCCCCCCCCCCATTACGTTATGCTTCAGAAATGTGGAAAATGGTCCGTTTTCAAATGTTTTATTTTTGAACGTCAGTTCACATTTGTAGGTGGATGATCAGTGTTAGAGCTAAAATTAGCATGTTTAAAGTGATTTTCATGCTTCCAGGGGCCCTAAACACAAGATTTATGGAATGGTTATAAGTGCATGAAAAAGGCCAATTTACTCACTCTGAGTTCTCAAAAAGGGTTTCTTCACCCCGGGAAGTTAATTAAATACCATTTGGAGGCATTTAATGTTCGAGCAAAAACGGCTGATTTTCGACAAAAGAGATAACACCCCCCCCCATTACGTCATGCTTCAGAAATGTGGAAAATGGTCCGTTTTCAAATGTTTTATTTTTGAACGTCAGTTCACATTTGTAGGTGGATCATCAGTGTTAGAGCTAAAATTAGCATGTTTAAAATGATTTTCATGCTTCCAGGGGCTCGGGAAGTTAAATGAATACCATTTGGAGGCATTTAATGTTCGAGCAAAAACGGCTGATTTTCGACAAAAGAGATAACACCCCCCCATTATGTCATGCTTCAGAAATGTGGAAAATGGTCCGTTTTCAAATTGTTTATTTCTGAACGTCAGTTCACATTTGTAGGTGGATCATCAGTGTTAGAGCTCAAATTAGCATGTTTAAAGTGATTTTCATGCTTCCAGGGGCCCTTAACACAAGATTTATGGAATGGTTAAAAGTGCATGAAAATGGCCAATTTACTCACTCTGAGTTCTCAAAAAGGGTTTCTTCACCCCGGGAAGTTAATTAAATACCATTTGGAGGCATTTAATGTTCGAGCAAAAACGGCTGATTTTCGACAAAAGAGATAACACCCCCCCATTACGTCATGCTTCAGAAATGTGGAAAATTGTCCGTTTTCAAATGTTTTATTTTTGAACGTCAGTTCACATTTGTAGGTGGATCATCAGTGTTAGAGCTAAAATTAGCATGTTTAAAGTGATTTTCATGCTTCCAGGGGCCCTTAACACAAGATTTATGGAATGGTTAAAAGTGCATGAAAATGGCCAATTTACTCACTCTGAGTTCTCAAAAAGGGTTTCTTCACCCCGGGAAGTTAATTAAATACCATTTGGAGGCATTTAATGTTCGAGCAAAAACGGCTGATTTTCGACAAAAGAGATAACACCCCCCCATTACGTCATGCTTCAGAAATGTGGAAAATGGTCCGTTTTCAAATGTTTTATTTTTAAACGTCAGTTCACATTTGTAGGTGGATCATCAGTGTGAGAGCTAAAATTAGCATGTTTAAAGTGATTTTCATGCTTCCAGGGGCTCGGGAAGTTAATTAAATACCATTTGGAGGCATTTAATGTTCGAGCAAAAACGGCTGATTTTCGACAAAAGAGATAACACCCCCCCATTACGTCATGCTTCAGAAATGTGAAAAATGGTCCGTTTTCAAATGTTTTATTTTTGAACGTCAGTTCACATTTGTAGGTGGATCATCAGTGTTAGAGCTAAAATTAGCATGTTTAAAGTGATTTTCATGCTTCCAGGGGCCCTAAACACAAGATTTATGGAATGGTTAAAAGTGCATGAAAATGGCCAATTTACTCACTCTGAGTTCTCAAAAAGGGTTTCTTCACCCCAGGAAGTTAATTAAATACCATTTGGAGGCATTTAATGTTCGAGCAAAAACGGCTGAGTTTCGACAAAAGAGATAACACCCCCCCCATTACGTCATGCTTCAGAAATGTGGAAAATGGTCCGTTTTCAAATGTTTTATTTTTGAACGTCAGTTCACATTTGTAGGTGGATCATCAGTGTTAGAGCTAAAATTAGCATGTTTAAAGTGATTTTCATGCTTCCAGGGGCTCGGGAAGTTAATTAAATACCATTTGGAGGCATTTAATGTTCGAGCAAAAACGGCTGGTTTTCGACAAAAGAGATAACACCCCCCCATTACGTCATGCTTCAGAAATGTGGAAAATGGTCCGTTTTCAAATGTTTTATTTTTGAACGTCAGTTCACATTTGTAGGTGGATCATCAGTGTTAGAGCTAAAATTAGCATGTTTAAAGTGATTTTCATGCTTCCAGGGGCCCTAAACACAAGATTTATGGAATGGTTATAAGTGCATGAAAATGGCCAATTTACTCACTCTGAGTTCTCAAAAAGGGTTTCTTCACCCCGGGAAGTTAATTAAATACCATTTGGAGGCATTTAATGTTCGAGCAAAAACGGCTGATTTTCGACTAAAGAGATAACACCCCCCCATTACGTCATGCTTCAGAAATGTGGAAAATGGTCCGTTTTCAAATGTTTTATTTTTGAACGTCAGTTCACATTTGTAGGTGGATCATCAGTGTTAGAGCTAAAATTAGCATGTTTAAAATGATTTTCATGCTTCCAGGGGCTCGGGAAGTTAAATGAATACCATTTGGAGGCATTTAATGTTCGAGCAAAAACGGCTGATTTTCGACAAAAGAGATAACACCCCCCCATTATGTCATGCTTCAGAAATGTGGAAAATGGTCCGTTTTCAAATTGTTTATTTCTGAACGTCAGTTCACATTTGTAGGTGGATCATCAGTGTTAGAGCTCAAATTAGCATGTTTAAAGTGATTTTCATGCTTCCAGGGGCCCTTAACACAAGATTTATGGAATGGTTAAAAGTGCATGAAAATGGCCAATTTACTCACTCTGAGTTCTCAAAAAGGGTTTCTTCACCCCGGGAAGTTAATTAAATACCATTTGGAGGCATTTAATGTTCGAGCAAAAACGGCTGATTTTCGACAAAAGAGATAACACCCCCCCATTACGTCATGCTTCAGAAATGTGGAAAATTGTCCGTTTTCAAATGTTTTATTTTTGAACGTCAGTTCACATTTGTAGGTGGATCATCAGTGTTAGAGCTAAAATTAGCATGTTTAAAGTGATTTTCATGCTTCCAGGGGCCCTAAACACAAGATTTATGGAATGGTTAAAAGTGCATGAAAATGGCCAATTTACTCACTCTGAGTTCTCAAAAAGGGTTTCTTCACCCCGGGAAGTTAATTAAATACCATTTGGAGGCATTTAATGTTCGAGCAAAAACGGCTGATTTTCGACAAAAGAGATAACACCCCCCCATTACGTCATGCTTCAGAAATGTGGAAAATGGTCCGTTTTCAAATGTTTTATTTTTAAACGTCAGTTCACATTTGTAGGTGGATCATCAGTGTGAGAGCTAAAATTAGCATGTTTAAAGTGATTTTCATGCTTCCAGGGGCTCGGGAAGTTTATTTGTGGTTTTGTATAGCGCTAGAATCACTCCAACAGGCGTATCTCTGCGCTTTTGACCGGTAACTCCACGAATTTATTGATGTACTGTGAGATGTTTAGATTTGATTTTTAAATAAAATGGTTTTTAGTTGCTTACGAAATGATAGATGTTCACTACATTGTCGTAAGGTCAGAGGCAGTTTGTTCCACATCTTTGGTCCTAGAGTGGATAGAGCTCTACCTCCATGCCTTGCCTTTTTGACATGGGGGACCACAAGTAAAAGGTTGGTACTTGATCTGAGGGACCGCGCTGGGACATAAGAAACAAATCTCCGTTCGAGATAAGTAGGTCCCTGTCCGTTCAGACACTTGTGGATTAAGCAACAGATTTTAAATTTGGCCCTTTGTCTGACTGGGAGCCAATGCAGTTGCTCAAGAAGGGGTTTGGAGGGAGTTCTCGGAGGGGCATTCAGAACAAGGCGAGCTGCCGTGTTCTGAATGACCTGCAATTTGTCTAGCACTCCTTCATTGGCTGAGATTAGCAGACCGTTGCAGTAGTCTATCCGACTCAGTACAAGTGCTTGCACCAAGGTTTTTCTCACTGAGTTAGGTAGAAGCGGGAAGACCTTGCGAAGCAGGCCAATGGTGTGGAAGCATATCCCTGCTATGTAACTGGTATGCTGTTTAAGAGACAGATCTTGGTCCAGTCGAATGCCCAAGTTCTTCACAATCTTCTTGGGTTCAGGGACAGCCCCCAGCTCAGCAGGCCACCAATCTGGAGTCCAGAGTATCTTAGCTTCTCCAAACAGCATGATCTCTGTCTTGCTGACATTGCATTGGAGGTAGTTGGAGGACATCCAATGTGCTACTGCTTTCATGCCAGCTGAAAAAGAGTTCTTAACTTCGGCGGAAAGAGATTTGAAGGGAAACAGGAGTTGAGTGTCATCTGCGTAGGATACGGGGACAAATCCGTATCTACGCAACACTCCTGCCAGGGGGGCCACGTAGATATTGAAGAGTGTAGGGCTCAGACATGAGCCCTGTGGCACCCCCTTAGAGATCTCAATTTCCGCTGAACGATATGTACCCATGGTGACTCTCTGGGTACGATCAGCTAAGAAACTCTTTAGCCATTCCAGGGCTTTGTTCTTAAGGCCAGCGCTCGACAACCGTTGGATTAAGATGGAATGCGATACGGTGTCGAACGCTGCCGATAGATCTAAAAGAACCAAGATGACTGATAGGCCCCTGTCCTGGTAGGCATGGAGATCATCAGTAACAGACAGCAAGGTGGATTCGGTACTGTATTTGGGGCGGAATCCAGGTTGGGACTCATCCAAGGCATGAACTTGTTCAATATGTCTAGATAGATGTTGATTGACATATTTTTCCGTAACTTTCCCCAAGAAAGGAAGTAGAGAAATGGGTTAATTAAATACCATTTGGAGGCATTTAATGTTCGAGCAAAAACGGCTGATTTTCGACAAAAGAGATAACACCCCCCCATTACGTCATGCTTCAGAAATGTGAAAAATGGTCCGTTTTCAAATGTTTTATTTTTGAACGTCAGTTCACATTTGTAGGTGGATCATCAGTGTTAGAGCTAAAATTAGCATGTTTAAAGTGATTTTCATGCTTCCAGGGGCCCTAAACACAAGATTTATGGAATGGTTAAAAGTGCATGAAAATGGCCAATTTACTCACTCTGAGTTCTCAAAAAGGGTTTCTTCACCCCAGGAAGTTAATTAAATACCATTTGGAGGCATTTAATGTTCGAGCAAAAACGGCTGAGTTTCGACAAAAGAGATAACACCCCCCCCATTACGTCATGCTTCAGAAATGTGGAAAATGGTCCGTTTTCAAATGTTTTATTTTTGAACGTCAGTTCACATTTGTAGGTGGATCATCAGTGTTAGAGCTAAAATTAGCATGTTTAAAGTGATTTTCATGCTTCCAGGGGCTCGGGAAGTTAATTAAATACCATTTGGAGGCATTTAATGTTCGAGCAAAAACGGCTGGTTTTCGACAAAAGAGATAACACCCCCCCATTACGTCATGCTTCAGAAATGTGGAAAATGGTCCGTTTTCAAATGTTTTATTTTTGAACGTCAGTTCACATTTGTAGGTGGATCATCAGTGTTAGAGCTAAAATTAGCATGTTTAAAGTGATTTTCATGCTTCCAGGGGCCCTTAACACAAGATTTATGGAATGGTTAAAAGTGCATGAAAATGGCCAATTTACTCACTCTGAGTTCTCAAAAAGGGTTTCATCACCCCGGGAAGTTAATTAAATACCATTTGGAGGCATTTAATGTTCGAGCAAAAACGGCTGATTTTCGACAAAAGAGATAACCCCCCCCCCCATTACGTCATGCTTCAGAAATGTGGAAAATGGTCCGTTTTCAAATGTTTTATTTTTGAACGTCAGTTCACATTTGTAGGTGGATGATCAGTGTTAGAGCTAAAATTAGCATGTTTAAAGTGATTTTCATGCTTCCAGGGGCCCTAAACACAAGATTTATGGAATGGTTATAAGTGCATGAAAATGGCCAATTTACTCACTCTGAGTTCTCAAAAAGGGTTTCTTCACCCCGGGAAGTTAATTAAATACCATTTGGAGGCATTTAATGTTCGAGCAAAAACGGCTGATTTTCGACTAAAGAGATAACACCCCCCCATTACGTCATGCTTCAGAAATGTGGAAAATGGTCCGTTTTCAAATGTTTTATTTTTGAACGTCAGTTCACATTTGTAGGTGGATCATCAGTGTTAGAGCTAAAATTAGCATGTTTAAAATGATTTTCATGCTTCCAGGGGCTCGGGAAGTTAAATGAATACCATTTGGAGGCATTTAATGTTCGAGCAAAAACGGCTGATTTTCGACAAAAGAGATAACACCCCCCCATTATGTCATGCTTCAGAAATGTGGAAAATGGTCCGTTTTCAAATTGTTTATTTCTGAACGTCAGTTCACATTTGTAGGTGGATCATCAGTGTTAGAGCTCAAATTAGCATGTTTAAAGTGATTTTCATGCTTCCAGGGGCCCTTAACACAAGATTTATGGAATGGTTAAAAGTGCATGAAAATGGCCAATTTACTCACTCTGAGTTCTCAAAAAGGGTTTCTTCACCCCGGGAAGTTAATTAAATACCATTTGGAGGCATTTAATGTTCGAGCAAAAACGGCTGATTTTCGACAAAAGAGATAACACCCCCCCATTACGTCATGCTTCAGAAATGTGGAAAATGGTCCGTTTTCAAATGTTTTATTTTTGAACGTCAGTTCACATTTGTAGGTGGATCATCAGTGTTAGAGCTAAAATTAGCATGTTTAAAGTGATTTTCATGCTTCCAGGGGCCCTAAACACAAGATTTATGGAATGGTTAAAAGTGCATGAAAATGGCCAATTTACTCACTCTGAGTTCTCAAAAAGGGTTTCTTCACCCCGGGAAGTTAATTAAATACCATTTGGAGGCATTTAATGTTCGAGCAAAAACGGCTGATTTTCGACAAAAGAGATAACACCCCCCCATTACGTCATGCTTCAGAAATGTGGAAAATGGTCCGTTTTCAAATGTTTTATTTTTGAACGTCAGTTCACATTTGTAGGTGGATCATCAGTGTTAGAGCTAAAATTAGCATGTTTAAAGTGATTTTCATGCTTCCAGGGGCACGGGAAGTTAAATGAATACCATTTGGAGGCATTTAATGTTCGAGCAAAAACGGCTGATTTTCGACAAAAGAGATAACGCCCCCCCATTATGTCATGCTTCAGAAATGTGGAAAATGGTCCGTTTTCAAATGTTTTATTTCTGAACGTCAGTTCACATTTGTAGGTGGATCATCAGTGTTAGAGCTCAAATTAGCATGTTTAAAGTGATTTTCATGCTTCCAGGGGCTCGGGAAGTGAATTAAATACTATTTGGAGGCATTTAATGTTCAAGCAAAAACGGCTGATTTTCGACAAAAGAGATAACACCCCCCCATTACGTCATGCTTCAGAAATGTGGAAAATGGTCCGTTTTCAAATGTTTTATTTTTGAACGTCAGTTCACATTTGTAGGTGGATCATCAGTGTTAGAGCTAAAATTAGGATGTTTAAAGTGATTTTCATGCTTCCAGAGGCTCGGGAAGTTAATTAAATACCATTTGGAGGCATTTAATGTTCGAGCAAAAATGGCTGATTTTCGACAAAAGAGATAACACCCCCCCATTACGTCATGCTTCAGAAATGTGGAAAATGGTCCGTTTTCAAATGTTTTATTTTTGAACGTCAGTTCACATTTGTAGGTGGATCATCAGTGTTAGAGCTAACATTGGCATGTTTAAAGTGATTTTCATGCTTCCAGGGGCCCTAAACACAAGATTTATGGAATGGTTAAAAGTGCATGAAAATGGCCAATTTACTCACTCTGAGTTCTCAAAAAGGGTTTCTTCACCCGGGGAAGTTAATTAAATACCATTTGGAGGCATTTAATGTTCGAGCAAAAACGGCTGATTTTCGACAAAAGAGGTAACACCCCCCCATTACGTCATGCTTCAGAAATGTGGAAAATGGTCCGTTTTCAAATGTTTTATTTTTGAACGTCAGTTCACATTTGTAGGTGGATCATCAGTGTTAGAGCTAAAATTAGCATGTTTAAAGTGATTTTCATGCTTCCAGGGGCCCTTAACACAAGATTTATGGAATGGTTAAAAGTGCATGAAAATGGCCAATTTACTCACTCTGAGTTCTCAAAAAGGGTTTCTTCACCCCGGGAAGTTAATTAAATACCATTTGGAGGCATTTAATGTTCGAGCAAAAACGGCTGATTTTCGACAAAAGAGGTAACACCCCCCCATTACGTCATGCTTCAGAAATGTGGAAAATGGTCCGTTTTCAAATGTTTTATTTTTGAACGTCAGTTCACATTTGTAGGTGGATCATCAGTGTTAGAGCTAAAATTAGCATGTTTAAAGTGATTTTCATGCTTCCAGGGGCCCTAAACACAAGATTTATGGAATGGTTAAAAGTGCATGAAAATGGCCAATTTACTCACTCTGAGTTCTCAAAAAGGGTTTCTTCACCCCGGGAAGTTAATTAAATACCATTTGGAGGCATTTAATGTTCGAGCAAAAACGGCTGATTTTCGACAAAAGAGATAACCCCCCCCCCCATTACGTCATGCTTCAGAAATGTGGAAAATGGTCCGTTTTCAAATGTTTTATTTTTGAACGTCAGTTCACATTTGTAGGTGGATCATCAGTGTTAGAGCTAAAATTAGCATGTTTAAAGTGATTTTCATGCTTCCAGGGGCCCTAAACACAAGATTTATGGAATGGTTATAAGTGCATGAAAATGGCCAATTTACTCACTCTGAGTTCTCAAAAAGGGTTTCTTCCCCCCGGGAAGTTAATTAAATACCATTTGGAGGCATTTAATGTTCGAGCAAAAACGGCTGATTTTCGACAAAAGAGATAACACCCCCCCATTACGTCATGCTTCAGAAATGTGGAAAATGGTCCGTTTTCAAATGTTTTATTTTTGAACGTCAGTTCACATTTGTAGGTGGATCATCAGTGTTAGAGCTAAAATTAGCATGTTTAAAGTGATTTTCATGCTTCCAGGGGCTCGGGAAGTTAAATGAATACCATTTGGAGGCATTTAATGTTCGAGCAAAAACGGCTGATTTTCGATAAAAGAGATAACACCCCCCCATTATGTCATGCTTCAGAAATGTGGAAAATGGTCCGTTTTCAAATTGTTTATTTCTGAACGTCAGTTCACATTTGTAGGTGGATCATCAGTGTTAGAGCTCAAATTAGCATGTTTAAAGTGATTTTCATGCTTCCAGGGGCTCGGGAAGTGAATTAAATACTATTTGGAGGCATTTAATGTTCAAGCAAAAACGGCTGATTTTCGACAAAAGAGATAACACCCCCCCATTACGTCATGCTTCAGAAATGTGGAAAATGGTCCGTTTTCAAATGTTTTATTTTTGAACGTCAGTTCACATTTGTAGGTGGATCATCAGTGTTAGAGCTAAAATTAGGATGTTTAAAGTGATTTTCATGCTTCCAGAGGCTCGGGAAGTTAATTAAATACCATTTGGAGGCATTTAATGTTCGAGCAAAAACGGCAGATTTTCGACAAAAGAGATAACACCCCCCATTACGTCATGCTTCAGAAATGTGGAAAATGGTCCGTTTTCAAATGTTTTATTTTTGAACGTCAGTTCACATTTGTAGGTGGATCATCAGTGTTAGAGCTAAAATTAGCATGTTTAAAGTGATTTTCATGCTTCCAGGGGCTCGGCAAGTGAATTAAATACTATTTGGAGGCATTTAATGTTCGAGCAAAAACGGCTGATTTTCGACAAAAGAGGTAACACCCCCCCATTACGTCATGCTTCAGAAATGTGGAAAATGGTCCGTTTTCAAATGTTTTATTTTTGAACGTCAGTTCACATTTGTAGGTGGATCATCAGTGTTAGAGCTAAAATTAGCATGTTTAAAGTGATTTTCATGCTTCCAGGGGCTCGGGAAGTTATTTAAATACCATTTGGAGGCATTTAATGTTCGAGCAAAAACGGCAGATTTTCGACAAAAGAGATAACACCCCCCATTACGTCATGCTTCAGAAATGTGGAAAATGGTCCGTTTTCAAATGTTTTATTTTTGAACGTCAGTTCACATTTGTAGGTGGATCATCAGTGTTAGAGCTAAAATTAGCATGTTTAAAGTGATTTTCATGCTTCCAGGGGCTCGGCAAGTGAATTAAATACTATTTGGAGGCATTTAATGTTCAAGCAAAAACGGCTGATTTTCGACAAAAGAGATAACACCCACCCATTACGTCATGCTTCAGAAATGTGGAAAATGGTCCGTTTTCAAATGTTTTATTTTTGAACGTCAGTTCAAGTTTGTAGGTGGATCATCAGTGTTAGAGTTAAAATTAGCATGTTTAAAGTGATTTTCATGCTTCCAGGAGCTCGGGAAGTTAATTAAATACCATTTGGAGGCATTTAATGTTCGAGCAAAAATGGCTGATTTTCGACAAAAGAGATAACACCCCCCCATTACGTCATGCTTCAGAAATGTGGAAAATGGTCCGTTTTCAAATGTTTTATTTTTGAACGTCAGTTCACATTTGTAGGTGGATCATCAGTGTTAGAGCTAACATTGGCATGTTTAAAGTGATTTTCATGCTTCCAGAGGCCCTAAACACAAGATTTATGGAATGGTTAAAAGTGCATGAAAATGGCCAATTTACTCACTCTGAGTTCTCAAAAAGGGTTTCTTCACCCCGGGAAGTTAATTAAATACCATTTGGAGGCATTTAATGTTCGAGCAAAAACGGCTGATTTTCGACAAAAGAGATAACAACCCCCCCATTACGTCATGCTTCAGAAATGTGGAAAATGGTCCGTTTTCAAATGTTTTATTTTTGAACGTCAGTTCACATTTGTAGGTGAATCATCAGTGTTAGAGCTAAAATTAGTATGTTTAAAGTGATTTTTATGCTTCCAGGGGCTCGGGAAGTTAAATAAATACCATTTGGAGGCATTTAATGTTCGAGCAAAAACGGCTGATTTTCGACAAAAGAGATAACACCCCCCCATTACGTCATGCTTCAGAAATGTGGAAAATGGTCCGTTTTCAAATGTTTTATTTTTAAACGTCAGTTCACATTTGTAGGTGGATCATCAGTGTGAGAGCTAAAATTAGCATGTTTAAAGTGATTTTCATGCTTCCAGGGGCTCGGGAAGTTAATTAAATACCATTTGGAGGCATTTAATGTTCGAGCAAAAACGGCTGATTTTCGACAAAAGAGATAACACCCCCCCATTACGTCATGCTTCAGAAATGTGAAAAATGGTCCGTTTTCAAATGTTTTATTTTTGAACGTCAGTTCACATTTGTAGGTGGATCATCAGTGTTAGAGCTAAAATTAGCATGTTTAAAGTGATTTTCATGCTTCCAGGGGCCCTAAACACAAGATTTATGGAATGGTTAAAAGTGCATGAAAATGGCCAATTTACTCACTCTGAGTTCTCAAAAAGGGTTTCTTCACCCCGGGAAGTTAATTAAATACCATTTGGAGGCATTTAATGTTCGTGCAAAAACGGCTGATTTTCGACAAAAGAGATAACACCCCCCCATTACGTCATGCTTCAGAAATGTGGAAAATGGTCCGTTTTCAAATGTTTTATTTTTGAACGTCAGTTCACATTTGTAGGTGGATCATCAGTGTTAGAGCTAAAATTAGCATGTTTAAAGTGATTTTCATGCTTCCAGGGGCCCTAAACACAAGATTTATGGAATGGTTAAAAGTGCATGAAAATGGCCAATTTACTCACTCTGAGTTCTCAAAAAGGGTTTCTTCACCCCAGGAAGTTAATTAAATACCATTTGGAGGCATTTAATGTTCGAGCAAAAACGGCTGAGTTTCGACAAAAGAGATAACACCCCCCCCATTACGTCATGCTTCAGAAATGTGGAAAATGGTCCGTTTTCAAATGTTTTATTTTTGAACGTCAGTTCACATTTGTAGGTGGATCATCAGTGTTAGAGCTAAAATTAGCATGTTTAAAGTGATTTTCATGCTTCCAGGGGCTCGGGAAGTTAATTAAATACCATTTGGAGGCATTTAATGTTCGAGCAAAAACGGCTGGTTTTCGACAAAAGAGATAACACCCCCCCATTACGTCATGCTTCAGAAATGTGGAAAATGGTCCGTTTTCAAATGTTTTATTTTTGAACGTCAGTTCACATTTGTAGGTGGATCATCAGTGTTAGAGCTAAAATTAGCATGTTTAAAATGATTTTCATGCTTCCACGGGCCCTTAACACAAGATTTATGGAATGGTTAAAAGTGCATGAAAATGGCCAATTTACTCACTCTGAGTTCTCAAAAAGGGTTTCATCACCCCGGGAAGTTAATTAAATACCATTTGGAGGCATTTAATGTTCGAGCAAAAACGGCTGATTTTCGACAAAAGAGATAACCCCCCCCCCATTACGTCATGCTTCAGAAATGTGGAAAATGGTCCGTTTTCAAATGTTTTATTTTTGAACGTCAGTTCACATTTGTAGGTGGATGATCAGTGTTAGAGCTAAAATTAGCATGTTTAAAGTGATTTTCATGCTTCCAGGGGCCCTAAACACAAGATTTATGGAATGGTTATAAGTGCATGAAAATGGCCAATTTACTCACTCTGAGTTCTCAAAAAGGGTTTCTTCACCCCGGGAAGTTAATTAAATACCATTTGGAGGCATTTAATGTTCGAGCAAAAACGGCTGATTTTCGACATAAGAGATAACACCCCCCCATTACGTCATGCTTCAGAAATGTGGAAAATGGTCCGTTTTCAAATGTTTTATTTTTGAACGTCAGTTCACATTTGTAGGTGGATCATCAGTGTTAGAGCTAAAATTAGCATGTTTAAAATGATTTTCATGCTTCCAGGGGCTCGGGAAGTTAAATGAATACCATTTGGAGGCATTTAATGTTCGAGCAAAAACGGCTGATTTTCGACAAAAGAGATAACACCCCCCCATTATGTCATGCTTCAGAAATGTGGAAAATGGTCCGTTTTCAAATTGTTTATTTCTGAACGTCAGTTCACATTTGTAGGTGGATCATCAGTGTTAGAGCTCAAATTAGCATGTTTAAAGTGATTTTCATGCTTCCAGGGGCCCTTAACACAAGATTTATGGAATGGTTAAAAGTGCATGAAAATGGCCAATTTACTCACTCTGAGTTCTCAAAAAGGGTTTCTTCACCCCGGGAAGTTAATTAAATACCATTTGGAGGCATTTAATGTTCGAGCAAAAACGGCTGATTTTCGACAAAAGAGATAACACCCCCCCATTACGTCATGCTTCAGAAATGTGGAAAATTGTCCGTTTTCAAATGTTTTATTTTTGAACGTCAGTTCACATTTGTAGGTGGATCATCAGTGTTAGAGCTAAAATTAGCATGTTTAAAGTGATTTTCATGCTTCCAGGGGCCCTAAACACAAGATTTATGGAATGGTTAAAAGTGCATGAAAATGGCCAATTTACTCACTCTGAGTTCTCAAAAAGGGTTTCTTCACCCCGGGAAGTTAATTAAATACCATTTGGAGGCATTTAATGTTCGAGCAAAAACGGCTGATTTTCGACAAAAGAGATAACACCCCCCCATTACGTCATGCTTCAGAAATGTGGAAAATGGTCCGTTTTCAAATGTTTTATTTTTGAACGTCAGTTCACATTTGTAGGTGGATCATCAGTGTTAGAGCTAAAATTAGCATGTTTAAAGTGATTTTCATGCTTCCAGGGGCTCGGGAAGTTAAATGAATACCATTTGGAGGCATTTAATGTTCGAGCAAAAACGGCTGATTTTCGACAAAAGAGATAACGCCCCCCCATTATGTCATGCTTCAGAAATGTGGAAAATGGTCCGTTTTCAAATGTTTTATTTCTGAACGTCAGTTCACATTTGTAGGTGGATCATCAGTGTTAGAGCTCAAATTAGCATGTTTAAAGTGATTTTCATGCTTCCAGGGGCTCGGGAAGTGAATTAAATACTATTTGGAGGCATTTAATGTTCAAGCAAAAACGGCTGATTTTCGACAAAAGAGATAACACCCCCCCATTACGTCATGCTTCAGAAATGTGGAAAATGGTCCGTTTTCAAATGTTTTATTTTTGAACGTCAGTTCACATTTGTAGGTGGATCATCAGTGTTAGAGCTAAAATTAGGATGTTTAAAGTGATTTTCATGCTTCCAGAGGCTCGGGAAGTTAATTAAATACCATTTGGAGGCATTTAATGTTCGAGCAAAAATGGCTTATTTTCGACAAAAGAGATAACACCCCCCCATTACGTCATGCTTCAGAAATGTGGAAAATGGTCCGTTTTCAAATGTTTTATTTTTGAACGTCAGTTCACATTTGTAGGTGGATCATCAGTGTTAGAGCTAACATTGGCATGTTTAAAGTGATTTTCATGCTTCCAGGGGCCCTAAACACAAGATTTATGGAATGGTTAAAAGTGCATGAAAATGGCCAATTTACTCACTCTGAGTTCTCAAAAAGGGTTTCTTCACCCGGGGAAGTTAATTAAATACCATTTGGAGGCATTTAATGTTCGAGCAAAAACGGCTGATTTTCGACAAAAGAGGTAACACCCCCCCATTACGTCATGCTTCAGAAATGTGGAAAATGGTCCGTTTTCAAATGTTTTATTTTTGAACGTCAGTTCACATTTGTAGGTGGATCATCAGTGTTAGAGCTAAAATTAGCATGTTTAAAGTGATTTTCATGCTTCCAGGGGCCCTTAACACAAGATTTATGGAATGGTTAAAAGTGCATGAAAATGGCCAATTTACTCACTCTGAGTTCTCAAAAAGGGTTTCTTCACCCCGGGAAGTTAATTAAATACCATTTGGAGGCATTTAATGTTCGAGCAAAAACGGCTGATTTTCGACAAAAGAGGTAACACCCCCCCATTACGTCATGCTTCAGAAATGTGGAAAATGGTCCGTTTTCAAATGTTTTATTTTTGAACGTCAGTTCACATTTGTAGGTGGATCATCAGTGTCACAGCTAAAATTAGCATGTTTAAAGTGATTTTCATGCTTCCAGGGGCCCTAAACACAAGATTTATGGAATGGTTAAAAGTGCATGAAAATGGCCAATTTACTCACTCTGAGTTCTCAAAAAGGGTTTCTTCACCCCGGGAAGTTAATTAAATACCATTTGGAGGCATTTAATGTTCGAGCAAAAACGGCTGATTTTCGACAAAAGAGATAACACCCCCCCATTACGTCATGCTTCAGAAATGTGGAAAATGGTCCGTTTTCAAATGTTTTATTTTTGAACGTCAGTTCACATTTGTAGGTGGATCATCAGTGTTAGAGCTAAAATTAGCATGTTTAAAGTGATTTTCATGCTTCCAGGGGCCCTAAACACAAGATTTATGGAATGGTTAAAAGTGCATGAAAATGGCCAATTTACTCACTCTGAGTTCTCAAAAAGGGTTTCTTCACCCCGGGAAGTTAATTAAATACCATTTGGAGGCATTTAATGTTCGAGCAAAAACGGCTGATTTTCGACAAAAGAGATAACACCCCCCCATTACGTCATGCTTCAGAAATGTGGAAAATGGTCCGTTTTCAAATGTTTTATTTTTGAACGTCAGTTCACATTTGTAGGTGGATCATCAGTGTTAGAGCTAAAATTAGCATGTTTAAAGTGATTTTCATGCTTCCAGGGGCTCGGGAAGTTAAATGAATACCATTTGGAGGCATTTAATGTTCGAGCAAAAACGGCTGATTTTCGACAAAAGAGATAACGCCCCCCCATTATGTCATGCTTCAGAAATGTGGAAAATGGTCCGTTTTCAAATGTTTTATTTCTGAACGTCAGTTCACATTTGTAGGTGGATCATCAGTGTTAGAGCTCAAATTAGCATGTTTAAAGTGATTTTCATGCTTCCAGGGGCTCGGGAAGTGAATTAAATACTATTTGGAGGCATTTAATGTTCAAGCAAAAACGGCTGATTTTCGACAAAAGAGATAACACCCCCCCATTACGTCATGCTTCAGAAATGTGGAAAATGGTCCGTTTTCAAATGTTTTATTTTTGAACGTCAGTTCACATTTGTAGGTGGATCATCAGTGTTAGAGCTAAAATTAGGATGTTTAAAGTGATTTTCATGCTTCCAGAGGCTCGGGAAGTTAATTAAATACCATTTGGAGGCATTTAATGTTCGAGCAAAAATGGCTGATTTTCGACAAAAGAGATAACACCCCCCCATTACGTCATGCTTCAGAAATGTGGAAAATGGTCCGTTTTCAAATGTTTTATTTTTGAACGTCAGTTCACATTTGTAGGTGGATCATCAGTGTTAGAGCTAACATTGGCATGTTTAAAGTGATTTTCATGCTTCCAGGGGCCCTAAACACAAGATTTATGGAATGGTTAAAAGTGCATGAAAATGGCCAATTTACTCACTCTGAGTTCTCAAAAAGGGTTTCTTCACCCGGGGAAGTTAATTAAATACCATTTGGAGGCATTTAATGTTCGAGCAAAAACGGCTGATTTTCGACAAAAGAGGTAACACCCCCCCATTACGTCATGCTTCAGAAATGTGGAAAATGGTCCGTTTTCAAATGTTTTATTTTTGAACGTCAGTTCACATTTGTAGGTGGATCATCAGTGTTAGAGCTAAAATTAGCATGTTTAAAGTGATTTTCATGCTTCCAGGGGCCCTTAACACAAGATTTATGGAATGGTTAAAAGTGCATGAAAATGGCCAATTTACTCACTCTGAGTTCTCAAAAAGGGTTTCTTCACCCCGGGAAGTTAATTAAATACCATTTGGAGGCATTTAATGTTCGAGCAAAAACGGCTGATTTTCGACAAAAGAGGTAACACCCCCCCATTACGTCATGCTTCAGAAATGTGGAAAATGGTCCGTTTTCAAATGTTTTATTTTTGAACGTCAGTTCACATTTGTAGGTGGATCATCAGTGTTAGAGCTAAAATTAGCATGTTTAAAGTGATTTTCATGCTTCCAGGGGCCCTAAACACAAGATTTATGGAATGGTTAAAAGTGCATGAAAATGGCCAATTTACTCACTCTGAGTTCTCAAAAAGGGTTTCTTCACCCCGGGAAGTTAATTAAATACCATTTGGAGGCATTTAATGTTCGAGCAAAAACGGCTGATTTTCGACAAAAGAGATAACACCCCCCCATTACGTCATGCTTCAGAAATGTGGAAAATGGTCCGTTTTCAAATGTTTTATTTTTGAACGTCAGTTCACATTTATAGGTGGATCATCAGTGTTAGAGCTAAAATTAGCATGTTTAAAGTGATTTTCATGCTTCCAGGGGCCCTAAACACAAGATTTATGGAATGGTTAAAAGTGCATGAAAATGGCCAATTTACTCACTCTGAGTTCTCAAAAAGGGTTTCTTCACCCCGGGAAGTTAATTAAATACCATTTGGAGGCATTTAATGTTCGAGCAAAAACGGCTGATTTTCGACAAAAGAGATAACACCCCCCCATTACGTCATGCTTCAGAAATGTGGAAAATGGTCCGTTTTCAAATGTTTTATTTTTGAACGTCAGTTCACATTTGTAGGTGGATCATCAGTGTTAGAGCTAAAATTAGCATGTTTAAAGTGATTTTCATGCTTCCAGGGGCTCGGGAAGTTAAATGAATACCATTTGGAGGCATTTAATGTTCGAGCAAAAACGGCTGATTTTCGACAAAAGAGATAACGCCCCCCCATTATGTCATGCTTCAGAAATGTGGAAAATGGTCCGTTTTCAAATGTTTTATTTCTGAACGTCAGTTCACATTTGTAGGTGGATCATCAGTGTTAGAGCTCAAATTAGCATGTTTAAAGTGATTTTCATGCTTCCAGGGGCTCGGGAAGTGAATTAAATACTATTTGGAGGCATTTAATGTTCAAGCAAAAACGGCTGATTTTCGACAAAAGAGATAACACCCCCCCATTACGTCATGCTTCAGAAATGTGGAAAATGGTCCGTTTTCAAATGTTTTATTTTTGAACGTCAGTTCACATTTGTAGGTGGATCATCAGTGTTAGAGCTAAAATTAGGATGTTTAAAGTGATTTTCATGCTTCCAGAGGCTCGGGAAGTTAATTAAATACCATTTGGAGGCATTTAATGTTCGAGCAAAAATGGCTGATTTTCGACAAAAGAGATAACACCCCCCCATTACGTCATGCTTCAGAAATGTGGAAAATGGTCCGTTTTCAAATGTTTTATTTTTGAACGTCAGTTCACATTTGTAGGTGGATCATCAGTGTTAGAGCTAACATTGGCATGTTTAAAGTGATTTTCATGCTTCCAGGGGCCCTAAACACAAGATTTATGGAATGGTTAAAAGTGCATGAAAATGGCCAATTTACTCACTCTGAGTTCTCAAAAAGGGTTTCTTCGCCCCGGGAAGTTAATTAAATACCATTTGGAGGCATTTAATGTTCGAGCAAAAACGGCTGATTTTCGACAAAAGAGGTAACACCCCCCCATTACGTCATGCTTCAGAAATGTGGAAAATGGTCCGTTTTCAAATGTTTTATTTTTGAACGTCAGTTCACATTTGTAGGTGGATCATCAGTGTTAGAGCTAAAATTAGCATGTTTAAAGTGATTTTCATGCTTCCAGGGGCCCTTAACACAAGATTTATGGAATGGTTAAAAGTGCATGAAAATGGCCAATTTACTCACTTTGAGTTCTCAAAAAGGGTTTCTTCACCCCGGGAAGTTAATTAAATACCATTTGGAGGCATTTAATGTTCGATCAAAAATGGCTGATTTTCGACAAAAGAGGTAACACCCCCCCATTACGTCATGCTTCAGAAATGTGGAAAATGGTCCGTTTTCAAATGTTTTATTTTTGAACGTCAGTTCACATTTGTAGGTGGATCATCAGTGTTAGAGCTAAAATTAGCATGTTTAAAGTGATTTTCATGCTTCCAGGGGCCCTAAACACAAGATTTATGGAATGGTTAAAAGTGCATGAAAATGGCCAATTTACTCACTCTGAGTTCTCAAAAAGGGTTTCTTCACCCCGGGAAGTTAATTAAATACCATTTGGAGGCATTTAATGTTCGAGCAAAAACGGCTGATTTTCGACAAAAGAGATAACACCCCCCCATTACGTCATGCTTCAGAAATGTGGAAAATGGTCCGTTTTCAAATGTTTTATTTTTGAACGTCAGTTCACATTTGTAGGTGGATCATCAGTGTTAGAGCTAAAATTAGCATGTTTAAAGTGATTTTCATGCTTCCAGGGGCTCGGGAAGTTAAATGAATACCATTTGGAGGCATTTAATGTTCGAGCAAAAACGGCTGATTTTCGACAAAAGAGATAACGCCCCCCCATTATGTCATGCTTCAGAAATGTGGAAAATGGTCCGTTTTCAAATGTTTTATTTCTGAACGTCAGTTCACATTTGTAGGTGGATCATCAGTGTTAGAGCTCAAATTAGCATGTTTAAAGTGATTTTCATGCTTCCAGGGGCTCGGGAAGTGAATTAAATACTATTTGGAGGCATTTAATGTTCAAGCAAAAACGGCTGATTTTCGACAAAAGAGATAACACCCCCCCATTACGTCATGCTTCAGAAATGTGGAAAATGGTCCGTTTTCAAATGTTTTATTTTTTAACGTCAGTTCACATTTGTAGGTGGATCATCAGTGTTAGAGCTAAAATTAGGATGTTTAAAGTGATTTTCATGCTTCCAGAGGCTCGGGAAGTTAATTAAATACCATTTGGAGGCATTTAATGTTCGAGCAAAAATGGCTGATTTTCGACAAAAGAGATAACACCCCCCCATTACGTCATGCTTCAGAAATGTGGAAAATGGTCCGTTTTCAAATGTTTTATTTTTGAACGTCAGTTCACATTTGTAGGTGGATCATCAGTGTTAGAGCTAACATTGGCATGTTTAAAGTGATTTTCATGCTTCCAGGGGCCCTAAACACAAGATTTATGGAATGGTTAAAAGTGCATGAAAATGGCCAATTTACTCACTCTGAGTTCTCAAAAAGGGTTTCTTCACCCGGGGAAGTTAATTAAATACCATTTGGAGGCATTTAATGTTCGAGCAAAAACGGCTGATTTTCGACAAAAGAGGTAACACCCCCCCATTACGTCATGCTTCAGAAATGTGGAAAATGGACCATTTTCAAATGTTTTATTTTTGAACGTCAGTTCACATTTGTAGGTGGATCATCAGTGTTAGAGCTAAAATTAGCATGTTTAAAGTGATTTTCATGCTTCCAGGGGCTCGGGAAGTTAAATAAATACCATTTGGAGGCATTTAATGTTCGAGCAAAAACGGCTGATTTTCGACAAAAGAGATAACACCCCCCCATTACGTCATGCTTCAGAAATGTGGAAAATGGTCCGTTTTCAAATGTTTTATTTTTGAACGTCAGTTCACATTTGTAGGTGGATCATCAGTGTTAGAGCTAAAATTAGCATGTTTAAAGTGATTTTCATGCTTCCAGGGGCTCGGGAAGTGAATTAAATACTATTTGGAGGCATTTAATGTTCAAGCAAAAACGGCTGATTTTCGACAAAAGAGATAACACCCCCCCCATTACGTCATGCTTCAGAAATGTGGAAAATGGTCCGTTTTCAAATGTTTTATTTTTGAACGTCAGTTCAAGTTTGTAGGTGGATCATCAGTGTTAGAGTTAAAATTAGCATGTTTAAAGTGATTTTCATCCTTCCAGGAGCTCGGGAAGTTAATTAAATACCATTTGGAGGCATTTAATGTTCGAGCAAAAATGGCTGATTTTCTACAAAAGAGATAACACCCCCCCATTACGTCATGCTTCAGAAATGTGGAAAATGGTCCGTTTTCAAATGTTTTATTTTTGAACGTCAGTTCACATTTGTAGGTGGATCATCAGTGTTAGAGCTGACATTGACATGTTTAAAGTGATTTTCATGCTTCCAGGGGCCCTAAACACAAGATTTATGGAATGGTTAAAAGTGCATGAAAATGGCCAATTTACTCACTCTGAGTTCTCAAAAAGGGTTTCTTCACCCCGGGAAGTTAATTAAATACCATTTGGAGGCATTTAATGTTCGAGCAAAAACGGCTGATTTTCGACAAAAGAGATAACACCCCCCCATTACGTCATGCTTCAGAAATGTGGAAAATGGTCCGTTTTCAAATGTTTTATTTTTGAACGTCAGTTCACATTTGTAGGTGGATAATCAGTGTGAGAGCTAAAATTAGCATGTTTAAAGTGATTTTCATGCTTCCAGGGGCTCGGGAAGTTAATTAAATACCATTTGGAGACATTTAATGTTCGAGCAAAAACGGCTGATTTTCGACAAAAGAGATAACACCCCCCCATTACGTCATGCTTCAGAAATGTGGAAAATGGTCCGTTTTCAAATGTTTTATTTTTGAACGTCAGTTCACATTTGTAGGTGGATCATCAGTGTTAGAGCTAAAATTAGCATGTTTAAAGTGATTTTCATGCTTCCAGGGGCCCTAAACACAAGATTTATGGAATGGTTAAAAGTGCATGAAAATGGCCAATTTACTCACTCTGAGTTCTCAAAAAGGGTTTCTTCACCCCAGGAAGTTAATTAAATACCATTTGGAGGCATTTAATGTTCGAGCAAAAACGGCTGATTTTCGACAAAAGAGATAACACCCCCCCATTACGTCATGCTTCAGAAATGTGGAAAATGGTCCGTTTTCAAATGTTTTATTTTTGAACGTCAGTTCACATTTGTAGGTGGATCATCAGTGTTAGAGCTAAAATTAGCATGTTTAAAGTGATTTTCATGCTTCCAGGGGCTCGGGAAGTTAATTAAATACCATTTGGAGGCATTTAATGTTCGAGCAAAAACGGCTGGTTTTCGACAAAAGAGATAACACCCCCCCCATTACGTCATGCTTCAGAAATGTGGAAAATGGTCCGTTTTCAAATGTTTTATTTTTGAACGTCAGTTCACATTCGTAGGTGGATCATCAGTGTTAGAGCTAAAATTAGCATGTTTAAAGTGATTTTCATGCTTCCAGGGGCCCTAAACACAAGATTTATGGAATGGTTAAAAGTGCATGAAAATGGCCAATTACTCACTCTGAGTTCTCAAAAAGGGTTTCTTCACCCCGGGAAGTTAATTAAATACCATTTGGAGGCATTTAATGTTCGAGCAAAAACAGCTGATTTTCGACAAAAGAGATAACACCCCCCCATTACGTCATGCTTCAGAAATGTGGAAAATGGTCCGTTTTCAAATGTTTTATTTTTGAACGTCAGTTCACATTTGTAGGTGGATCATCAGTGTTAGAGCTAAATTTAGCATGGTTAAAGTGATTTTCATGCTTCCAGGGGCTCGGGAAGTGAATTAAATACCATTTGGAGGCATTTAATGTTCGAGCAAAAATGGCTGATTTTCGACAAAAGAGATAACACCCCCCATTACGTCATGCTTCAGAAATGTGGAAAATGGTCCGTTTTCAAATGTTTTATTTTTGAACGTCAGTTCACATTTGTAGGTGGATCATCAGTGTTAGAGCTAACATTGGCATGTTTAAAGTGATTTTCATGCTTCCAGGGGCCCTAAACACAAGATTTATGGAATGGTTAAAAGTGCATGAAAATGGCCAATTTACTCACTCTGAGTTCTCAAAAAGGGTTTCTTCACCCCGGGAAGTTAATTAAATACCATTTGGAGGCATTTAATGTTCGAGCAAAAACGGCTGATTTTCTACAAAAGAGATAACACCCCCCCATTACGTCATGCTTCAGAAATGTGGAAAATGGTCCGTTTTCAAATGTTTTTTTTTTGAACGTCAGTTCACATTTGTAGGTGGATCATCAGTGTTAGAGCTAAAATTAGCATGTTTAAAGTGATTTTCATGCTTCCAGGGGCTCGGGAAGTTAATTAAATACCATTTGGAGGCATTTAATGTTCGAGCAAAAACGGCTGATTTTCGACAAAAGAGATAACACCCCCCCATTACGTCATGCTTCAGAAATGTGGAAAATGGTCCGTTTTCAAATGTTTTATTTTTGAACGTCAGTTCACATTTGTAGGTGGATCATCATTGTTAGAGCTAAAATTAGCATGTTTAAAGTGATTTTCATGCTTCCAGGGGCCCTAAACACAAGATTTATGGAATGGTTAAAAGTGCATGAAAATGGCCAATTTACTCACTCTGAGTTCTCAAAAAGGGTTTCTTCACCCCGGGAAGTTAATTAAATACCATTTGGAGGCATTTAATGTTCGAGCAAAAACGGCTGATTTTCGACAAAAGAGATAACACCCCCCCATTACGTCATGCTTCAGAAATGTGGAAAATGGTCCGTTTTCAAATGTTTTATTTTTGAACGTCAGTTCACATTTGTAGGTGGATCATCAGTGTTAGAGCTCAAATTAGCATGTTTAAAGTGATTTTCATGCTTCCAGGGGCTCGGGAAGTGAATTAAATACTATTTGGAGGCATTTAATGTTCAAGCAAAAACGGCTGATTTTCGACAAAAGAGATAACACCCCCCCATTACGTCATGCTTCAGAAATGTGGAAAATGGTCCGTTTTCAAATGTTTTATTTTTGAACGTCAGTTCACATTTGTAGGTGGATCATCAGTGTTAGAGCTAAAATTAACATTTTTAAAGTGATTTTCATGCTTCCAGGGGCTCGGGAAGTTAATTAAATACCATTTGGAGGCATTTAATGTTCGAGCAAAAATGGCTGATTTTCGACAAAAGAGATAACACCCCCCCATTACGTCATGCTTCAGAAATGTGGAAAATGGTCCGTTTTCAAATGTTTTATTTTTGAACGTCAGTTCACATTTGTAGGTGGATCATCAGTGTTAGAGCTAACATTGGCATGTTTAAAGTGATTTTCATGCTTCCAGGGGCCCTAAACACAAGATTTATGGAATGGTTAAAAGTGCATGAAAATGGCCAATTACTCACTCTGAGTTCTCAAAAAGGGTTTCTTCACCCCGGGAAGTTAATTAAATACCATTTGGAGGCATTTAATGTTCGAGCAAAAACAGCTGATTTTCGACAAAAGAGATAACACCCCCCATTACGTCATGCTTCAGAAATGTGGAAAATGGTCCGTTTTCAAATGATTTATTTTTGAACGTCAGTTCACATTTGTAGGTGGATCATCAGTGTTAGAGCTAAATTTAGCATGTTTAAAGTGATTTTCATGCTTCCAGGGGCTCGGGAAGTGAATTAAATACCATTTGGAGGCATTTAATGTTCGAGCAAAAATGGCTGATTTTCGACAAAAGAGATAACACCCCCCCATTACGTCATGCTTCAGAAATGTGGAAAATGGTCAGTTTTCAAATTTTTTATTTTTGAACATCAGTTCACATTTGTAGGTGGATCATCAGTGTTAGAGCTAACATTGGCATGTTTAAAGTGATTTTCATGCTTCCAGGGGCCCTAAACACAAGATTTATGGAATGGTTAAAAGTGCATGAAAATGGCCAATTTACTCACTCTGAGTTCTCAAAAAGGGTTTCTTCACCCCGGGAAGTTAATTAAATACCATTTGGAGGCATTTAATGTTCGAGCAAAAACGGCTGATTTTCGACAAAAGAGATAACACCCCCCCATTACGTCATGCTTCAGAAATGTGGAAAATGGTCCGTTTTCAAATGTTTTATTTTTGAACGTCAGTTCACATTTGTAGGTGGATCATCAGTGTTAGAGCTAAAATTAGCATGTTTAAAGTGATTTTCATGCTTCCAGGGGCCCTAAACACAAGATTTATTATAATGGTTAAAAGTGCATGAAAATTGCCAATTTACTCACTCTGAGTTCTCAAAAAGGGTTTCTTCACCTCGGGAAGTTAAATAAATACCATTTGGAGGCATTTAATGTTCGAGCAAAAACGGCTGATTTTCGACAAAAGAGATAACACCCCCCCATTACGTCATGCTTCAGAAATGTGGAAAATGGTCTGTTTTCAAATGTTTTATTTTTGAACGTCAGTTCACATTTGTAGGTGGATCATCAGTGTTAGAGCTCAAATTAGCATGTTTAAAGTGATTTTCATGCTTCCAGGGGCTCGGGAAGTGAATTAAATACTATTTGGAGGCATTTAATGTTCAAGCAAAAACGGCTGATTTTCGACAAAAGAGATAACACCCCCCCATTACGTCATGCTTCAGAAATGTGGAAAATGGTCCGTTTTCAAATGTTTTATTTTTGAACGTCAGTTCACATTTGTAGGTGGATCATCAGTGTTAGAGCTAAAATTAGCATGTTTAAAGTGATTTTCATGCTTCCAGGGGCCCGGGAAGTTAATTAAATACCATTTGGAGGCATTTAATGTTCGCGCAAAAATGGCTGATTTTCGACAAAAGAGATAACACCCCCCCATTACGTCATGCTTCAGAAATGTGGAAAATGGTCCGTTTTCAAATGTTTTATTTTTGAACGTCAGTTCACATTTGTAGGTGGATCATCAGTGTTAGAGCTAACATTGGCATGTTTAAAGTGATTTTCATGCTTCCAGGGGCCCTAAACACAAGATTTATGGAATGGTTAAAAGTGCATGAAAATGGCCAATTTACTCACTCTGAGTTCTCAAAAAGGGTTTCTTCACCCCGGGAAGTTAATTAAATACCATTTGGAGGCATTTAATGTTCGAGCAAAAACGGCTGATTTTCCACAAAAGAGATAACACCCCCCCCATTACGTCATGCTTCAGAAATGTGGAAAATGGTCCGTTTTCAAATGTTTTATTTTTGAACGTCAGTTCACATTTGTAGGTGGATCATCAGTGTTAGAGCTAAAATTAGCATGTTTAAAGTGATTTTCATGCTTCCAGGGGCCCTTAACACAAGATTTATGGAATGGTTAAAAGTGCATGAAAATGGCCAATTTACTCACTCTGAGTTCTCAAAAAGGGTTTCATCACCCCGGGAAGTTAATTAAATACCATTTGGAGGCATTTAATGTTCGAGCAAAAACGGCTGATTTTCGACAAAAGAGATAACCCCCCCCCCCCATTACGTCATGCTTCAGAAATGTGGAAAATGGTCCGTTTTCAAATGTTTTATTTTTGAACGTCAGTTCACATTTGTAGGTGGATGATCAGTGTTAGAGCTAAAATTAGCATGTTTAAAGTGATTTTCATGCTTCCAGGGGCCCTAAACACAAGATTTATGGAATGGTTATAAGTGCATGAAAATGGCCAATTTACTCACTCTGAGTTCTCAAAAAGGGTTTCTTCACCCCGGGAAGTTAATTAAATACCATTTGGAGGCATTTAATGTTCGAGCAAAAACGGCTGATTTTCGACTAAAGAGATAACACCCCCCCCATTACGTCATGCTTCAGAAATGTGGAAAATGGTCCGTTTTCAAATGTTTTATTTCTGAACGTCAGTTCACATTTGTAGGTGGATCATCAGTGTTAGAGCTCAAATTAGCATGTTTAAAGTGATTTTCATGCTTCCAGGGGCCCTTAACACAAGATTTATGGAATGGTGAAAAGTGCATGAAAATGGCCAATTTACTCACTCTGAGTTCTCAAAAAGGGTTTCTTCACCCCGGAAAGTTAATTAAATACCATTTGGAGGCATTTAATGTTCGAGCAAAAACGGCTGATTTTCGACAAAAGAGATAACACCCCCCCATTACGTCATGCTTCAGAAATGTGGAAAATGGTCCGTTTTCAAATGTTTTATTTTTGAACGTCAGTTCACATTTGTAGGTGGATCATCAGTGTTAGAGCTAAAATTAGCATGTTTAAAGTGATTTTCATGCTTCCAGGGGCCCTAAACACAAGATTTATGGAATGGTTAAAAGTGCATGAAAATGGCCAATTTACTCACTCTGAGTTCTCAAAAAGGGTTTCTTCACCCCGGGAAGTTAATTAAATACCATTTGGAGGCATTTAATGTTCGAGCAAAAACGGCTGATTTTCGACAAAAGAGATAACACCCCCCCATTACGTCATGCTTCAGAAATGTGGAAAATGGTCCGTTTTCAAATGTTTTATTTTTGAACGTCAGTTCACATTTGTAGGTGGATCATCAGTGTTAGAGCTAAAAATAGCATGTTTAAAGTGATTTTCATGCTTCCAGGGGCACGGGAAGTTAAATGAATACCATTTGGAGGCATTTAATGTTCGAGCAAAAACGGCTGATTTTCGACAAAAGAGATAACGCCCCCCCATTATGTCATGCTTCAGAAATGTGGAAAATGGTCCGTTTTCAAATGTTTTATTTCTGAACGTCAGTTCACATTTGTAGGTGGATCATCAGTGTTAGAGCTCAAATTAGCATGTTTAAAGTGATTTTCATGCTTCCAGGGGCTCGGGAAGTGAATTAAATACTATTTGGAGGCATTTAATGTTCAAGCAAAAACGGCTGATTTTCGACAAAAGAGATAACACCCCCCCATTACGTCATGCTTCAGAAATGTGGAAAATGGTCCGTTTTCAAATGTTTTATTTTTGAACGTCAGTTCACATTTGTAGGTGGATCATCAGTGTTAGAGCTAAAATTAGGATGTTTAAAGTGATTTTCATGCTCCCAGAGGCTCGGGAAGTTAATTAAATACCATTTGGAGGCATTTAATGTTCGAGCAAAAATGGCTGATTTTCGACAAAAGAGATAACACCCCCCCATTACGTCATGCTTCAGAAATGTGGAAAATGGTCCGTTTTCAAATGTTTTATTTTTGAACGTCAGTTCACATTTGTAGGTGGATCATCAGTGTTAGAGCTAACATTGGCATGTTTAAAGTGATTTTCATGCTTCCAGGGGCCCTAAACACAAGATTTATGGAATGGTTAAAAGTGCATGAAAATGGCCAATTTACTCACTCTGAGTTCTCAAAAAGGGTTTCTTCACCCGGGGAAGTTAATTAAATACCATTTGGAGGCATTTAATGTTCGAGCAAAAACGGCTGATTTTCGACAAAAGAGGTAACACCCCCCCATTACGTCATGCTTCAGAAATGTGGAAAATGGTCCGTTTTCAAATGTTTTATTTTTGAACGTCAGTTCACATTTGTAGGTGGATCATCAGTGTTAGAGCTAAAATTAGCATGTTTAAAGTGATTTTCATGCTTCCAGGGGCCCTTAACACAAGATTTATGGAATGGTTAAAAGTGCATGAAAATGGCCAATTTACTCACTCTGAGATCTCAAAAAGGGTTTCTTCACCCCGGGAAGTTAATTAAATACCATTTGGAGGCATTTAATGTTCGAGCAAAAACGGCTGATTTTCGACAAAAGAGGTAACACCCCCCCATTACGTCATGCTTCAGAAATGTGGAAAATGGTCCGTTTTCAAATGTTTTATTTTTGAACGTCAGTTCACATTTGTAGGTGGATCATCAGTGTTAGAGCTAAAATTAGCATGTTTAAAGTGATTTTCATGCTTCCAGGGGCCCTAAACACAAGATTTATGGAATGGTTAAAAGTGCATGAAAATGGCCAATTTACTCACTCTGAGTTCTCAAAAAGGGTTTCTTCACCCCGGGAAGTTAATTAAATACCATTTGGAGGCATTTAATGTTCGAGCAAAAACGGCTGATTTTCGACAAAAGAGATAACACCCCCCCATTACGTCATGCTTCAGAAATGTGGAAAATGGTCCGTTTTCAAATGTTTTATTTTTGAACGTCAGTTCACATTTATAGGTGGATCATCAGTGTTAGAGCTAAAATTAGCATGTTTAAAGTGATTTTCATGCTTCCAGGGGCCCTAAACACAAGATTTATGGAATGGTTAAAAGTGCATGAAAATGGCCAATTTACTCACTCTGAGTTCTCAAAAAGGGTTTCTTCACCCCGGGAAGTTAATTAAATACCATTTGGAGGCATTTAATGTTCGAGCAAAAACGGCAGATTTTCGACAAAAGAGATAACACCCCCCCATTACGTCATGCTTCAGAAATGTGGAAAATGGTCCGTTTTCAAATGTTTTATTTTTGAACGTCAGTTCACATTTGTAGGTGGATCATCAGTGTTAGAGCTAAAATTAGCATGTTTAAAGTGATTTTCATGCTTCCAGGGGCTCGGGAAGTTAAATGAATACCATTTGGAGGCATTTAATGTTCGAGCAAAAACGGCTGATTTTCGACAAAAGAGATAACGCCCCCCCATTATGTCATGCTTCAGAAATGTGGAAAATGGTCCGTTTTCAAATGTTTTATTTCTGAACGTCAGTTCACATTTGTAGGTGGATCATCAGTGTTAGAGCTCAAATTAGCATGTTTAAAGTGATTTTCATGCTTCCAGGGGCTCGGGAAGTGAATTAAATACTATTTGGAGGCATTTAATGTTCAAGCAAAAACGGCTGATTTTCGACAAAAGAGATAACACCCCCCCATTACGTCATGCTTCAGAAATGTGGAAAATGGTCCGTTTTCAAATGTTTTATTTTTGAACGTCAGTTCACATTTGTAGGTGGATCATCAGTGTTAGAGCTAAAATTAGGATGTTTAAAGTGATTTTCATGCTTCCAGAGGCTCGGGAAGTTAATTAAATACCATTTGGAGGCATTTAATGTTCGAGCAAAAATGGCTGATTTTCGACAAAAGAGATAACACCCCCCCATTACGTCATGCTTCAGAAATGTGGAAAATGGTCCGTTTTCAAATGTTTTATTTTTGAACGTCAGTTCACATTTGTAGGTGGATCATCAGTGTTAGAGCTAACATTGGCATGTTTAAAGTGATTTTCATGCTTCCAGGGGCCCTAAACACAAGATTTATGGAATGGTTAAAAGTGCATGAAAATGGCCAATTTACTCACTCTGAGTTCTCAAAAAGGGTTTCTTCACCCGGGGAAGTTAATTAAATACCATTTGGAGGCATTTAATGTTCGAGCAAAAACGGCTGATTTTCGACAAAAGAGGTAACACCCCCCCATTACGTCATGCTTCAGAAATGTGGAAAATGGTCCGTTTTCAAATGTTTTATTTTTGAACGTCAGTTCACATTTGTAGGTGGATCATCAGTGTTAGAGCTAAAATTAGCATGTTTAAAGTGATTTTCATGCTTCCAGGGGCCCTTAACACAAGATTTATGGAATGGTTAAAAGTGCATGAAAATGGCCAATTTACTCACTCTGAGTTCTCAAAAAGGGTTTCTTCACCCCGGGAAGTTAATTAAATACCATTTGGAGGCATTTAATGTTCGAGCAAAAACGGCTGATTTTCGACAAAAGAGGTAACACCCCCCCATTACGTCATGCTTCAGAAATGTGGAAAATGGTCCGTTTTCAAATGTTTTATTTTTGAACGTCAGTTCACATTTGTAGGTGGATCATCAGTGTTAGAGCTAAAATTAGCATGTTTAAAGTGATTTTCATGCTTCCAGGGGCCCTAAACACAAGATTTATGGAATGGTTATAAGTGCATGAAAATGGCCAATTTACTCACTCTGAGTTCTCAAAAAGGGTTTCTTCACCCCGGGAAGTTAATTAAATACCATTTGAAAGCATTTAATGTTCGAGCAAAAACGGCTGATTTTCGACAAAAGAGATAACACCCCCCCATTACGTCATGCTTCAGAAATGTGGAAAATGGTCCGTTTTCAAATGTTTTATTTTTGAACGTCAGTTCACATTTGTAGGTGGATCATCAGTGTTAGAGCTAAAATTAGCATGTTTAAAGTGATTTTCATGCTTCCAGGGGCTCGGGAAGTTAATTAAATACCATTTGGAGGCATTTAATGTTCGAGCAAAAACGGCTGGTTTTCGACAAAAGAGATAACACCCCCCCCATTACGTCATGCTTCAGAAATGTGGAAAATGGTCCGTTTTCAAATGTTTTATTTTTGAACGTCAGTTCACATTCGTAGGTGGATCATCAGTGTTAGAGCTAAAATTAGCATGTTTAAAGTGATTTTCATGCTTCCAGGGGCCCTAAACACAAGATTTATGGAATGGTTAAAAGTGCATGAAAATGGCCAATTTACTCACTCTGAGTTCTCAAAAAGGGTTTCTTCACCCGGGGAAGTTAATTAAATACCATTTGGAGGCATTTAATGTTCGAGCAAAAACGGCTGATTTTCGACAAAAGAGGTAACACCCCCCCATTACGTCATGCTTCAGAAATGTGGAAAATGGTCCATTTTCAAATGTTTTATTTTTGAACGTCAGTTCACATTTGTAGGTGGATCATCAGTGTTAGAGCTAAAATTAGCATGTTTAAAGTGATTTTCATGCTTCCAGGGGCTCGGGAAGTTAAATAAATACCATTTGGAGGCATTTAATGTTCGAGCAAAAACGGCTGATTTTCGACAAAAGAGATAACACCCCCCCATTACGTCATGCTTCAGAAATGTGGAAAATGGTCCGTTTTCAAATGTTTTATTTTTGAACGTCAGTTCACATTTGTAGGTGGATCATCAGTGTTAGAGCTAAAATTAGCATGTTTAAAGTGATTTTCATGCTTCCAGGGGCTCGGGAAGTGAATTAAATACTATTTGGAGGCATTTAATGTTCAAGCAAAAACGGCTGATTTTCGACAAAAGAGATAACACCCCCCCCATTACGTCATGCTTCAGAAATGTGGAAAATGGTCCGTTTTCAAATGTTTTATTTTTGAACGTCAGTTCAAGTTTGTAGGTGGATCATCAGTGTTAGAGTTAAAATTAGCATGTTTAAAGTGATTTTCATCCTTCCAGGAGCTCGGGAAGTTAATTAAATACCATTTGGAGGCATTTAATGTTCGAGCAAAAATGGCTGATTTTCGACAAAAGAGATAACACCCCCCCATTACGTCATGCTTCAGAAATGTGGAAAATGGTCCGTTTTCAAATGTTTTATTTTTGAACGTCAGTTCACATTTGTAGGTGGATCATCAGTGTTAGAGCTGACATTGACATGTTTAAAGTGATTTTCATGCTTCCAGGGGCCCTAAACACAAGATTTATGGAATGGTTAAAAGTGCATGAAAATGGCCAATTTACTCACTCTGAGTTCTCAAAAAGGGTTTCTTCACCCCGGGAAGTTAATTAAATACCATTTGGAGGCATTTAATGTTCGAGCAAAAACGGCTGATTTTCGACAAAAGAGATAACACCCCCCCATTACGTCATGCTTCAGAAATGTGGAAAATGGTCCGTTTTCAAATGTTTTATTTTTGAACGTCAGTTCACATTTGTAGGTGGATAATCAGTGTGAGAGCTAAAATTAGCATGTTTAAAGTGATTTTCATGCTTCCAGGGGCTCGGGAAGTTAATTAAATACCATTTGGAGACATTTAATGTTCGAGCAAAAACGGCTGATTTTCGACAAAAGAGATAACACCCCCCCATTACGTCATGCTTCAGAAATGTGGAAAATGGTCCGTTTTCAAATGTTTTATTTTTGAACGTCAGTTCACATTTGTAGGTGGATCATCAGTGTTAGAGCTAAAATTAGCATGTTTAAAGTGATTTTCATGCTTCCAGGGGCCCTAAACACAAGATTTATGGAATGGTTAAAAGTGCATGAAAATGGCCAATTTACTCACTCTGAGTTCTCAAAAAGGGTTTCTTCACCCCAGGAAGTTAATTAAATACCATTTGGAGGCATTTAATGTTCGAGCAAAAACGGCTGATTTTCGACAAAAGAGATAACACCCCCCCATTACGTCATGCTTCAGAAATGTGGAAAATGGTCCGTTTTCAAATGTTTTATTTTTGAACGTCAGTTCACATTTGTAGGTGGATCATCAGTGTTAGAGCTAAAATTAGCATGTTTAAAGTGATTTTCATGCTTCCAGGGGCTCGGGAAGTTAATTAAATACCATTTGGAGGCATTTAATGTTCGAGCAAAAACGGCTGGTTTTCGACAAAAGAGATAACACCCCCCCCATTACGTCATGCTTCAGAAATGTGGAAAATGGTCCGTTTTCAAATGTTTTATTTTTGAACGTCAGTTCACATTCGTAGGTGGATCATCAGTGTTAGAGCTAAAATTAGCATGTTTAAAGTGATTTTCATGCTTCCAGGGGCCCTAAACACAAGATTTATGGAATGGTTAAAAGTGCATGAAAATGGCCAATTACTCACTCTGAGTTCTCAAAAAGGGTTTCTTCACCCCGGGAAGTTAATTAAATACCATTTGGAGGCATTTAATGTTCGAGCAAAAACAGCTGATTTTCGACAAAAGAGATAACACCCCCCCATTACGTCATGCTTCAGAAATGTGGAAAATGGTCCGTTTTCAAATGTTTTATTTTTGAACGTCAGTTCACATTTGTAGGTGGATCATCAGTGTTAGAGCTAAATTTAGCATGGTTAAAGTGATTTTCATGCTTCCAGGGGCTCGGGAAGTGAATTAAATACCATTTGGAGGCATTTAATGTTCGAGCAAAAATGGCTGATTTTCGACAAAAGAGATAACACCCCCCATTACGTCATGCTTCAGAAATGTGGAAAATGGTCCGTTTTCAAATGTTTTATTTTTGAACGTCAGTTCACATTTGTAGGTGGATCATCAGTGTTAGAGCTAACATTGGCATGTTTAAAGTGATTTTCATGCTTCCAGGGGCCCTAAACACAAGATTTATGGAATGGTTAAAAGTGCATGAAAATGGCCAATTTACTCACTCTGAGTTCTCAAAAAGGGTTTCTTCACCCCGGGAAGTTAATTAAATACCATTTGGAGGCATTTAATGTTCGAGCAAAAACGGCTGATTTTCTACAAAAGAGATAACACCCCCCCATTACGTCATGCTTCAGAAATGTGGAAAATGGTCCGTTTTCAAATGTTTTTTTTTTGAACGTCAGTTCACATTTGTAGGTGGATCATCAGTGTTAGAGCTAAAATTAGCATGTTTAAAGTGATTTTCATGCTTCCAGGGGCTCGGGAAGTTAATTAAATACCATTTGGAGGCATTTAATGTTCGAGCAAAAACGGCTGATTTTCGACAAAAGAGATAACACCCCCCCATTACGTCATGCTTCAGAAATGTGGAAAATGGTCCGTTTTCAAATGTTTTATTTTTGAACGTCAGTTCACATTTGTAGGTGGATCATCATTGTTAGAGCTAAAATTAGCATGTTTAAAGTGATTTTCATGCTTCCAGGGGCCCTAAACACAAGATTTATGGAATGGTTAAAAGTGCATGAAAATGGCCAATTTACTCACTCTGAGTTCTCAAAAAGGGTTTCTTCACCCCGGGAAGTTAATTAAATACCATTTGGAGGCATTTAATGTTCGAGCAAAAACGGCTGATTTTCGACAAAAGAGATAACACCCCCCCCATTACGTCATGCTTCAGAAATGTGGAAAATGGTCCGTTTTCAAATGTTTTATTTTTGAACGTCAGTTCACATTTGTAGGTGGATCATCAGTGTTAGAGCTCAAATTAGCATGTTTAAAGTGATTTTCATGCTTCCAGGGGCTCGGGAAGTGAATTAAATACTATTTGGAGGCATTTAATGTTCAAGCAAAAACGGCTGATTTTCGACAAAAGAGATAACACCCCCCCATTACGTCATGCTTCAGAAATGTGGAAAATGGTCCGTTTTCAAATGTTTTATTTTTGAACGTCAGTTCACATTTGTAGGTGGATCATCAGTGTTAGAGCTAAAATTAGCATTTTTAAAGTGATTTTCATGCTTCCAGGGGCTCGGGAAGTTAATTAAATACCATTTGGAGGCATTTAATGTTCGAGCAAAAATGGCTGATTTTCGACAAAAGAGATAACACCCCCCCATTACGTCATGCTTCAGAAATGTGGAAAATGGTCCGTTTTCAAATGTTTTATTTTTGAACGTCAGTTCACATTTGTAGGTGGATCATCAGTGTTAGAGCTAACATTGGCATGTTTAAAGTGATTTTCATGCTTCCAGGGGCCCTAAACACAAGATTTATGGAATGGTTAAAAGTGCATGAAAATGGCCAATTACTCACTCTGAGTTCTCAAAAAGGGTTTCTTCACCCCGGGAAGTTAATTAAATACCATTTGGAGGCATTTAATGTTCGAGCAAAAACAGCTGATTTTCGACAAAAGAGATAACACCCCCCATTACGTCATGCTTCAGAAATGTGGAAAATGGTCCGTTTTCAAATGATTTATTTTTGAACGTCAGTTCACATTTGTAGGTGGATCATCAGTGTTAGAGCTAAATTTAGCATGTTTAAAGTGATTTTCATGCTTCCAGGGGCTCGGGAAGTGAATTAAATACCATTTGGAGGCATTTAATGTTCGAGCAAAAATGGCTGATTTTCGACAAAAGAGATAACACCCCCCCATTACGTCATGCTTCAGAAATGTGGAAAATGGTCAGTTTTCAAATGTTTTATTTTTGAACATCAGTTCACATTTGTAGGTGGATCATCAGTGTTAGAGCTAACATTGGCATGTTTAAAGTGATTTTCATGCTTCCAGGGGCCCTAAACACAAGATTTATGGAATGGTTAAAAGTGCATGAAAATGGCCAATTTACTCACTCTGAGTTCTCAAAAAGGGTTTCTTCACCCCGGGAAGTTAATTAAATACCATTTGGAGGCATTTAATGTTCGAGCAAAAACGGCTGATTTTCGACAAAAGAGATAACACCCCCCCATTACGTCATGCTTCAGAAATGTGGAAAATGGTCCGTTTTCAAATGTTTTATTTTTGAACGTCAGTTCACATTTGTAGGTGGATCATCAGTGTTAGAGCTAAAATTAGCATGTTTAAAGTGATTTTCATGCTTCCAGGGGCCCTAAACACAAGATTTATTATAATGGTTAAAAGTGCATGAAAATTGCCAATTTACTCACTCTGAGTTCTCAAAAAGGGTTTCTTCACCTCGGGAAGTTAAATAAATACCATTTGGAGGCATTTAATGTTCGAGCAAAAACGGCTGATTTTCGACAAAAGAGATAACACCCCCCCATTACGTCATGCTTCAGAAATGTGGAAAATGGTCTGTTTTCAAATGTTTTATTTTTGAACGTCAGTTCACATTTGTAGGTGGATCATCAGTGTTAGAGCTCAAATTAGCATGTTTAAAGTGATTTTCATGCTTCCAGGGGCTCGGGAAGTGAATTAAATACTATTTGGAGGCATTTAATGTTCAAGCAAAAACGGCTGATTTTCGACAAAAGAGATAACACCCCCCCATTACGTCATGCTTCAGAAATGTGGAAAATGGTCCGTTTTCAAATGTTTTATTTTTGAACGTCAGTTCACATTTGTAGGTGGATCATCAGTGTTAGAGCTAAAATTAGCATGTTTAAAGTGATTTTCATGCTTCCAGGGGCCCGGGAAGTTAATTAAATACCATTTGGAGGCATTTAATGTTCGCGCAAAAATGGCTGATTTTCGACAAAAGAGATAACACCCCCCCATTACGTCATGCTTCAGAAATGTGGAAAATGGTCCGTTTTCAAATGTTTTATTTTTGAACGTCAGTTCACATTTGTAGGTGGATCATCAGTGTTAGAGCTAACATTGGCATGTTTAAAGTGATTTTCATGCTTCCAGGGGCCCTAAACACAAGATTTATGGAATGGTTAAAAGTGCATGAAAATGGCCAATTTACTCACTCTGAGTTCTCAAAAAGGGTTTCTTCACCCCGGGAAGTTAATTAAATACCATTTGGAGGCATTTAATGTTCGAGCAAAAACGGCTGATTTTCCACAAAAGAGATAACACCCCCCCCATTACGTCATGCTTCAGAAATGTGGAAAATGGTCCGTTTTCAAATGTTTTATTTTTGAACGTCAGTTCACATTTGTAGGTGGATCATCAGTGTTAGAGCTAAAATTAGCATGTTTAAAGTGATTTTCATGCTTCCAGGGGCCCTAAACACAAGATTTATTATAATGGTTAAAAGTGCATGAAAATTGCCAATTTACTCACTCTGAGTTCTCAAAAAGGGTTTCTTCACCTCGGGAAGTTAAATAAATACCATTTGGAGGCATTTAATGTTCGAGCAAAAACGGCTGATTTTCGACAAAAGAGATAACACCCCCCCATTACGTCATGCTTCAGAAATGTGGAAAATGGTCTGTTTTCAAATGTTTTATTTTTGAACGTCAGTTCACATTTGTAGGTGGATCATCAGTGTTAGAGCTCAAATTAGCATGTTTAAAGTGATTTTCATGCTTCCAGGGGCTCGGGAAGTGAATTAAATACTATTTGGAGGCATTTAATGTTCAAGCAAAAACGGCTGATTTTCGACAAAAGAGATAACACCCCCCCATTACGTCATGCTTCAGAAATGTGGAAAATGGTCCGTTTTCAAATGTTTTATTTTTGAACGTCAGTTCACATTTGTAGGTGGATCATCAGTGTTAGAGCTAAAATTAGCATGTTTAAAGTGATTTTCATGCTTCCAGGGGCCCGGGAAGTTAATTAAATACCATTTGGAGGCATTTAATGTTCGCGCAAAAATGGCTGATTTTCGACAAAAGAGATAACACCCCCCCATTACGTCATGCTTCAGAAATGTGGAAAATGGTCCGTTTTCAAATGTTTTATTTTTGAACGTCAGTTCACATTTGTAGGTGGATCATCAGTGTTAGAGCTAACATTGGCATGTTTAAAGTGATTTTCATGCTTCCAGGGGCCCTAAACACAAGATTTATGGAATGGTTAAAAGTGCATGAAAATGGCCAATTTACTCACTCTGAGTTCTCAAAAAGGGTTTCTTCACCCCGGGAAGTTAATTAAATACCATTTGGAGGCATTTAATGTTCGAGCAAAAACGGCTGATTTTCCACAAAAGAGATAACACCCCCCCCATTACGTCATGCTTCAGAAATGTGGAAAATGGTCCGTTTTCAAATGTTTTATTTTTGAACGTCAGTTCACATTTGTAGGTGGATCATCAGTGTTAGAGCTAAAATTAGCATGTTTAAAGTGATTTTCATGCTTCCAGGGGCCCTTAACACAAGATTTATGGAATGGTTAAAAGTGCATGAAAATGGCCAATTTACTCACTCTGAGTTCTCAAAAAGGGTTTCATCACCCCGGGAAGTTAATTAAATACCATTTGGAGGCATTTAATGTTCGAGCAAAAACGGCTGATTTTCGACAAAAGAGATAACCCCCCCCCCCCATTACGTCATGCTTCAGAAATGTGGAAAATGGTCCGTTTTCAAATGTTTTATTTTTGAACGTCAGTTCACATTTGTAGGTGGATGATCAGTGTTAGAGCTAAAATTAGCATGTTTAAAGTGATTTTCATGCTTCCAGGGGCCCTAAACACAAGATTTATGGAATGGTTATAAGTGCATGAAAATGGCCAATTTACTCACTCTGAGTTCTCAAAAAGGGTTTCTTCACCCCGGGAAGTTAATTAAATACCATTTGGAGGCATTTAATGTTCGAGCAAAAACGGCTGATTTTCGACTAAAGAGATAACACCCCCCCCATTACGTCATGCTTCAGAAATGTGGAAAATGGTCCGTTTTCAAATGTTTTATTTCTGAACGTCAGTTCACATTTGTAGGTGGATCATCAGTGTTAGAGCTCAAATTAGCATGTTTAAAGTGATTTTCATGCTTCCAGGGGCCCTTAACACAAGATTTATGGAATGGTTAAAAGTGCATGAAAATGGCCAATTTACTCACTCTGAGTTCTCAAAAAGGGTTTCTTCACCCCGGAAAGTTAATTAAATACCATTTGGAGGCATTTAATGTTCGAGCAAAAACGGCTGATTTTCGACAAAAGAGATAACACCCCCCCATTACGTCATGCTTCAGAAATGTGGAAAATGGTCCGTTTTCAAATGTTTTATTTTTGAACGTCAGTTCACATTTGTAGGTGGATCATCAGTGTTAGAGCTAAAATTAGCATGTTTAAAGTGATTTTCATGCTTCCAGGGGCCCTAAACACAAGATTTATGGAATGGTTAAAAGTGCATGAAAATGGCCAATTTACTCACTCTGAGTTCTCAAAAAGGGTTTCTTCACCCCGGGAAGTTAATTAAATACCATTTGGAGGCATTTAATGTTCGAGCAAAAACGGCTGATTTTCGACAAAAGAGATAACACCCCCCCATTACGTCATGCTTCAGAAATGTGGAAAATGGTCCGTTTTCAAATGTTTTATTTTTGAACGTCAGTTCACATTTATAGGTGGATCATCAGTGTTAGAGCTAAAATTAGCATGTTTAAAGTGATTTTCATGCTTCCAGGGGCCCTAAACACAAGATTTATGGAATGGTTAAAAGTGCATGAAAATGGCCAATTTACTCACTCTGAGTTCTCAAAAAGGGTTTCTTCACCCCGGGAAGTTAATTAAATACCATTTGGAGGCATTTAATGTTCGAGCAAAAACGGCTGATTTTCGACAAAAGAGATAACACCCCCCCATTACGTCATGCTTCAGAAATGTGGAAAATGGTCCGTTTTCAAATGTTTTATTTTTGAACGTCAGTTCACATTTGTAGGTGGATCATCAGTGTTAGAGCTAAAATTAGCATGTTTAAAGTGATTTTCATGCTTCCAGGGGCTCGGGAAGTTAAATGAATACCATTTGGAGGCATTTAATGTTCGAGCAAAAACGGCTGATTTTCGACAAAAGAGATAACGCCCCCCCATTATGTCATGCTTCAGAAATGTGGAAAATGGTCCGTTTTCAAATGTTTTATTTCTGAACGTCAGTTCACATTTGTAGGTGGATCATCAGTGTTAGAGCTCAAATTAGCATGTTTAAAGTGATTTTCATGCTTCCAGGGGCTCGGGAAGTGAATTAAATACTATTTGGAGGCATTTAATGTTCAAGCAAAAACGGCTGATTTTCGACAAAAGAGATAACACCCCCCCATTACGTCATGCTTCAGAAATGTGGAAAATGGTCCGTTTTCAAATGTTTTATTTTTGAACGTCAGTTCACATTTGTAGGTGGATCATCAGTGTTAGAGCTAAAATTAGGATGTTTAAAGTGATTTTCATGCTTCCAGAGGCTCGGGAAGTTAATTAAATACCATTTGGAGGCATTTAATGTTCGAGCAAAAATGGCTGATTTTCGACAAAAGAGATAACACCCCCCCATTACGTCATGCTTCAGAAATGTGGAAAATGGTCCGTTTTCAAATGTTTTATTTTTGAACGTCAGTTCACATTTGTAGGTGGATCATCAGTGTTAGAGCTAACATTGGCATGTTTAAAGTGATTTTCATGCTTCCAGGGGCCCTAAACACAAGATTTATGGAATGGTTAAAAGTGCATGAAAATGGCCAATTTACTCACTCTGAGTTCTCAAAAAGGGTTTCTTCGCCCCGGGAAGTTAATTAAATACCATTTGGAGGCATTTAATGTTCGAGCAAAAACGGCTGATTTTCGACAAAAGAGGTAACACCCCCCCATTACGTCATGCTTCAGAAATGTGGAAAATGGTCCGTTTTCAAATGTTTTATTTTTGAACGTCAGTTCACATTTGTAGGTGGATCATCAGTGTTAGAGCTAAAATTAGCATGTTTAAAGTGATTTTCATGCTTCCAGGGGCCCTTAACACAAGATTTATGGAATGGTTAAAAGTGCATGAAAATGGCCAATTTACTCACTTTGAGTTCTCAAAAAGGGTTTCTTCACCCCGGGAAGTTAATTAAATACCATTTGGAGGCATTTAATGTTCGATCAAAAATGGCTGATTTTCGACAAAAGAGGTAACACCCCCCCATTACGTCATGCTTCAGAAATGTGGAAAATGGTCCGTTTTCAAATGTTTTATTTTTGAACGTCAGTTCACATTTGTAGGTGGATCATCAGTGTTAGAGCTAAAATTAGCATGTTTAAAGTGATTTTCATGCTTCCAGGGGCCCTAAACACAAGATTTATGGAATGGTTAAAAGTGCATGAAAATGGCCAATTTACTCACTCTGAGTTCTCAAAAAGGGTTTCTTCACCCCGGGAAGTTAATTAAATACCATTTGGAGGCATTTAATGTTCGAGCAAAAACGGCTGATTTTCGACAAAAGAGATAACACCCCCCCATTACGTCATGCTTCAGAAATGTGGAAAATGGTCCGTTTTCAAATGTTTTATTTTTGAACGTCAGTTCACATTTGTAGGTGGATCATCAGTGTTAGAGCTAAAATTAGCATGTTTAAAGTGATTTTCATGCTTCCAGGGGCTCGGGAAGTTAAATGAATACCATTTGGAGGCATTTAATGTTCGAGCAAAAACGGCTGATTTTCGACAAAAGAGATAACGCCCCCCCATTATGTCATGCTTCAGAAATGTGGAAAATGGTCCGTTTTCAAATGTTTTATTTCTGAACGTCAGTTCACATTTGTAGGTGGATCATCAGTGTTAGAGCTCAAATTAGCATGTTTAAAGTGATTTTCATGCTTCCAGGGGCTCGGGAAGTGAATTAAATACTATTTGGAGGCATTTAATGTTCAAGCAAAAACGGCTGATTTTCGACAAAAGAGATAACACCCCCCCATTACGTCATGCTTCAGAAATGTGGAAAATGGTCCGTTTTCAAATGTTTTATTTTTTAACGTCAGTTCACATTTGTAGGTGGATCATCAGTGTTAGAGCTAAAATTAGGATGTTTAAAGTGATTTTCATGCTTCCAGAGGCTCGGGAAGTTAATTAAATACCATTTGGAGGCATTTAATGTTCGAGCAAAAATGGCTGATTTTCGACAAAAGAGATAACACCCCCCCATTACGTCATGCTTCAGAAATGTGGAAAATGGTCCGTTTTCAAATGTTTTATTTTTGAACGTCAGTTCACATTTGTAGGTGGATCATCAGTGTTAGAGCTAACATTGGCATGTTTAAAGTGATTTTCATGCTTCCAGGGGCCCTAAACACAAGATTTATGGAATGGTTAAAAGTGCATGAAAATGGCCAATTTACTCACTCTGAGTTCTCAAAAAGGGTTTCTTCACCCGGGGAAGTTAATTAAATACCATTTGGAGGCATTTAATGTTCGAGCAAAAACGGCTGATTTTCGACAAAAGAGGTAACACCCCCCCATTACGTCATGCTTCAGAAATGTGGAAAATGGTCCATTTTCAAATGTTTTATTTTTGAACGTCAGTTCACATTTGTAGGTGGATCATCAGTGTTAGAGCTAAAATTAGCATGTTTAAAGTGATTTTCATGCTTCCAGGGGCTCGGGAAGTTAAATAAATACCATTTGGAGGCATTTAATGTTCGAGCAAAAACGGCTGATTTTCGACAAAAGAGATAACACCCCCCCATTACGTCATGCTTCAGAAATGTGGAAAATGGTCCGTTTTCAAATGTTTTATTTTTGAACGTCAGTTCACATTTGTAGGTGGATCATCAGTGTTAGAGCTAAAATTAGCATGTTTAAAGTGATTTTCATGCTTCCAGGGGCTCGGGAAGTGAATTAAATACTATTTGGAGGCATTTAATGTTCAAGCAAAAACGGCTGATTTTCGACAAAAGAGATAACACCCCCCCCATTACGTCATGCTTCAGAAATGTGGAAAATGGTCCGTTTTCAAATGTTTTATTTTTGAACGTCAGTTCAAGTTTGTAGGTGGATCATCAGTGTTAGAGTTAAAATTAGCATGTTTAAAGTGATTTTCATCCTTCCAGGAGCTCGGGAAGTTAATTAAATACCATTTGGAGGCATTTAATGTTCGAGCAAAAATGGCTGATTTTCTACAAAAGAGATAACACCCCCCCATTACGTCATGCTTCAGAAATGTGGAAAATGGTCCGTTTTCAAATGTTTTATTTTTGAACGTCAGTTCACATTTGTAGGTGGATCATCAGTGTTAGAGCTGACATTGACATGTTTAAAGTGATTTTCATGCTTCCAGGGGCCCTAAACACAAGATTTATGGAATGGTTAAAAGTGCATGAAAATGGCCAATTTACTCACTCTGAGTTCTCAAAAAGGGTTTCTTCACCCCGGGAAGTTAATTAAATACCATTTGGAGGCATTTAATGTTCGAGCAAAAACGGCTGATTTTCGACAAAAGAGATAACACCCCCCCATTACGTCATGCTTCAGAAATGTGGAAAATGGTCCGTTTTCAAATGTTTTATTTTTGAACGTCAGTTCACATTTGTAGGTGGATAATCAGTGTGAGAGCTAAAATTAGCATGTTTAAAGTGATTTTCATGCTTCCAGGGGCTCGGGAAGTTAATTAAATACCATTTGGAGACATTTAATGTTCGAGCAAAAACGGCTGATTTTCGACAAAAGAGATAACACCCCCCCATTACGTCATGCTTCAGAAATGTGGAAAATGGTCCGTTTTCAAATGTTTTATTTTTGAACGTCAGTTCACATTTGTAGGTGGATCATCAGTGTTAGAGCTAAAATTAGCATGTTTAAAGTGATTTTCATGCTTCCAGGGGCCCTAAACACAAGATTTATGGAATGGTTAAAAGTGCATGAAAATGGCCAATTTACTCACTCTGAGTTCTCAAAAAGGGTTTCTTCACCCCAGGAAGTTAATTAAATACCATTTGGAGGCATTTAATGTTCGAGCAAAAACGGCTGATTTTCGACAAAAGAGATAACACCCCCCCATTACGTCATGCTTCAGAAATGTGGAAAATGGTCCGTTTTCAAATGTTTTATTTTTGAACGTCAGTTCACATTTGTAGGTGGATCATCAGTGTTAGAGCTAAAATTAGCATGTTTAAAGTGATTTTCATGCTTCCAGGGGCTCGGGAAGTTAATTAAATACCATTTGGAGGCATTTAATGTTCGAGCAAAAACGGCTGGTTTTCGACAAAAGAGATAACACCCCCCCCATTACGTCATGCTTCAGAAATGTGGAAAATGGTCCGTTTTCAAATGTTTTATTTTTGAACGTCAGTTCACATTCGTAGGTGGATCATCAGTGTTAGAGCTAAAATTAGCATGTTTAAAGTGATTTTCATGCTTCCAGGGGCCCTAAACACAAGATTTATGGAATGGTTAAAAGTGCATGAAAATGGCCAATTACTCACTCTGAGTTCTCAAAAAGGGTTTCTTCACCCCGGGAAGTTAATTAAATACCATTTGGAGGCATTTAATGTTCGAGCAAAAACAGCTGATTTTCGACAAAAGAGATAACACCCCCCCATTACGTCATGCTTCAGAAATGTGGAAAATGGTCCGTTTTCAAATGTTTTATTTTTGAACGTCAGTTCACATTTGTAGGTGGATCATCAGTGTTAGAGCTAAATTTAGCATGGTTAAAGTGATTTTCATGCTTCCAGGGGCTCGGGAAGTGAATTAAATACCATTTGGAGGCATTTAATGTTCGAGCAAAAATGGCTGATTTTCGACAAAAGAGATAACACCCCCCATTACGTCATGCTTCAGAAATGTGGAAAATGGTCCGTTTTCAAATGTTTTATTTTTGAACGTCAGTTCACATTTGTAGGTGGATCATCAGTGTTAGAGCTAACATTGGCATGTTTAAAGTGATTTTCATGCTTCCAGGGGCCCTAAACACAAGATTTATGGAATGGTTAAAAGTGCATGAAAATGGCCAATTTACTCACTCTGAGTTCTCAAAAAGGGTTTCTTCACCCCGGGAAGTTAATTAAATACCATTTGGAGGCATTTAATGTTCGAGCAAAAACGGCTGATTTTCTACAAAAGAGATAACACCCCCCCATTACGTCATGCTTCAGAAATGTGGAAAATGGTCCGTTTTCAAATGTTTTTTTTTTGAACGTCAGTTCACATTTGTAGGTGGATCATCAGTGTTAGAGCTAAAATTAGCATGTTTAAAGTGATTTTCATGCTTCCAGGGGCTCGGGAAGTTAATTAAATACCATTTGGAGGCATTTAATGTTCGAGCAAAAACGGCTGATTTTCGACAAAAGAGATAACACCCCCCCATTACGTCATGCTTCAGAAATGTGGAAAATGGTCCGTTTTCAAATGTTTTATTTTTGAACGTCAGTTCACATTTGTAGGTGGATCATCATTGTTAGAGCTAAAATTAGCATGTTTAAAGTGATTTTCATGCTTCCAGGGGCCCTAAACACAAGATTTATGGAATGGTTAAAAGTGCATGAAAATGGCCAATTTACTCACTCTGAGTTCTCAAAAAGGGTTTCTTCACCCCGGGAAGTTAATTAAATACCATTTGGAGGCATTTAATGTTCGAGCAAAAACGGCTGATTTTCGACAAAAGAGATAACACCCCCCCATTACGTCATGCTTCAGAAATGTGGAAAATGGTCCGTTTTCAAATGTTTTATTTTTGAACGTCAGTTCACATTTGTAGGTGGATCATCAGTGTTAGAGCTCAAATTAGCATGTTTAAAGTGATTTTCATGCTTCCAGGGGCTCGGGAAGTGAATTAAATACTATTTGGAGGCATTTAATGTTCAAGCAAAAACGGCTGATTTTCGACAAAAGAGATAACACCCCCCCATTACGTCATGCTTCAGAAATGTGGAAAATGGTCCGTTTTCAAATGTTTTATTTTTGAACGTCAGTTCACATTTGTAGGTGGATCATCAGTGTTAGAGCTAAAATTAACATTTTTAAAGTGATTTTCATGCTTCCAGGGGCTCGGGAAGTTAATTAAATACCATTTGGAGGCATTTAATGTTCGAGCAAAAATGGCTGATTTTCGACAAAAGAGATAACACCCCCCCATTACGTCATGCTTCAGAAATGTGGAAAATGGTCCGTTTTCAAATGTTTTATTTTTGAACGTCAGTTCACATTTGTAGGTGGATCATCAGTGTTAGAGCTAACATTGGCATGTTTAAAGTGATTTTCATGCTTCCAGGGGCCCTAAACACAAGATTTATGGAATGGTTAAAAGTGCATGAAAATGGCCAATTACTCACTCTGAGTTCTCAAAAAGGGTTTCTTCACCCCGGGAAGTTAATTAAATACCATTTGGAGGCATTTAATGTTCGAGCAAAAACAGCTGATTTTCGACAAAAGAGATAACACCCCCCATTACGTCATGCTTCAGAAATGTGGAAAATGGTCCGTTTTCAAATGATTTATTTTTGAACGTCAGTTCACATTTGTAGGTGGATCATCAGTGTTAGAGCTAAATTTAGCATGTTTAAAGTGATTTTCATGCTTCCAGGGGCTCGGGAAGTGAATTAAATACCATTTGGAGGCATTTAATGTTCGAGCAAAAATGGCTGATTTTCGACAAAAGAGATAACACCCCCCCATTACGTCATGCTTCAGAAATGTGGAAAATGGTCAGTTTTCAAATTTTTTATTTTTGAACATCAGTTCACATTTGTAGGTGGATCATCAGTGTTAGAGCTAACATTGGCATGTTTAAAGTGATTTTCATGCTTCCAGGGGCCCTAAACACAAGATTTATGGAATGGTTAAAAGTGCATGAAAATGGCCAATTTACTCACTCTGAGTTCTCAAAAAGGGTTTCTTCACCCCGGGAAGTTAATTAAATACCATTTGGAGGCATTTAATGTTCGAGCAAAAACGGCTGATTTTCGACAAAAGAGATAACACCCCCCCATTACGTCATGCTTCAGAAATGTGGAAAATGGTCCGTTTTCAAATGTTTTATTTTTGAACGTCAGTTCACATTTGTAGGTGGATCATCAGTGTTAGAGCTAAAATTAGCATGTTTAAAGTGATTTTCATGCTTCCAGGGGCCCTAAACACAAGATTTATTATAATGGTTAAAAGTGCATGAAAATTGCCAATTTACTCACTCTGAGTTCTCAAAAAGGGTTTCTTCACCTCGGGAAGTTAAATAAATACCATTTGGAGGCATTTAATGTTCGAGCAAAAACGGCTGATTTTCGACAAAAGAGATAACACCCCCCCATTACGTCATGCTTCAGAAATGTGGAAAATGGTCTGTTTTCAAATGTTTTATTTTTGAACGTCAGTTCACATTTGTAGGTGGATCATCAGTGTTAGAGCTCAAATTAGCATGTTTAAAGTGATTTTCATGCTTCCAGGGGCTCGGGAAGTGAATTAAATACTATTTGGAGGCATTTAATGTTCAAGCAAAAACGGCTGATTTTCGACAAAAGAGATAACACCCCCCCATTACGTCATGCTTCAGAAATGTGGAAAATGGTCCGTTTTCAAATGTTTTATTTTTGAACGTCAGTTCACATTTGTAGGTGGATCATCAGTGTTAGAGCTAAAATTAGCATGTTTAAAGTGATTTTCATGCTTCCAGGGGCCCGGGAAGTTAATTAAATACCATTTGGAGGCATTTAATGTTCGCGCAAAAATGGCTGATTTTCGACAAAAGAGATAACACCCCCCCATTACGTCATGCTTCAGAAATGTGGAAAATGGTCCGTTTTCAAATGTTTTATTTTTGAACGTCAGTTCACATTTGTAGGTGGATCATCAGTGTTAGAGCTAACATTGGCATGTTTAAAGTGATTTTCATGCTTCCAGGGGCCCTAAACACAAGATTTATGGAATGGTTAAAAGTGCATGAAAATGGCCAATTTACTCACTCTGAGTTCTCAAAAAGGGTTTCTTCACCCCGGGAAGTTAATTAAATACCATTTGGAGGCATTTAATGTTCGAGCAAAAACGGCTGATTTTCCACAAAAGAGATAACACCCCCCCCATTACGTCATGCTTCAGAAATGTGGAAAATGGTCCGTTTTCAAATGTTTTATTTTTGAACGTCAGTTCACATTTGTAGGTGGATCATCAGTGTTAGAGCTAAAATTAGCATGTTTAAAGTGATTTTCATGCTTCCAGGGGCCCTTAACACAAGATTTATGGAATGGTTAAAAGTGCATGAAAATGGCCAATTTACTCACTCTGAGTTCTCAAAAAGGGTTTCATCACCCCGGGAAGTTAATTAAATACCATTTGGAGGCATTTAATGTTCGAGCAAAAACGGCTGATTTTCGACAAAAGAGATAACCCCCCCCCCCCATTACGTCATGCTTCAGAAATGTGGAAAATGGTCCGTTTTCAAATGTTTTATTTTTGAACGTCAGTTCACATTTGTAGGTGGATGATCAGTGTTAGAGCTAAAATTAGCATGTTTAAAGTGATTTTCATGCTTCCAGGGGCCCTAAACACAAGATTTATGGAATGGTTATAAGTGCATGAAAATGGCCAATTTACTCACTCTGAGTTCTCAAAAAGGGTTTCTTCACCCCGGGAAGTTAATTAAATACCATTTGGAGGCATTTAATGTTCGAGCAAAAACGGCTGATTTTCGACTAAAGAGATAACACCCCCCCCATTACGTCATGCTTCAGAAATGTGGAAAATGGTCCGTTTTCAAATGTTTTATTTCTGAACGTCAGTTCACATTTGTAGGTGGATCATCAGTGTTAGAGCTCAAATTAGCATGTTTAAAGTGATTTTCATGCTTCCAGGGGCCCTTAACACAAGATTTATGGAATGGTGAAAAGTGCATGAAAATGGCCAATTTACTCACTCTGAGTTCTCAAAAAGGGTTTCTTCACCCCGGAAAGTTAATTAAATACCATTTGGAGGCATTTAATGTTCGAGCAAAAACGGCTGATTTTCGACAAAAGAGATAACACCCCCCCATTACGTCATGCTTCAGAAATGTGGAAAATGGTCCGTTTTCAAATGTTTTATTTTTGAACGTCAGTTCACATTTGTAGGTGGATCATCAGTGTTAGAGCTAAAATTAGCATGTTTAAAGTGATTTTCATGCTTCCAGGGGCCCTAAACACAAGATTTATGGAATGGTTAAAAGTGCATGAAAATGGCCAATTTACTCACTCTGAGTTCTCAAAAAGGGTTTCTTCACCCCGGGAAGTTAATTAAATACCATTTGGAGGCATTTAATGTTCGAGCAAAAACGGCTGATTTTCGACAAAAGAGATAACACCCCCCCATTACGTCATGCTTCAGAAATGTGGAAAATGGTCCGTTTTCAAATGTTTTATTTTTGAACGTCAGTTCACATTTGTAGGTGGATCATCAGTGTTAGAGCTAAAAATAGCATGTTTAAAGTGATTTTCATGCTTCCAGGGGCACGGGAAGTTAAATGAATACCATTTGGAGGCATTTAATGTTCGAGCAAAAACGGCTGATTTTCGACAAAAGAGATAACGCCCCCCCATTATGTCATGCTTCAGAAATGTGGAAAATGGTCCGTTTTCAAATGTTTTATTTCTGAACGTCAGTTCACATTTGTAGGTGGATCATCAGTGTTAGAGCTCAAATTAGCATGTTTAAAGTGATTTTCATGCTTCCAGGGGCTCGGGAAGTGAATTAAATACTATTTGGAGGCATTTAATGTTCAAGCAAAAACGGCTGATTTTCGACAAAAGAGATAACACCCCCCCATTACGTCATGCTTCAGAAATGTGGAAAATGGTCCGTTTTCAAATGTTTTATTTTTGAACGTCAGTTCACATTTGTAGGTGGATCATCAGTGTTAGAGCTAAAATTAGGATGTTTAAAGTGATTTTCATGCTCCCAGAGGCTCGGGAAGTTAATTAAATACCATTTGGAGGCATTTAATGTTCGAGCAAAAATGGCTGATTTTCGACAAAAGAGATAACACCCCCCCATTACGTCATGCTTCAGAAATGTGGAAAATGGTCCGTTTTCAAATGTTTTATTTTTGAACGTCAGTTCACATTTGTAGGTGGATCATCAGTGTTAGAGCTAACATTGGCATGTTTAAAGTGATTTTCATGCTTCCAGGGGCCCTAAACACAAGATTTATGGAATGGTTAAAAGTGCATGAAAATGGCCAATTTACTCACTCTGAGTTCTCAAAAAGGGTTTCTTCACCCGGGGAAGTTAATTAAATACCATTTGGAGGCATTTAATGTTCGAGCAAAAACGGCTGATTTTCGACAAAAGAGGTAACACCCCCCCATTACGTCATGCTTCAGAAATGTGGAAAATGGTCCGTTTTCAAATGTTTTATTTTTGAACGTCAGTTCACATTTGTAGGTGGATCATCAGTGTTAGAGCTAAAATTAGCATGTTTAAAGTGATTTTCATGCTTCCAGGGGCCCTTAACACAAGATTTATGGAATGGTTAAAAGTGCATGAAAATGGCCAATTTACTCACTCTGAGATCTCAAAAAGGGTTTCTTCACCCCGGGAAGTTAATTAAATACCATTTGGAGGCATTTAATGTTCGAGCAAAAACGGCTGATTTTCGACAAAAGAGGTAACACCCCCCCATTACGTCATGCTTCAGAAATGTGGAAAATGGTCCGTTTTCAAATGTTTTATTTTTGAACGTCAGTTCACATTTGTAGGTGGATCATCAGTGTTAGAGCTAAAATTAGCATGTTTAAAGTGATTTTCATGCTTCCAGGGGCCCTAAACACAAGATTTATGGAATGGTTAAAAGTGCATGAAAATGGCCAATTTACTCACTCTGAGTTCTCAAAAAGGGTTTCTTCACCCCGGGAAGTTAATTAAATACCATTTGGAGGCATTTAATGTTCGAGCAAAAACGGCTGATTTTCGACAAAAGAGATAACACCCCCCCATTACGTCATGCTTCAGAAATGTGGAAAATGGTCCGTTTTCAAATGTTTTATTTTTGAACGTCAGTTCACATTTATAGGTGGATCATCAGTGTTAGAGCTAAAATTAGCATGTTTAAAGTGATTTTCATGCTTCCAGGGGCCCTAAACACAAGATTTATGGAATGGTTAAAAGTGCATGAAAATGGCCAATTTACTCACTCTGAGTTCTCAAAAAGGGTTTCTTCACCCCGGGAAGTTAATTAAATACCATTTGGAGGCATTTAATGTTCGAGCAAAAACGGCAGATTTTCGACAAAAGAGATAACACCCCCCCATTACGTCATGCTTCAGAAATGTGGAAAATGGTCCGTTTTCAAATGTTTTATTTTTGAACGTCAGTTCACATTTGTAGGTGGATCATCAGTGTTAGAGCTAAAATTAGCATGTTTAAAGTGATTTTCATGCTTCCAGGGGCTCGGGAAGTTAAATGAATACCATTTGGAGGCATTTAATGTTCGAGCAAAAACGGCTGATTTTCGACAAAAGAGATAACGCCCCCCCATTATGTCATGCTTCAGAAATGTGGAAAATGGTCCGTTTTCAAATGTTTTATTTCTGAACGTCAGTTCACATTTGTAGGTGGATCATCAGTGTTAGAGCTCAAATTAGCATGTTTAAAGTGATTTTCATGCTTCCAGGGGCTCGGGAAGTGAATTAAATACTATTTGGAGGCATTTAATGTTCAAGCAAAAACGGCTGATTTTCGACAAAAGAGATAACACCCCCCCATTACGTCATGCTTCAGAAATGTGGAAAATGGTCCGTTTTCAAATGTTTTATTTTTGAACGTCAGTTCACATTTGTAGGTGGATCATCAGTGTTAGAGCTAAAATTAGGATGTTTAAAGTGATTTTCATGCTTCCAGAGGCTCGGGAAGTTAATTAAATACCATTTGGAGGCATTTAATGTTCGAGCAAAAATGGCTGATTTTCGACAAAAGAGATAACACCCCCCCATTACGTCATGCTTCAGAAATGTGGAAAATGGTCCGTTTTCAAATGTTTTATTTTTGAACGTCAGTTCACATTTGTAGGTGGATCATCAGTGTTAGAGCTAACATTGGCATGTTTAAAGTGATTTTCATGCTTCCAGGGGCCCTAAACACAAGATTTATGGAATGGTTAAAAGTGCATGAAAATGGCCAATTTACTCACTCTGAGTTCTCAAAAAGGGTTTCTTCACCCGGGGAAGTTAATTAAATACCATTTGGAGGCATTTAATGTTCGAGCAAAAACGGCTGATTTTCGACAAAAGAGGTAACACCCCCCCATTACGTCATGCTTCAGAAATGTGGAAAATGGTCCGTTTTCAAATGTTTTATTTTTGAACGTCAGTTCACATTTGTAGGTGGATCATCAGTGTTAGAGCTAAAATTAGCATGTTTAAAGTGATTTTCATGCTTCCAGGGGCCCTTAACACAAGATTTATGGAATGGTTAAAAGTGCATGAAAATGGCCAATTTACTCACTCTGAGTTCTCAAAAAGGGTTTCTTCACCCCGGGAAGTTAATTAAATACCATTTGGAGGCATTTAATGTTCGAGCAAAAACGGCTGATTTTCGACAAAAGAGGTAACACCCCCCCATTACGTCATGCTTCAGAAATGTGGAAAATGGTCCGTTTTCAAATGTTTTATTTTTGAACGTCAGTTCACATTTGTAGGTGGATCATCAGTGTTAGAGCTAAAATTAGCATGTTTAAAGTGATTTTCATGCTTCCAGGGGCCCTAAACACAAGATTTATGGAATGGTTATAAGTGCATGAAAATGGCCAATTTACTCACTCTGAGTTCTCAAAAAGGGTTTCTTCACCCCGGGAAGTTAATTAAATACCATTTGAAAGCATTTAATGTTCGAGCAAAAACGGCTGATTTTCGACAAAAGAGATAACACCCCCCCATTACGTCATGCTTCAGAAATGTGGAAAATGGTCCGTTTTCAAATGTTTTATTTTTGAACGTCAGTTCACATTTGTAGGTGGATCATCAGTGTTAGAGCTAAAATTAGCATGTTTAAAGTGATTTTCATGCTTCCAGGGGCTCGGGAAGTTAATTAAATACCATTTGGAGGCATTTAATGTTCGAGCAAAAACGGCTGGTTTTCGACAAAAGAGATAACACCCCCCCCATTACGTCATGCTTCAGAAATGTGGAAAATGGTCCGTTTTCAAATGTTTTATTTTTGAACGTCAGTTCACATTCGTAGGTGGATCATCAGTGTTAGAGCTAAAATTAGCATGTTTAAAGTGATTTTCATGCTTCCAGGGGCCCTAAACACAAGATTTATGGAATGGTTAAAAGTGCATGAAAATGGCCAATTTACTCACTCTGAGTTCTCAAAAAGGGTTTCTTCACCCGGGGAAGTTAATTAAATACCATTTGGAGGCATTTAATGTTCGAGCAAAAACGGCTGATTTTCGACAAAAGAGGTAACACCCCCCCATTACGTCATGCTTCAGAAATGTGGAAAATGGTCCATTTTCAAATGTTTTATTTTTGAACGTCAGTTCACATTTGTAGGTGGATCATCAGTGTTAGAGCTAAAATTAGCATGTTTAAAGTGATTTTCATGCTTCCAGGGGCTCGGGAAGTTAAATAAATACCATTTGGAGGCATTTAATGTTCGAGCAAAAACGGCTGATTTTCGACAAAAGAGATAACACCCCCCCATTACGTCATGCTTCAGAAATGTGGAAAATGGTCCGTTTTCAAATGTTTTATTTTTGAACGTCAGTTCACATTTGTAGGTGGATCATCAGTGTTAGAGCTAAAATTAGCATGTTTAAAGTGATTTTCATGCTTCCAGGGGCTCGGGAAGTGAATTAAATACTATTTGGAGGCATTTAATGTTCAAGCAAAAACGGCTGATTTTCGACAAAAGAGATAACACCCCCCCCATTACGTCATGCTTCAGAAATGTGGAAAATGGTCCGTTTTCAAATGTTTTATTTTTGAACGTCAGTTCAAGTTTGTAGGTGGATCATCAGTGTTAGAGTTAAAATTAGCATGTTTAAAGTGATTTTCATCCTTCCAGGAGCTCGGGAAGTTAATTAAATACCATTTGGAGGCATTTAATGTTCGAGCAAAAATGGCTGATTTTCGACAAAAGAGATAACACCCCCCCATTACGTCATGCTTCAGAAATGTGGAAAATGGTCCGTTTTCAAATGTTTTATTTTTGAACGTCAGTTCACATTTGTAGGTGGATCATCAGTGTTAGAGCTGACATTGACATGTTTAAAGTGATTTTCATGCTTCCAGGGGCCCTAAACACAAGATTTATGGAATGGTTAAAAGTGCATGAAAATGGCCAATTTACTCACTCTGAGTTCTCAAAAAGGGTTTCTTCACCCCGGGAAGTTAATTAAATACCATTTGGAGGCATTTAATGTTCGAGCAAAAACGGCTGATTTTCGACAAAAGAGATAACACCCCCCCATTACGTCATGCTTCAGAAATGTGGAAAATGGTCCGTTTTCAAATGTTTTATTTTTGAACGTCAGTTCACATTTGTAGGTGGATAATCAGTGTGAGAGCTAAAATTAGCATGTTTAAAGTGATTTTCATGCTTCCAGGGGCTCGGGAAGTTAATTAAATACCATTTGGAGACATTTAATGTTCGAGCAAAAACGGCTGATTTTCGACAAAAGAGATAACACCCCCCCATTACGTCATGCTTCAGAAATGTGGAAAATGGTCCGTTTTCAAATGTTTTATTTTTGAACGTCAGTTCACATTTGTAGGTGGATCATCAGTGTTAGAGCTAAAATTAGCATGTTTAAAGTGATTTTCATGCTTCCAGGGGCCCTAAACACAAGATTTATGGAATGGTTAAAAGTGCATGAAAATGGCCAATTTACTCACTCTGAGTTCTCAAAAAGGGTTTCTTCACCCCAGGAAGTTAATTAAATACCATTTGGAGGCATTTAATGTTCGAGCAAAAACGGCTGATTTTCGACAAAAGAGATAACACCCCCCCATTACGTCATGCTTCAGAAATGTGGAAAATGGTCCGTTTTCAAATGTTTTATTTTTGAACGTCAGTTCACATTTGTAGGTGGATCATCAGTGTTAGAGCTAAAATTAGCATGTTTAAAGTGATTTTCATGCTTCCAGGGGCTCGGGAAGTTAATTAAATACCATTTGGAGGCATTTAATGTTCGAGCAAAAACGGCTGGTTTTCGACAAAAGAGATAACACCCCCCCCATTACGTCATGCTTCAGAAATGTGGAAAATGGTCCGTTTTCAAATGTTTTATTTTTGAACGTCAGTTCACATTCGTAGGTGGATCATCAGTGTTAGAGCTAAAATTAGCATGTTTAAAGTGATTTTCATGCTTCCAGGGGCCCTAAACACAAGATTTATGGAATGGTTAAAAGTGCATGAAAATGGCCAATTACTCACTCTGAGTTCTCAAAAAGGGTTTCTTCACCCCGGGAAGTTAATTAAATACCATTTGGAGGCATTTAATGTTCGAGCAAAAACAGCTGATTTTCGACAAAAGAGATAACACCCCCCCATTACGTCATGCTTCAGAAATGTGGAAAATGGTCCGTTTTCAAATGTTTTATTTTTGAACGTCAGTTCACATTTGTAGGTGGATCATCAGTGTTAGAGCTAAATTTAGCATGGTTAAAGTGATTTTCATGCTTCCAGGGGCTCGGGAAGTGAATTAAATACCATTTGGAGGCATTTAATGTTCGAGCAAAAATGGCTGATTTTCGACAAAAGAGATAACACCCCCCATTACGTCATGCTTCAGAAATGTGGAAAATGGTCCGTTTTCAAATGTTTTATTTTTGAACGTCAGTTCACATTTGTAGGTGGATCATCAGTGTTAGAGCTAACATTGGCATGTTTAAAGTGATTTTCATGCTTCCAGGGGCCCTAAACACAAGATTTATGGAATGGTTAAAAGTGCATGAAAATGGCCAATTTACTCACTCTGAGTTCTCAAAAAGGGTTTCTTCACCCCGGGAAGTTAATTAAATACCATTTGGAGGCATTTAATGTTCGAGCAAAAACGGCTGATTTTCTACAAAAGAGATAACACCCCCCCATTACGTCATGCTTCAGAAATGTGGAAAATGGTCCGTTTTCAAATGTTTTTTTTTTGAACGTCAGTTCACATTTGTAGGTGGATCATCAGTGTTAGAGCTAAAATTAGCATGTTTAAAGTGATTTTCATGCTTCCAGGGGCTCGGGAAGTTAATTAAATACCATTTGGAGGCATTTAATGTTCGAGCAAAAACGGCTGATTTTCGACAAAAGAGATAACACCCCCCCATTACGTCATGCTTCAGAAATGTGGAAAATGGTCCGTTTTCAAATGTTTTATTTTTGAACGTCAGTTCACATTTGTAGGTGGATCATCATTGTTAGAGCTAAAATTAGCATGTTTAAAGTGATTTTCATGCTTCCAGGGGCCCTAAACACAAGATTTATGGAATGGTTAAAAGTGCATGAAAATGGCCAATTTACTCACTCTGAGTTCTCAAAAAGGGTTTCTTCACCCCGGGAAGTTAATTAAATACCATTTGGAGGCATTTAATGTTCGAGCAAAAACGGCTGATTTTCGACAAAAGAGATAACACCCCCCCCATTACGTCATGCTTCAGAAATGTGGAAAATGGTCCGTTTTCAAATGTTTTATTTTTGAACGTCAGTTCACATTTGTAGGTGGATCATCAGTGTTAGAGCTCAAATTAGCATGTTTAAAGTGATTTTCATGCTTCCAGGGGCTCGGGAAGTGAATTAAATACTATTTGGAGGCATTTAATGTTCAAGCAAAAACGGCTGATTTTCGACAAAAGAGATAACACCCCCCCATTACGTCATGCTTCAGAAATGTGGAAAATGGTCCGTTTTCAAATGTTTTATTTTTGAACGTCAGTTCACATTTGTAGGTGGATCATCAGTGTTAGAGCTAAAATTAGCATTTTTAAAGTGATTTTCATGCTTCCAGGGGCTCGGGAAGTTAATTAAATACCATTTGGAGGCATTTAATGTTCGAGCAAAAATGGCTGATTTTCGACAAAAGAGATAACACCCCCCCATTACGTCATGCTTCAGAAATGTGGAAAATGGTCCGTTTTCAAATGTTTTATTTTTGAACGTCAGTTCACATTTGTAGGTGGATCATCAGTGTTAGAGCTAACATTGGCATGTTTAAAGTGATTTTCATGCTTCCAGGGGCCCTAAACACAAGATTTATGGAATGGTTAAAAGTGCATGAAAATGGCCAATTACTCACTCTGAGTTCTCAAAAAGGGTTTCTTCACCCCGGGAAGTTAATTAAATACCATTTGGAGGCATTTAATGTTCGAGCAAAAACAGCTGATTTTCGACAAAAGAGATAACACCCCCCATTACGTCATGCTTCAGAAATGTGGAAAATGGTCCGTTTTCAAATGATTTATTTTTGAACGTCAGTTCACATTTGTAGGTGGATCATCAGTGTTAGAGCTAAATTTAGCATGTTTAAAGTGATTTTCATGCTTCCAGGGGCTCGGGAAGTGAATTAAATACCATTTGGAGGCATTTAATGTTCGAGCAAAAATGGCTGATTTTCGACAAAAGAGATAACACCCCCCCATTACGTCATGCTTCAGAAATGTGGAAAATGGTCAGTTTTCAAATGTTTTATTTTTGAACATCAGTTCACATTTGTAGGTGGATCATCAGTGTTAGAGCTAACATTGGCATGTTTAAAGTGATTTTCATGCTTCCAGGGGCCCTAAACACAAGATTTATGGAATGGTTAAAAGTGCATGAAAATGGCCAATTTACTCACTCTGAGTTCTCAAAAAGGGTTTCTTCACCCCGGGAAGTTAATTAAATACCATTTGGAGGCATTTAATGTTCGAGCAAAAACGGCTGATTTTCGACAAAAGAGATAACACCCCCCCATTACGTCATGCTTCAGAAATGTGGAAAATGGTCCGTTTTCAAATGTTTTATTTTTGAACGTCAGTTCACATTTGTAGGTGGATCATCAGTGTTAGAGCTAAAATTAGCATGTTTAAAGTGATTTTCATGCTTCCAGGGGCCCTAAACACAAGATTTATTATAATGGTTAAAAGTGCATGAAAATTGCCAATTTACTCACTCTGAGTTCTCAAAAAGGGTTTCTTCACCTCGGGAAGTTAAATAAATACCATTTGGAGGCATTTAATGTTCGAGCAAAAACGGCTGATTTTCGACAAAAGAGATAACACCCCCCCATTACGTCATGCTTCAGAAATGTGGAAAATGGTCTGTTTTCAAATGTTTTATTTTTGAACGTCAGTTCACATTTGTAGGTGGATCATCAGTGTTAGAGCTCAAATTAGCATGTTTAAAGTGATTTTCATGCTTCCAGGGGCTCGGGAAGTGAATTAAATACTATTTGGAGGCATTTAATGTTCAAGCAAAAACGGCTGATTTTCGACAAAAGAGATAACACCCCCCCATTACGTCATGCTTCAGAAATGTGGAAAATGGTCCGTTTTCAAATGTTTTATTTTTGAACGTCAGTTCACATTTGTAGGTGGATCATCAGTGTTAGAGCTAAAATTAGCATGTTTAAAGTGATTTTCATGCTTCCAGGGGCCCGGGAAGTTAATTAAATACCATTTGGAGGCATTTAATGTTCGCGCAAAAATGGCTGATTTTCGACAAAAGAGATAACACCCCCCCATTACGTCATGCTTCAGAAATGTGGAAAATGGTCCGTTTTCAAATGTTTTATTTTTGAACGTCAGTTCACATTTGTAGGTGGATCATCAGTGTTAGAGCTAACATTGGCATGTTTAAAGTGATTTTCATGCTTCCAGGGGCCCTAAACACAAGATTTATGGAATGGTTAAAAGTGCATGAAAATGGCCAATTTACTCACTCTGAGTTCTCAAAAAGGGTTTCTTCACCCCGGGAAGTTAATTAAATACCATTTGGAGGCATTTAATGTTCGAGCAAAAACGGCTGATTTTCCACAAAAGAGATAACACCCCCCCCATTACGTCATGCTTCAGAAATGTGGAAAATGGTCCGTTTTCAAATGTTTTATTTTTGAACGTCAGTTCACATTTGTAGGTGGATCATCAGTGTTAGAGCTAAAATTAGCATGTTTAAAGTGATTTTCATGCTTCCAGGGGCCCTAAACACAAGATTTATTATAATGGTTAAAAGTGCATGAAAATTGCCAATTTACTCACTCTGAGTTCTCAAAAAGGGTTTCTTCACCTCGGGAAGTTAAATAAATACCATTTGGAGGCATTTAATGTTCGAGCAAAAACGGCTGATTTTCGACAAAAGAGATAACACCCCCCCATTACGTCATGCTTCAGAAATGTGGAAAATGGTCTGTTTTCAAATGTTTTATTTTTGAACGTCAGTTCACATTTGTAGGTGGATCATCAGTGTTAGAGCTCAAATTAGCATGTTTAAAGTGATTTTCATGCTTCCAGGGGCTCGGGAAGTGAATTAAATACTATTTGGAGGCATTTAATGTTCAAGCAAAAACGGCTGATTTTCGACAAAAGAGATAACACCCCCCCATTACGTCATGCTTCAGAAATGTGGAAAATGGTCCGTTTTCAAATGTTTTATTTTTGAACGTCAGTTCACATTTGTAGGTGGATCATCAGTGTTAGAGCTAAAATTAGCATGTTTAAAGTGATTTTCATGCTTCCAGGGGCCCGGGAAGTTAATTAAATACCATTTGGAGGCATTTAATGTTCGCGCAAAAATGGCTGATTTTCGACAAAAGAGATAACACCCCCCCATTACGTCATGCTTCAGAAATGTGGAAAATGGTCCGTTTTCAAATGTTTTATTTTTGAACGTCAGTTCACATTTGTAGGTGGATCATCAGTGTTAGAGCTAACATTGGCATGTTTAAAGTGATTTTCATGCTTCCAGGGGCCCTAAACACAAGATTTATGGAATGGTTAAAAGTGCATGAAAATGGCCAATTTACTCACTCTGAGTTCTCAAAAAGGGTTTCTTCACCCCGGGAAGTTAATTAAATACCATTTGGAGGCATTTAATGTTCGAGCAAAAACGGCTGATTTTCCACAAAAGAGATAACACCCCCCCCATTACGTCATGCTTCAGAAATGTGGAAAATGGTCCGTTTTCAAATGTTTTATTTTTGAACGTCAGTTCACATTTGTAGGTGGATCATCAGTGTTAGAGCTAAAATTAGCATGTTTAAAGTGATTTTCATGCTTCCAGGGGCCCTTAACACAAGATTTATGGAATGGTTAAAAGTGCATGAAAATGGCCAATTTACTCACTCTGAGTTCTCAAAAAGGGTTTCATCACCCCGGGAAGTTAATTAAATACCATTTGGAGGCATTTAATGTTCGAGCAAAAACGGCTGATTTTCGACAAAAGAGATAACCCCCCCCCCCCATTACGTCATGCTTCAGAAATGTGGAAAATGGTCCGTTTTCAAATGTTTTATTTTTGAACGTCAGTTCACATTTGTAGGTGGATGATCAGTGTTAGAGCTAAAATTAGCATGTTTAAAGTGATTTTCATGCTTCCAGGGGCCCTAAACACAAGATTTATGGAATGGTTATAAGTGCATGAAAATGGCCAATTTACTCACTCTGAGTTCTCAAAAAGGGTTTCTTCACCCCGGGAAGTTAATTAAATACCATTTGGAGGCATTTAATGTTCGAGCAAAAACGGCTGATTTTCGACTAAAGAGATAACACCCCCCCCATTACGTCATGCTTCAGAAATGTGGAAAATGGTCCGTTTTCAAATGTTTTATTTCTGAACGTCAGTTCACATTTGTAGGTGGATCATCAGTGTTAGAGCTCAAATTAGCATGTTTAAAGTGATTTTCATGCTTCCAGGGGCCCTTAACACAAGATTTATGGAATGGTTAAAAGTGCATGAAAATGGCCAATTTACTCACTCTGAGTTCTCAAAAAGGGTTTCTTCACCCCGGAAAGTTAATTAAATACCATTTGGAGGCATTTAATGTTCGAGCAAAAACGGCTGATTTTCGACAAAAGAGATAACACCCCCCCATTACGTCATGCTTCAGAAATGTGGAAAATGGTCCGTTTTCAAATGTTTTATTTTTGAACGTCAGTTCACATTTGTAGGTGGATCATCAGTGTTAGAGCTAAAATTAGCATGTTTAAAGTGATTTTCATGCTTCCAGGGGCCCTAAACACAAGATTTATGGAATGGTTAAAAGTGCATGAAAATGGCCAATTTACTCACTCTGAGTTCTCAAAAAGGGTTTCTTCACCCCGGGAAGTTAATTAAATACCATTTGGAGGCATTTAATGTTCGAGCAAAAACGGCTGATTTTCGACAAAAGAGATAACACCCCCCCATTACGTCATGCTTCAGAAATGTGGAAAATGGTCCGTTTTCAAATGTTTTATTTTTGAACGTCAGTTCACATTTGTAGGTGGATCATCAGTGTTAGAGCTAAAAATAGCATGTTTAAAGTGATTTTCATGCTTCCAGGGGCACGGGAAGTTAAATGAATACCATTTGGAGGCATTTAATGTTCGAGCAAAAACGGCTGATTTTCGACAAAAGAGATAACGCCCCCCCATTATGTCATGCTTCAGAAATGTGGAAAATGGTCCGTTTTCAAATGTTTTATTTCTGAACGTCAGTTCACATTTGTAGGTGGATCATCAGTGTTAGAGCTCAAATTAGCATGTTTAAAGTGATTTTCATGCTTCCAGGGGCTCGGGAAGTGAATTAAATACTATTTGGAGGCATTTAATGTTCAAGCAAAAACGGCTGATTTTCGACAAAAGAGATAACACCCCCCCATTACGTCATGCTTCAGAAATGTGGAAAATGGTCCGTTTTCAAATGTTTTATTTTTGAACGTCAGTGCACATTTGTAGGTGGATCATCAGTGTTAGAGCTAAAATTAGGATGTTTAAAGTGATTTTCATGCTCCCAGAGGCTCGGGAAGTTAATTAAATACCATTTGGAGGCATTTAATGTTCGAGCAAAAATGGCTGATTTTCGACAAAAGAGATAACACCCCCCCATTACGTCATGCTTCAGAAATGTGGAAAATGGTCCGTTTTCAAATGTTTTATTTTTGAACGTCAGTTCACATTTGTAGGTGGATCATCAGTGTTAGAGCTAACATTGGCATGTTTAAAGTGATTTTCATGCTTCCAGGGGCCCTAAACACAAGATTTATGGAATGGTTAAAAGTGCATGAAAATGGCCAATTTACTCACTCTGAGTTCTCAAAAAGGGTTTCTTCACCCGGGGAAGTTAATTAAATACCATTTGGAGGCATTTAATGTTCGAGCAAAAACGGCTGATTTTCGACAAAAGAGGTAACACCCCCCCATTACGTCATGCTTCAGAAATGTGGAAAATGGTCCGTTTTCAAATGTTTTATTTTTGAACGTCAGTTCACATTTGTAGGTGGATCATCAGTGTTAGAGCTAAAATTAGCATGTTTAAAGTGATTTTCATGCTTCCAGGGGCCCTTAACACAAGATTTATGGAATGGTTAAAAGTGCATGAAAATGGCCAATTTACTCACTCTGAGATCTCAAAAAGGGTTTCTTCACCCCGGGAAGTTAATTAAATACCATTTGGAGGCATTTAATGTTCGAGCAAAAACGGCTGATTTTCGACAAAAGAGGTAACACCCCCCCATTACGTCATGCTTCAGAAATGTGGAAAATGGTCCGTTTTCAAATGTTTTATTTTTGAACGTCAGTTCACATTTGTAGGTGGATCATCAGTGTTAGAGCTAAAATTAGCATGTTTAAAGTGATTTTCATGCTTCCAGGGGCCCTAAACACAAGATTTATGGAATGGTTAAAAGTGCATGAAAATGGCCAATTTACTCACTCTGAGTTCTCAAAAAGGGTTTCTTCACCCCGGGAAGTTAATTAAATACCATTTGGAGGCATTTAATGTTCGAGCAAAAACGGCTGATTTTCGACAAAAGAGATAACACCCCCCCATTACGTCATGCTTCAGAAATGTGGAAAATGGTCCGTTTTCAAATGTTTTATTTTTGAACGTCAGTTCACATTTATAGGTGGATCATCAGTGTTAGAGCTAAAATTAGCATGTTTAAAGTGATTTTCATGCTTCCAGGGGCCCTAAACACAAGATTTATGGAATGGTTAAAAGTGCATGAAAATGGCCAATTTACTCACTCTGAGTTCTCAAAAAGGGTTTCTTCACCCCGGGAAGTTAATTAAATACCATTTGGAGGCATTTAATGTTCGAGCAAAAACGGCTGATTTTCGACAAAAGAGATAACACCCCCCCATTACGTCATGCTTCAGAAATGTGGAAAATGGTCCGTTTTCAAATGTTTTATTTTTGAACGTCAGTTCACATTTGTAGGTGGATCATCAGTGTTAGAGCTAAAATTAGCATGTTTAAAGTGATTTTCATGCTTCCAGGGGCTCGGGAAGTTAAATGAATACCATTTGGAGGCATTTAATGTTCGAGCAAAAACGGCTGATTTTCGACAAAAGAGATAACGCCCCCCCATTATGTCATGCTTCAGAAATGTGGAAAATGGTCCGTTTTCAAATGTTTTATTTCTGAACGTCAGTTCACATTTGTAGGTGGATCATCAGTGTTAGATCTCAAATTAGCATGTTTAAAGTGATTTTCATGCTTCCAGGGGCTCGGGAAGTGAATTAAATACTATTTGGAGGCATTTAATGTTCAAGCAAAAACGGCTGATTTTCGACAAAAGAGATAACACCCCCCCATTACGTCATGCTTCAGAAATGTGGAAAATGGTCCGTTTTCAAATGTTTTATTTTTGAACGTCAGTTCACATTTGTAGGTGGATCATCAGTGTTAGAGCTAAAATTAGGATGTTTAAAGTGATTTTCATGCTTCCAGAGGCTCGGGAAGTTAATTAAATACCATTTGGAGGCATTTAATGTTCGAGCAAAAATGGCTGATTTTCGACAAAAGAGATAACACCCCCCCATTACGTCATGCTTCAGAAATGTGGAAAATGGTCCGTTTTCAAATGTTTTATTTTTGAACGTCAGTTCACATTTGTAGGTGGATCATCAGTGTTAGAGCTAACATTGGCATGTTTAAAGTGATTTTCATGCTTCCAGGGGCCCTAAACACAAGATTTATGGAATGGTTAAAAGTGCATGAAAATGGCCAATTTACTCACTCTGAGTTCTCAAAAAGGGTTTCTTCACCCGGGGAAGTTAATTAAATACCATTTGGAGGCATTTAATGTTCGAGCAAAAACGGCTGATTTTCGACAAAAGAGGTAACACCCCCCCATTACGTCATGCTTCAGAAATGTGGAAAATGGTCCGTTTTCAAATGTTTTATTTTTGAACGTCAGTTCACATTTGTAGGTGGATCATCAGTGTTAGAGCTAAAATTAGCATGTTTAAAGTGATTTTCATGCTTCCAGGGGCCCTTAACACAAGATTTATGGAATGGTTAAAAGTGCATGAAAATGGCCAATTTACTCACTCTGAGTTCTCAAAAAGGGTTTCTTCACCCCGGGAAGTTAATTAAATACCATTTGGAGGCATTTAATGTTCGAGCAAAAACGGCTGATTTTCGACAAAAGAGGTAACACCCCCCCATTACGTCATGCTTCAGAAATGTGGAAAATGGTCCGTTTTCAAATGTTTTATTTTTGAACGTCAGTTCACATTTGTAGGTGGATCATCAGTGTTAGAGCTAAAATTAGCATGTTTAAAGTGATTTTCATGCTTCCAGGGGCCCTAAACACAAGATTTATGGAATGGTTATAAGTGCATGAAAATGGCCAATTTACTCACTCTGAGTTCTCAAAAAGGGTTTCTTCACCCCGGGAAGTTAATTAAATACCATTTGAAAGCATTTAATGTTCGAGCAAAAACGGCTGATTTTCGACAAAAGAGATAACACCCCCCCATTACGTCATGCTTCAGAAATGTGGAAAATGGTCCGTTTTCAAATGTTTTATTTTTGAACGTCAGTTCACATTTGTAGGTGGATCATCAGTGTTAGAGCTAAAATTAGCATGTTTAAAGTGATTTTCATGCTTCCAGGGGCTCGGGAAGTTAAATGAATACCATTTGGAGGCATTTAATGTTCGAGCAAAAACGGCTGATTTTCGACAAAAGAGATAACCCCCCCCCCCATTACGTCATGCTTCAGAAATGTGGAAAATGGTCCGTTTTCAAATGTTTTATTTTTGAACGTCAGTTCACATTTGTAGGTGGATCATCAGTGTTAGAGCTAAAATTAGCATGTTTAAAGTGATTTTCATGCTTCCAGGGGCCCTAAACACAAGATTTATGGAATGGTTATAAGTGCATGAAAATGGCCAATTTACTCACTCTGAGTTCTCAAAAAGGGTTTCTTCACCCCGGGAAGTTAATTAAATACCATTTGGAGGCATTTAATGTTCGAGCAAAAACGGCTGATTTTCGACAAAAGAGATAACACCCCCCCATTACGTCATGCTTCAGAAATGTGGAAAATGGTCCGTTTTCAAATGTTTTATTTTTGAACGTCAGTTCACATTTGTAGGTGGATCATCAGTGTTAGAGCTAAAATTAGCATGTTTAAAGTGATTTTCATGCTTCCAGGGGCTCGGGAAGTTAAATGAATACCATTTGGAGGCATTTAATGTTCGAGCAAAAACGGCTGATTTTCGATAAAAGAGATAACACCCCCCCATTATGTCATGCTTCAGAAATGTGGAAAATGGTCCGTTTTCAAATTGTTTATTTCTGAACGTCAGTTCACATTTGTAGGTGGATCATCAGTGTTAGAGCTCAAATTAGCATGTTTAAAGTGATTTTCATGCTTCCAGGGGCTCGGGAAGTGAATTAAATACTATTTGGAGGCATTTAATGTTCAAGCAAAAACGGCTGATTTTCGACAAAAGAGATAACACCCCCCCATTACGTCATGCTTCAGAAATGTGGAAAATGGTCCGTTTTCAAATGTTTTATTTTTGAACGTCAGTTCACATTTGTAGGTGGATCATCAGTGTTAGAGCTAAAATTAGGATGTTTAAAGTGATTTTCATGCTTCCAGAGGCTCGGGAAGTTAATTAAATACCATTTGGAGGCATTTAATGTTCAAGCAAAAACGGCTGATTTTCGACAAAAGAGATAACACCCCCCCATTACGTCATGCTTCAGAAATGTGGAGAATGGTCCGTTTTCAAATGTTTTATTTTTGAACGTCAGTTCACATTGATAGGTGGATCATCAGTGTTAGAGCTAACATTGGCATGTTTAAAGTGATTTTCATGCTTCCAGGGGCCCTAAACACAAGATTTATGGAATGGTTAAAAGTGCATGAAAATGGCCAATTTACTCACTCTGAGTTCTCAAAAAGGGTTTCTTCACCCGGGGAAGTTAATTAAATACCATTTGGAGGCATTAAATGTTCGAGCAAAAACGGCTGATTTTCGACAAAAGAGGTAACACCCCCCCATTACGTCATGCTTCAGAAATGTGGAAAATGGTCCGTTTTCAAATGTTTTATTTTTGAACGTCAGTTCACATTTGTAGGTGGATCATCAGTGTTAGAGCTAAAATTAGCATGTTTAAAGTGATTTTCATGCTTCCAGGGGCTCGGGAAGTTATTTAAATACCATTTGGAGGCATTTAATGTTCGAGCAAAAACGGCAGATTTTCGACAAAAGAGATAACACCCCCCATTACGTCATGCTTCAGAAATGTGGAAAATGGTCCGTTTTCAAATGTTTTATTTTTGAACGTCAGTTCACATTTGTAGGTGGATCATCAGTGTTAGAGCTAAAATTAGCATGTTTAAAGTGATTTTCATGCTTCCAGGGGCTCGGCAAGTGAATTAAATACTATTTGGAGGCATTTAATGTTCAAGCAAAAACGGCTGATTTTCGACAAAAGAGATAACACCCACCCATTACGTCATGCTTCAGAAATGTGGAAAATGGTCCGTTTTCAAATGTTTTATTTTTGAACGTCAGTTCAAGTTTGTAGGTGGATCATCAGTGTTAGAGTTAAAATTAGCATGTTTAAAGTGATTTTCATGCTTCCAGGAGCTCGGGAAGTTAATTAAATACCATTTGGAGGCATTTAATGTTCGAGCAAAAATGGCTGATTTTCGACAAAAGAGATAACACCCCCCCATTACGTCATGCTTCAGAAATGTGGAAAATGGTCCGTTTTCAAATGTTTTATTTTTGAACGTCAGTTCACATTTGTAGGTGGATCATCAGTGTTAGAGCTAACATTGGCATGTTTAAAGTGATTTTCATGCTTCCAGAGGCCCTAAACACAAGATTTATGGAATGGTTAAAAGTGCATGAAAATGGCCAATTTACTCACTCTGAGTTCTCAAAAAGGGTTTCTTCACCCCGGGAAGTTAATTAAATACCATTTGGAGGCATTTAATGTTCGAGCAAAAACGGCTGATTTTCGACAAAAGAGATAACACCCCCCCCATTACGTCATGCTTCAGAAATGTGGAAAATGGTCCGTTTTCAAATGTTTTATTTTTGAACGTCAGTTCACATTTGTAGGTGAATCATCAGTGTTAGAGCTAAAATTAGTATGTTTAAAGTGATTTTCATGCTTCCAGGGGCTCGGGAAGTTAAATAAATACCATTTGGAGGCATTTAATGTTCGAGCAAAAACGGCTGATTTTCGACAAAAGAGATAACACCCCCCCATTACGTCATGCTTCAGAAATGTGGAAAATGGTCCGTTTTCAAATGTTTTATTTTTAAACGTCAGTTCACATTTGTAGGTGGATCATCAGTGTGAGAGCTAAAATTAGCATGTTTAAAGTGATTTTCATGCTTCCAGGGGCTCGGGAAGTTAATTAAATACCATTTGGAGGCATTTAATGTTCGAGCAAAAACGGCTGATTTTCGACAAAAGAGATAACACCCCCCCATTACGTCATGCTTCAGAAATGTGAAAAATGGTCCGTTTTCAAATGTTTTATTTTTGAACGTCAGTTCACATTTGTAGGTGGATCATCAGTGTTAGAGCTAAAATTAGCATGTTTAAAGTGATTTTCATGCTTCCAGGGGCCCTAAACACAAGATTTATGGAATGGTTAAAAGAGCATGAAAATGGCCAATTTACTCACTCTGAGTTCTCAAAAAGGGTTTCTTCACCCCGGGAAGTTAATTAAATACCATTTGGAGGCATTTAATGTTCGAGCAAAAACGGCTGATTTTCGACAAAAGAGATAACACCCCCCCATTACGTCATGCTTCAGAAATGTGGAAAATGGTCCGTTTTCAAATGTTTTATTTTTGAACGTCAGTTCACATTTGTAGGTGGATCATCAGTGTTAGAGCTAAAATTAGCATGTTTAAAGTGATTTTCATGCTTCCAGGGGCCCTAAACACAAGATTTATGGAATGGTTAAAAGTGCATGAAAATGGCCAATTTACTCACTCTGAGTTCTCAAAAAGGGTTTCTTCACCCCAGGAAGTTAATTAAATACCATTTGGAGGCATTTAATGTTCGAGCAAAAACGGCTGAGTTTCGACAAAAGAGATAACACCCCCCCCATTACGTCATGCTTCAGAAATGTGGAAAATGGTCCGTTTTCAAATGTTTTATTTTTGAACGTCAGTTCACATTTGTAGGTGGATCATCAGTGTTAGAGCTAAAATTAGCATGTTTAAAGTGATTTTCATGCTTCCAGGGGCTCGGGAAGTTAATTAAATACCATTTGGAGGCATTTAATGTTCGAGCAAAAACGGCTGGTTTTCGACAAAAGAGATAACACCCCCCCATTACGTCATGCTTCAGAAATGTGGAAAATGGTCCGTTTTCAAATGTTTTATTTTTGAACGTCAGTTCACATTTGTAGGTGGATCATCAGTGTTAGAGCTAAAATTAGCATGTTTAAAGTGATTTTCATGCTTCCAGGGGCCCTAAACACAAGATTTATGGAATGGTTAAAAGTGCATGAAAATGGCCAATTTACTCACTCTGAGTTCTCAAAAAGGGTTTCTTCACCCGGGGAAGTTAATTAAATACCATTTGGAGGCATTTAATGTTCGAGCAAAAACGGCTGATTTTCGACAAAAGAGGTAACACCCCCCCATTACGTCATGCTTCAGAAATGTGGAAAATGGTCCGTTTTCAAATGTTTTATTTTTGAACGTCAGTTCACATTTGTAGGTGGATCATCAGTGTTAGAGCTAAAATTAGCATGTTTAAAGTGATTTTCATGCTTCCAGGGGCTCGGGAAGTTATTTAAATACCATTTGGAGGCATTTAATGTTCGAGCAAAAACGGCAGATTTTCGACAAAAGAGATAACACCCCCCATTACGTCATGCTTCAGAAATGTGGAAAATGGTCCGTTTTCAAATGTTTTATTTTTGAACGTCAGTTCACATTTGTAGGTGGATCATCAGTGTTAGAGCTAAAATTAGCATGTTTAAAGTGATTTTCATGCTTCCAGGGGCTCGGCAAGTGAATTAAATACTATTTGGAGGCATTTAATGTTCAAGCAAAAACGGCTGATTTTCGACAAAAGAGATAACACCCACCCATTACGTCATGCTTCAGAAATGTGGAAAATGGTCCGTTTTCAAATGTTTTATTTTTGAACGTCAGTTCAAGTTTGTAGGTGGATCATCAGTGTTAGAGTTAAAATTAGCATGTTTAAAGTGATTTTCATGCTACCAGGAGCTCGGGAAGTTAATTAAATACCATTTGGAGGCATTTAATGTTCGAGCAAAAATGGCTGATTTTCGACAAAAGAGATAACACCCCCCCATTACGTCATGCTTCAGAAATGTGGAAAATGGTCCGTTTTCAAATGTTTTATTTTTGAACGTCAGTTCACATTTGTAGGTGGATCATCAGTGTTAGAGCTAACATTGGCATGTTTAAAGTGATTTTCATGCTTCCAGAGGCCCTAAACACAAGATTTATGGAATGGTTAAAAGTGCATGAAAATGGCCAATTTACTCACTCTGAGTTCTCAAAAAGGGTTTCTTCACCCCGGGAAGTTAATTAAATACCATTTGGAGGCATTTAATGTTCGAGCAAAAACGGCTGATTTTCGACAAAAGAGATAACACCCCCCCCATTACGTCATGCTTCAGAAATGTGGAAAATGGTCCGTTTTCAAATGTTTTATTTTTGAACGTCAGTTCACATTTGTAGGTGAATCATCAGTGTTAGAGCTAAAATTAGTATGTTTAAAGTGATTTTCATGCTTCCAGGGGCTCGGGAAGTTAAATAAATACCATTTGGAGGCATTTAATGTTCGAGCAAAAACGGCTCATTTTCGACAAAAGAGATAACACCCCCCCATTACGTCATGCTTCAGAAATGTGGAAAATGGTCCGTTTTCAAATGTTTTATTTTTAAACGTCAGTTCACATTTGTAGGTGGATCATCAGTGTGAGAGCTAAAATTAGCATGTTTAAAGTGATTTTCATGCTTCCAGGGGCTCGGGAAGTTAATTAAATACCATTTGGAGGCATTTAATGTTCGAGCAAAAACGGCTGATTTTCGACAAAAGAGATAACACCCCCCCATTACGTCATGCTTCAGAAATGTGAAAAATGGTCCGTTTTCAAATGTTTTATTTTTGAACGTCAGTTCACATTTGTAGGTGGATCATCAGTGTTAGAGCTAAAATTAGCATGTTTAAAGTGATTTTCATGCTTCCAGGGGCCCTAAACACAAATTTATGGAATGGTTAAAAGTGCATGAAAATGGCCAATTTACTCACTCTGAGTTCTCAAAAAGGGTTTCTTCACCCCGGGAAGTTAATTAAATACCATTTGGAGGCATTTAATGTTCGAGCAAAAACGGCTGATTTTCGACAAAAGAGATAACACCCCCCCATTACGTCATGCTTCAGAAATGTGGAAAATGGTCCGTTTTCAAATGTTTTATTTTTGAACGTCAGTTCACATTTGTAGGTGGATCATCAGTGTTAGAGCTAAAATTGGCATGTTTAAAGTGATTTTCATGCTTCCAGGGGCCCTAAACACAAGATTTATGGAATGGTTAAAAGTGCATGAAAATGGCCAATTTACTCACTCTGAGTTCTCAAAAAGGGTTTCTTCACCCCAGGAAGTTAATTAAATACCATTTGGAGGCATTTAATGTTCGAGCAAAAATGGCTGAGTTTCGACAAAAGAGATAACACCCCCCCCATTACGTCATGCTTCAGAAATGTGGAAAATGGTCCGTTTTCAAATGTTTTATTTTTGAACGTCAGTTCACATTTGTAGGTGGATCATCAGTGTTAGAGCTAAAATTAGCATGTTTAAAGTGATTTTCATGCTTCCAGGGGCTCGGGAAGTTAATTAAATACCATTTGGAGGCATTTAATGTTCGAGCAAAAACGGCTGGTTTTCGACAAAAGAGATAACACCCCCCCATTACGTCATGCTTCAGAAATGTGGAAAATGGTCCGTTTTCAAATGTTTTATTTTTGAACGTCAGTTCACATTTGTAGGTGGATCATCAGTGTTAGAGCTAAAATTAGCATGTTTAAAGTGATTTTCATGCTTCCAGGGGCCCTTAACACAAGATTTATGGAATGGTTAAAAGTGCATGAAAATGGCCAATTTACTCACTCTGAGTTCTCAAAAAGGGTTTCATCACCCCGGGAAGTTAATTAATACCATTTGGAGGCATTTAATGTTCGAGCAAAAACGGCTGATTTTCGACAAAAGAGATAACCCCCCCCCATTACGTCATGCTTCAGAAATGTGGAAAATGGTCCGTTTTCAAATGTTTTATTTTTGAACGTCAGTTCACATTTGTAGGTGGATGATCAGTGTTAGAGCTAAAATTAGCATGTTTAAAGTGATTTTCATGCTTCCAGGGGCCCTAAACACAAGATTTATGGAATGGTTATAAGTGCATGAAAATGGCCAATTTACTCACTCTGAGTTCTCAAAAAGGGTTTCTTCACCCCGGGAAGTTAATTAAATACCATTTGGAGGCATTTAATGTTCGAGCAAAAACGGCTGATTTTCGACAAAAGAGATAACACCCCCCCATTACGTCATGCTTCAGAAATGTGGAAAATGGTCCGTTTTCAAATGTTTTATTTTTGAACGTCAGTTCACATTTGTAGGTGGATCATCAGTGTTAGAGCTAAAATTAGCATGTTTAAAATGATTTTCATGCTTCCAGGGGCTCGGGAAGTTAAATGAATACCATTTGGAGGCATTTAATGTTCGAGCAAAAACGGCTGATTTTCGACAAAAGAGATAACACCCCCCCATTATGTCATGCTTCAGAAATGTGGAAAATGGTCCGTTTTCAAATTGTTTATTTCTGAACGTCAGTTCACATTTGTAGGTGGATCATCAGTGTTAGAGCTCAAATTAGCATGTTTAAAGTGATTTTCATGCTTCCAGGGGCCCTTAACACAAGATTTATGGAATGGTTAAAAGTGCATGAAAATGGCCAATTTACTCACTCTGAGTTCTCAAAAAGGGTTTCTTCACCCCGGGAAGTTAATTAAATACCATTTGGAGGCATTTAATGTTCGAGCAAAAACGGCTGATTTTCGACAAAAGAGATAACACCCCCCCATTACGTCATGCTTCAGAAATGTGGAAAATTGTCCGTTTTCAAATGTTTTATTTTTGAACGTCAGTTCACATTTGTAGGTGGATCATCAGTGTTAGAGCTAAAATTAGCATGTTTAAAGTGATTTTCATGCTTCCAGGGGCCCTAAACACAAGATTTATGGAATGGTTAAAAGTGCATGAAAATGGCCAATTTACTCACTCTGAGTTCTCAAAAAGGGTTTCTTCACCCCGGGAAGTTAATTAAATACCATTTGGAGACATTTAATGTTCGAGCAAAAACGGCTGATTTTCGACAAAAGAGATAACACCCCCCCATTACGTCATGCTTCAGAAATGTGGAAAATGGTCCGTTTTCAAATGTTTTATTTTTGAACGTCAGTTCACATTTGTAGGTGGATCATCAGTGTTAGAGCTAAAATTAGCATGTTTAAAGTGATTTTCATGCTTCCAGGGGCTCGGGAAGTTAAATGAATACCATTTGGAGGCATTTAATGTTCGAGCAAAAACGGCTGATTTTCGACAAAAGAGATAACGCCCCCCCATTATGTCATGCTTCAGAAATGTGGAAAATGGTCCGTTTTCAAATGTTTTATTTCTGAACGTCAGTTCACATTTGTAGGTGGATCATCAGTGTTAGAGCTCAAATTAGCATGTTTAAAGTGATTTTCATGCTTCCAGGGGCTCGGGAAGTGAATTAAATACTATTTGGAGGCATTTAATGTTCAAGCAAAAACGGCTGATTTTCGACAAAAGAGATAACACCCCCCCATTACGTCATGCTTCAGAAATGTGGAAAATGGTCCGTTTATAAATGTTTTATTTTTGAACGTCAGTTCACATTTGTAGGTGGATCATCAGTGTTAGAGCTAAAATTAGGATGTTTAAAGTGATTTTCATGCTTCCAGAGGCTCGGGAAGTTAATTAAATACCATTTGGAGGCATTTAATGTTCGAGCAAAAATGGCTGATTTTCGACAAAAGAGATAACACCCCCCCATTACGTCATGCTTCAGAAATGTGGAAAATGGTCCGTTTTCAAATGTTTTATTTTTGAACGTCAGTTCACATTTGTAGGTGGATCATCAGTGTTAGAGCTAACATTGGCATGTTTAAAGTGATTTTCATGCTTCCAGGGGCCCTAAACACAAGATTTATGGAATGGTTAAAAGTGCATGAAAATGGCCAATTTACTCACTCTGAGTTCTCAAAAAGGGTTTCTTCACCCGGGGAAGTTAATTAAATACCATTTGGAGGCATTTAATGTTCGAGCAAAAACGGCTGATTTTCGACAAAAGAGGTAACACCCCCCCATTACGTCATGCTTCAGAAATGTGGAAAATGGTCCGTTTTCAAATGTTTTATTTTTGAACGTCAGTTCACATTTGTAGGTGGATCATCAGTGTTAGAGCTAAAATTAGCATGTTTAAAGTGATTTTCATGCTTCCAGGGGCCCTTAACACAAGATTTATGGAATGGTTAAAAGTGCATGAAAATGGCCAATTTACTCACTCTGAGTTCTCAAAAAGGGTTTCTTCACCCCGGGAAGTTAATTAAATACCATTTGGAGGCATTTAATGTTCGAGCAAAAACGGCTGATTTTCGACAAAAGAGGTAACACCCCCCCATTACGTCATGCTTCAGAAATGTGGAAAATGGTCCGTTTTCAAATGTTTTATTTTTGAACGTCAGTTCACATTTGTAGGTGGATCATCAGTGTTAGAGCTAAAATTAGCATGTTTAAAGTGATTTTCATGCTTCCAGGGGCCCTAAACACAAGATTTATGGAATGGTTAAAAGTGCATGAAAATGGCCAATTTACTCACTCTGAGTTCTCAAAAAGGGTTTCTTCACCCCGGGAAGTTAATTAAATACCATTTGGAGGCATTTAATGTTCGAGCAAAAACGGCTGATTTTCGACAAAAGAGATAACACCCCCCCATTACGTCATGCTTCAGAAATGTGGAAAATGGTCCGTTTTCAAATGTTTTATTTTTGAACGTCAGTTCACATTTATAGGTGGATCATCAGTGTTAGAGCTAAAATTAGCATGTTTAAAGTGATTTTCATGCTTCCAGGGGCCCTAAACACAAGATTTATGGAATGGTTAAAAGTGCATGAAAATGGCCAAAATACTCACTCTGAGTTCTCAAAAAGGGTTTCTTCACCCCGGGAAGTTAATTAAATACCATTTGGAGGCATTTAATGTTCGAGCAAAAACGGCTGATTTTCGACAAAAGAGATAACACCCCCCCATTACGTCATGCTTCAGAAATGTGGAAAATGGTCCGTTTTCAAATGTTTTATTTTTGAACGTCAGTTCACATTTGTAGGTGGATCATCAGTGTTAGAGCTAAAATTAGCATGTTTAAAGTGATTTTCATGCTTCCAGGGGCTCGGGAAGTTAAATGAATACCATTTGGAGGCATTTAATGTTCGAGCAAAAACGGCTGATTTTCGACAAAAGAGATAACGCCCCCCCATTATGTCATGCTTCAGAAATGTGGAAAATGGTCCGTTTTCAAATGTTTTATTTCTGAACGTCAGTTCACATTTGTAGGTGGATCATCAGTGTTAGAGCTCAAATTAGCATGTTTAAAGTGATTTTCATGCTTCCAGGGGCTCGGGAAGTGAATTAAATACTATTTGGAGGCATTTAATGTTCAAGCAAAAACGGCTGATTTTCGACAAAAGAGATAACACCCCCCCATTACGTCATGCTTCAGAAATGTGGAAAATGGTCCGTTTTCAAATGTTTTATTTTTGAACGTCAGTTCACATTTGTAGGTGGATCATCAGTGTTAGAGCTAAAATTAGGATGTTTAAAGTGATTTTCATGCTTCCAGAGGCTCGGGAAGTTAATTAAATACCATTTGGAGGCATTTAATGTTCGAGCAAAAATGGCTGATTTTCGACAAAAGAGATAACACCCCCCCATTACGTCATGCTTCAGAAATGTGGAAAATGGTCCGTTTTCAAATGTTTTATTTTTGAACGTCAGTTCACATTTGTAGGTGGATCATCAGTGTTAGAGCTAACATTGGCATGTTTAAAGTGATTTTCATGCTTCCAGGGGCCCTAAACACAAGATTTATGGAATGGTTAAAAGTGCATGAAAATGGCCAATTTACTCACTCTGAGTTCTCAAAAAGGGTTTCTTCACCCCGGGAAGTTAATTAAATACCATTTGGAGGCATTTAATGTTCGAGCAAAAACGGCTGATTTTCGACAAAAGAGGTAACACCCCCCCATTACGTCATGCTTCAGAAATGTGGAAAATGGTCCGTTTTCAAATGTTTTATTTTTGAACGTCAGTTCACATTTGTAGGTGGATCATCAGTGTTAGAGCTAAAATTAGCATGTTTAAAGTGATTTTCATGCTTCCAGGGGCCCTTAACACAAGATTTATGGAATGGTTAAAAGTGCATGAAAATGGCCAATTTACTCACTCTGAGTTCTCAAAAAGGGTTTCTTCACCCCGGGAAGTTAATTAAATACCATTTGGAGGCATTTAATGTTCGAGCAAAAATGGCTGATTTTCGACAAAAGAGGTAACACCCCCCCATTACGTCATGCTTCAGAAATGTGGAAAATGGTCCGTTTTCAAATGTTTTATTTTTGAACGTCAGTTCACATTTGTAGGTGGATCATCAGTGTTAGAGCTAAATTTAGCATGTTTAAAGTGATTTTCATGCTTCCAGGGGCCCTAAACACAAGATTTATGGAATGGTTAAAAGTGCATGAAAATGGCCAATTTACTCACTCTGAGTTCTCAAAAAGGGTTTCTTCACCCCGGGAAGTTAATTAAATACCATTTGGAGGCATTTAATGTTCGAGCAAAAACGGCTGATTTTCGACAAAAGAGATAACACCCCCCCATTACGTCATGCTTCAGAAATGTGGAAAATGGTCCGTTTTCAAATGTTTTATTTTTGAACGTCAGTTCACATTTGTAGGTGGATCATCAGTGTTAGAGCTAAAATTAGCATGTTTAAAGTGATTTTCATGCTTCCAGGGGCTCGGGAAGTTAAATGAATACCATTTGGAGGCATTTAATGTTCGAGCAAAAACGGCTGATTTTCGACAAAAGAGATAACGCCCCCCCATTATGTCATGCTTCAGAAATGTGGAAAATGGTCCGTTTTCAAATGTTTTATTTCTGAACGTCAGTTCACATTTGTAGGTGGATCATCAGTGTTAGAGCTCAAATTAGCATGTTTAAAGTGATTTTCATGCTTCCAGGGGCTCGGGAAGTGAATTAAATACTATTTGGAGGCATTTAATGTTCAAGCAAAAACGGCTGATTTTCGACAAAAGAGATAACACCCCCCCATTACGTCATGCTTCAGAAATGTGGAAAATGGTCCGTTTTCAAATGTTTTATTTTTTAACGTCAGTTCACATTTGTAGGTGGATCATCAGTGTTAGAGCTAAAATTAGGATGTTTAAAGTGATTTTCATGCTTCCAGAGGCTCGGGAAGTTAATTAAATACCATTTGGAGGCATTTAATGTTCGAGCAAAAATGGCTGATTTTCGACAAAAGAGATAACACCCCCCCATTACGTCATGCTTCAGAAATGTGGAAAATGGTCCGTTTTCAAATGTTTTATTTTTGAACGTCAGTTCACATTTGTAGGTGGATCATCAGTGTTAGAGCTAAAATTGGCATGTTTAAAGTGATTTTCATGCTTCCAGGGGCCCTAAACACAAGATTTATGGAATGGTTAAAAGTGCATGAAAATGGCCAATTTACTCACTCTGAGTTCTCAAAAAGGGTTTCTTCACCCGGGGAAGTTAATTAAATACCATTTGGAGGCATTTAATGTTCGAGCAAAAACGGCTGATTTTCGACAAAAGAGATAACACCCCCCCATTACGTCATGCTTCAGAAATGTGGAAAATGGTCTGTTTTCAAATGTTTTATTTTTGAACGTCAGTTCACATTTGTAGGTGGATCATCAGTGTTAGAGCTAAAATTAGCATGTTTAAAGTGATTTTCATGCTTCCAGGGGCTCGGGAAGTTAAATAAATACCATTTGGAGGCATTTAATGTTCGAGCAAAAACGGCTGATTTTCGACAAAAGAGATAACACCCCCCCATTACGTCATGCTTCAGAAATGTGGAAAATGGTCCGTTTTCAAATGTTTTATTTTTGAACGTCAGTTCACATTTGTAGGTGGATCATCAGTGTTAGAGCTAAAATTAGCATGTTTAAAGTGATTTTCATGCTTCCAGGGGCTCGGGAAGTGAATTAAATACTATTTAGAGGCATTTAATGTTCAAGCAAAAACGGCTGATTTTCGACAAAAGAGATAACACCCCCCCATTACGTCATGCTTCAGAAATGTGGAAAATGGTCCGTTTTCAAATGTTTTATTTTTGAACGTCAGTTCACATTTGTAGGTGGATCATCAGTGTTAGAGCTAAAATTAGCATGTTTAAAGTTATTTTCATGCTTCCAGGAGCTCGGGAAGTTAATTAAATACCATTTGGAGGCATTTAATGTTCAAGCAAAAATGGCTGATTTTCGACAAAAGAGATAACACCCCCCCATTACGTCATGCTTCAGAAATGTGGAAAATGGTCCGTTTTCAAATGTTTTATTTTTGAACGTCAGTTCACATTTGTAGGTGGATCATCAGTGTTAGAGCTAACATTGGCATGTTTAAAGTGATTTTCATGCTTCCAGGGGCCCTAAACACAAGATTTATGGAACGGTTAAAAGTGCATGAAAATGGCCAATTTACTCACTCTGAGTTCTCAAAAAGGGTTTCTTCACCACGGGAAGTTAATTAAATACCTTTTGGAGGCATTTAATGTTCGAGCAAAAACGGCTGATTTTCGACAAAAGAGATAACACCCCCCCCATTACGTCATGCTTCAGAAATGTGGAAAATGGTCCGTTTTCAAATGTTTTATTTTTGAACGTCAGTTCACATTTGTAGGTGGATCATCAGTGTTAGAGCTAAAATTAGCATGTTTAAAGTGATTTTCATGCTTCCAGGGGTTCGGGAAGTTAAATAAATACCATTTGGAGGCATTTAATGTTCGAGCAAAAACGGCTGATTTTCGACAAAAGAGATAACACCCCCCCATTACGTCATGCTTCAGAAATGTGGAAAATGGTCCGTTTTCAAATGTTTTATTTCTGAACGTCAGTTCACATTTGTAGGTGGATCATCAGTGTTAGAGCTCAAATTAGCTTGTTTAAAGTGATTTTCATGCTTCCAGGGGCTCGGGAAGTGAATTAAATACTATTTGGAGGCATTTAATGTTCAAGCAAAAACGGCTGATTTTCGACAAAAGAGATAACACCCACCCATTACGTCATGCTTCAGAAATGTGGAAAATGGTCCGTTTTCAAATGTTTTATTTTTGAACGTCAGTTCACATTTGTAGGTGGATCATCAGTGTTAGAGCTAACATTGGCATGTTTAAAGTGATTTTCATGCTTCCAGGGGCCCTAAACACAAGATTTATGGAATGGTTAAAAGTGCATGAAAATGGCCAATTTACTCGCTCTGAGTTCTCAAAAAGGGTTTCTTCACCCCGGGAAGTTAATTAAATACCATTTGGAGGCATTTAATGTTCGAGCAAAAACGGCTGATTTTCGACAAAAGAGATAACACCCCCCATTACGTCATGCTTCAGAAATGTGGAAAATGGTCCGTTTTCAAATGTTTTATTTTTGAACGTCAGTTCACATTTGTAGGTGGATCATCAGTGTTAGAGCTAAAATTAGCATGTTTAAAGTGATTTTCATGCTTCCAGGGGCCCTAAACACAAGATTTATGGAATGGTTAAAAGTGCATGAAAATGGCCAATTTACTCACTCTGAGTTCTCAAAAAGGGTTTCTTCACCCCGGGAAGTTAATTAAATACCATTTGGAGGCATTTAATGTTCGAGCAAAAACGGCTGATTTTCGACAAAAGAGATAACACCCCCCCCATTACGTCATGCTTCAGAAATGTGGAAAATGGTCCGTTTTCAAATGTTTTATTTTTGAACGTCAGTTCACATTTGTAGGTGGATCATCAGTGTAAGAGCTAAAATTAGTATGTTTAAAGTGATTTTCATGCTTCCAGGGGCTCGGGAAGTTAAATAAATACCATTTGGAGGCATTTAATGTTCGAGCAAAAACGGCTGATTTTCGACAAAAGAGATAACACCCCCCCATTACGTCATGCTTCAGAAATGTGGAAAATGGTCCGTTTTCAAATGTTTTATTTTTGAACGTCAGTTCACATTTGTAGGTGGATCATCAGTGTTAGAGCTCAAATTAGCATGTTTAAAGTGATTTTCATGCTTCCAGGGGCCCTAAACACAAGATTTATGGAATGGTTAAAAGTGCATGAAAATGGCCAATTTACTCACTCTGAGTTCTCAAAAAGGGTTTCTTCACCCCGGGAAGTTAATTAAATACCATTTGGAGGCATTTAATGTTCGAGCAAAAACGGCTGATTTTCGACAAAAGAGATAACACCCCCCCATTACGTCATGCTTCAGAAATGTGGAAAATGGTCCGTTTTCAAATGTTTAATTTTGAACGTCAGTTCACATTTGTAGGTGGATCATCAGTGTTAGAGCTCAAATTAGCATGTTTAAAGTGATTTTCATGCTTCCAGGGGCCCTAAACATAAGATTAATGGAATGGTTAAAAGTGCATGAAAATGGCCAATTTACTCACTCTGAGTTCTCAAAAAGGGTTTCTTCACCCCGGGAAGTTAATTAAATACCATTTGGAGGCATTTAATGTTTGAGCAAAAACGGCTGATTTTCGACAAAAGAGATAACACCCCCCCATTACGTCATGCTTCAGCAATGTGGAAAATGGTCCGTTTTCAAATGTTTTATTTTTGAACGTCAGTTCACATTTGTAGGTGGATCATCAGTGTTAGAGCTAAAATTAGCATGTTTAAAGTGATTTTCATGCTTCCAGGGGCTCGGGAAGTTAAATAAATACCATTTGGAGGCATTTAATGTTCGAGCAAAAACGGCTGATTTTCGACAAAAGAGATAACACCCCCCCATTACGTCATGCTTCAGAAATGTGGAAAATGGTCCGTTTTCAAATGTTTTATTTCTGAACGTCAGTTCACATTTGTAGGTGGATCATCAGTGTTAGAGCTCAAATTAGCTTGTTTAAAGTGATTTTCATGCTTCCAGGGGCTCGGGAAGTGAATTAAATACTATTTGGAGGCATTTAATGTTCAAGCAAAAACGGCTGATTTTCGACAAAAGAGATAACACCCACCCATTACGTCATGCTTCAGAAATGTGGAAAATGGTCCATTTTCAAATGTTTTATTTTTGAACGTCAGTTCACATTTGTAGGTGGATCATCAGTGTTAGAGCTAAAATTCGGATGTTTAAAGTGATTTTCATGCTTCCAGGGGCTCGGGAAGTTAATTAAATACCATTTGGAGGCATTTAATGTTCGAGCAAAAATGGCTGATTTTCGACAAAAGAGATAACACCCCACCATTACGTCATGCTTCAGAAATGTGGAAAATGGTTCGTTTTCAAATGTTTTATTTTTGAACGTCAGTTCACATTTGTAGGTGGATCATCAGTGTTAGAGCTAACATTGGCATGTTTAAAGTGATTTTCATGCTTCCAGGGGCCCTAAACACAAGATTTATGGAATGGTTAAAAGTGCATGAAAATGGCCAATTTACTCACTCTGAGTTCTCAAAAAGGGTTTCTTCACCCCGGGAAGTTAATTAAATACCATTTGGAGTCATTTAATGTTCGAGCAAAAACGGCTGATTTTCGACAAAAGAGATAACACCCCCCCATTACGTCATGCTTCAGAAATGTGGAAAATGGTCCGTTTTCAAATGTTTTATTTTTGAACGTCAGTTCACATTTGTAGGTGGATCATCAGTGTTAGAGCTAAAATTAGCATGTTTAAAGTGATTTTCATGCTTCCAGGGGCCCTAAACACAAGATTTATGGAATGGTTAAAAGTGCATGAAAATGGCCAATTTACTCACTCTGAGTTCTCAAAAAGGGTTTCTTCACCCCGGGAAGTTAATTAAATACCATTTGGAGGCATTTAATGTTCGAGCAAAAACGGCTGATTTTCGACAAAAGAGATAACACCCCCCCATTACGTCATGCTTCAGAAATGTGGAAAATGGTCCGTTTTCAAATGTTTTATTTTTGAACGTCAGTTCACATTTGTAGGTGGATCATCAGTGTAAGAGCTAAAATTAGTATGTTTAAAGTGATTTTCATGCTTCTAGGGGCTCGGGAAGTTAAATAAATACCATTTGGAGGCATTTAATGTTCGAGCAAAAACGGCTGATTTTCGACAAAAGAGATAACACCCCCCCATTACGTCATGCTTCAGAAATGTGGAAAATGGTCCGTTTTCAAATGTTTTATTTTTGAACGTCAGTTCACATTTGTAGGTGGATCATCAGTGTTAGAGCTAAAATTAGCATGTTTAAAGTGATTTTCATGCTTCCAGGGGCTCGGGAAGTTAAATAAATACCATTTGGAGGCATTTAATGTTCAAGCAAAAACGGCTGATTTTCGACAAAAGAGATAACACCCCCCCATTACGTCATGCTTCAGAAATGTGGAAAATGGTCCGTTTTCAAATGTTTTATTTTTGAACGTCAGTTCACATTTGTAGGTGGATCATCAGTGTTAGAGCTAAAATTAGCATGTTTAAAGTGATTTTCATGCTTCCAGGAGCTCGGGAAGTTAATTAAATACCATTTGGAGGCATTTAATGTTCAAGCAAAAATGGCTGATTTTCGACAAAAGAGATAACACCCCCCCATTACGTCATGCTTCAGAAATGTGGAAAATGGTCCGTTTTCAAATGTTTTATTTTTGAACGTCAGTTCACATTTGTAGGTGGATCATCAGTGTTAGAGCTAACATTGGCATGTTTAAAGTGATTTTCATGCTTCCAGGGGCCCTAAACACAAGATTTATGGAACGGTTAAAAGTGCATGAAAATGGCCAATTTACTCACTCTGAGTTCTCAAAAAGGGTTTCTTCACCACGGGAAGTTAATTAAATACCTTTTGGAGGCATTTAATGTTCGAGCAAAAACGGCTGATTTTCGACAAAAGAGATAACACCCCCCCCATTACGTCATGCTTCAGAAATGTGGAAAATGGTCCGTTTTCAAATGTTTTATTTTTGAACGTCAGTTCACATTTGTAGGTGGATCATCAGTGTTAGAGCTAAAATTAGCATGTTTAAAGTGATTTTCATGCTTCCAGGGGCCCTAAACACAAGATTTATGGAATGGTTAAAAGTGCATGAAAATGGCCAATTTACTCACTCTTAGTTCTCAAAAAGGGTTTCTTCACCCCGGGAAGTTAATTAAATACCATTTGGAGGCATTTAATGTTTGAGCAAAAACGGCTGATTTTCGACAAAAGAGATAACACCCCCCCATTACGTCATGCTTCAGAAATGTGGAAAATGGTCCGTTTTCAAATGTTTTATTTTTGAACGTCAGTTCACATTTGTAGGTGGATCATCAGTGTTAGAGCTAAAATTAGCATGTTTAAAGTGATTTTCATGCTTCCAGGGGTTCGGGAAGTTAAATAAATACCATTTGGAGGCATTTAATGTTCGAGCAAAAACGGCTGATTTTCGACAAAAGAGATAACACCCCCCCATTACGTCATGCTTCAGAAATGTGGAAAATGGTCCGTTTTCAAATGTTTTATTTCTGAACGTCAGTTCACATTTGTAGGTGGATCATCAGTGTTAGAGCTCAAATTAGCTTGTTTAAAGTGATTTTCATGCTTCCAGGGGCTCGGGAAGTGAATTAAATACTATTTGGAGGCATTTAATGTTCAAGCAAAAACGGCTGATTTTCGACAAAAGAGATAACACCCACCCATTACGTCATGCTTCAGAAATGTGGAAAATGGTCCGTTTTCAAATGTTTTATTTTTGAACGTCAGTTCACATTTGTAGGTGGATCATCAGTGTTAGAGCTAACATTGGCATGTTTAAAGTGATTTTCATGCTTCCAGGGGCCCTAAACACAAGATTTATGGAATGGTTAAAAGTGCATGAAAATGGCCAATTTACTCGCTCTGAGTTCTCAAAAAGGGTTTCTTCACCCCGGGAAGTTAATTAAATACCATTTGGAGGCATTTAATGTTCGAGCAAAAACGGCTGATTTTCGACAAAAGAGATAACACCCCCCATTACGTCATGCTTCAGAAATGTGGAAAATGGTCCGTTTTCAAATGTTTTATTTTTGAACGTCAGTTCACATTTGTAGGTGGATCATCAGTGTTAGAGCTAAAATTAGCATGTTTAAAGTGATTTTCATGCTTCCAGGGGCCCTAAACACAAGATTTATGGAATGGTTAAAAGTGCATGAAAATGGCCAATTTACTCACTCTGAGTTCTCAAAAAGGGTTTCTTCACCCCGGGAAGTTAATTAAATACCATTTGGAGGCATTTAATGTTCGAGCAAAAACGGCTGATTTTCGACAAAAGAGATAACACCCCCCCCATTACGTCATGCTTCAGAAATGTGGAAAATGGTCCGTTTTCAAATGTTTTATTTTTGAACGTCAGTTCACATTTGTAGGTGGATCATCAGTGTAAGAGCTAAAATTAGTATGTTTAAAGTGATTTTCATGCTTCCAGGGGCTCGGGAAGTTAAATAAATACCATTTGGAGGCATTTAATGTTCGAGCAAAAACGGCTGATTTTCGACAAAAGAGATAACACCCCCCCATTACGTCATGCTTCAGAAATGTGGAAAATGGTCCGTTTTCAAATGTTTTATTTTTGAACGTCAGTTCACATTTGTAGGTGGATCATCAGTGTTAGAGCTCAAATTAGCATGTTTAAAGTGATTTTCATGCTTCCAGGGGCCCTAAACACAAGATTTATGGAATGGTTAAAAGTGCATGAAAATGGCCAATTTACTCACTCTGAGTTCTCAAAAAGGGTTTCTTCACCCCGGGAAGTTAATTAAATACCATTTGGAGGCATTTAATGTTCGAGCAAAAACGGCTGATTTTCGACAAAAGAGATAACACCCCCCCATTACGTCATGCTTCAGAAATGTGGAAAATGGTCCGTTTTCAAATGTTTAATTTTGAACGTCAGTTCACATTTGTAGGTGGATCATCAGTGTTAGAGCTCAAATTAGCATGTTTAAAGTGATTTTCATGCTTCCAGGGGCCCTAAACATAAGATTAATGGAATGGTTAAAAGTGCATGAAAATGGCCAATTTACTCACTCTGAGTTCTCAAAAAGGGTTTCTTCACCCCGGGAAGTTAATTAAATACCATTTGGAGGCATTTAATGTTTGAGCAAAAACGGCTGATTTTCGACAAAAGAGATAACACCCCCCCATTACGTCATGCTTCAGCAATGTGGAAAATGGTCCGTTTTCAAATGTTTTATTTTTGAACGTCAGTTCACATTTGTAGGTGGATCATCAGTGTTAGAGCTAAAATTAGCATGTTTAAAGTGATTTTCATGCTTCCAGGGGCTCGGGAAGTTAAATAAATACCATTTGGAGGCATTTAATGTTCGAGCAAAAACGGCTGATTTTCGACAAAAGAGATAACACCCCCCCATTACGTCATGCTTCAGAAATGTGGAAAATGGTCCGTTTTCAAATGTTTTATTTCTGAACGTCAGTTCACATTTGTAGGTGGATCATCAGTGTTAGAGCTCAAATTAGCTTGTTTAAAGTGATTTTCATGCTTCCAGGGGCTCGGGAAGTGAATTAAATACTATTTGGAGGCATTTAATGTTCAAGCAAAAACGGCTGATTTTCGACAAAAGAGATAACACCCACCCATTACGTCATGCTTCAGAAATGTGGAAAATGGTCCATTTTCAAATGTTTTATTTTTGAACGTCAGTTCACATTTGTAGGTGGATCATCAGTGTTAGAGCTAAAATTCGGATGTTTAAAGTGATTTTCATGCTTCCAGGGGCTCGGGAAGTTAATTAAATACCATTTGGAGGCATTTAATGTTCGAGCAAAAATGGCTGATTTTCGACAAAAGAGATAACACCCCACCATTACGTCATGCTTCAGAAATGTGGAAAATGGTTCGTTTTCAAATGTTTTATTTTTGAACGTCAGTTCACATTTGTAGGTGGATCATCAGTGTTAGAGCTAACATTGGCATGTTTAAAGTGATTTTCATGCTTCCAGGGGCCCTAAACACAAGATTTATGGAATGGTTAAAAGTGCATGAAAATGGCCAATTTACTCACTCTGAGTTCTCAAAAAGGGTTTCTTCACCCCGGGAAGTTAATTAAATACCATTTGGAGTCATTTAATGTTCGAGCAAAAACGGCTGATTTTCGACAAAAGAGATAACACCCCCCCATTACGTCATGCTTCAGAAATGTGGAAAATGGTCCGTTTTCAAATGTTTTATTTTTGAACGTCAGTTCACATTTGTAGGTGGATCATCAGTGTTAGAGCTAAAATTAGCATGTTTAAAGTGATTTTCATGCTTCCAGGGGCCCTAAACACAAGATTTATGGAATGGTTAAAAGTGCATGAAAATGGCCAATTTACTCACTCTGAGTTCTCAAAAAGGGTTTCTTCACCCCGGGAAGTTAATTAAATACCATTTGGAGGCATTTAATGTTCGAGCAAAAACGGCTGATTTTCGACAAAAGAGATAACACCCCCCCATTACGTCATGCTTCAGAAATGTGGAAAATGGTCCGTTTTCAAATGTTTTATTTTTGAACGTCAGTTCACATTTGTAGGTGGATCATCAGTGTAAGAGCTAAAATTAGTATGTTTAAAGTGATTTTCATGCTTCTAGGGGCTCGGGAAGTTAAATAAATACCATTTGGAGGCATTTAATGTTCGAGCAAAAACGGCTGATTTTCGACAAAAGAGATAACACCCCCCCATTACGTCATGCTTCAGAAATGTGGAAAATGGTCCGTTTTCAAATGTTTTATTTTTGAACGTCAGTTCACATTTGTAGGTGGATCATCAGTGTTAGAGCTAAAATTAGCATGTTTAAAGTGATTTTCATGCTTCCAGGGGCTCGGGAAGTTAAATAAATACCATTTGGAGGCATTTAATGTTCGAGCAAAAACGGCTGATTTTCGACAAAAGAGATAACACCCCCCATTACGTCATGCTTCAGAAATGTGGAAAATGGTCCATTTTCAAATGTTTTATTTTTGAACGTCAGTTCACATTTGTAGGTGGATCATCAGTGTTAGAGCTCAAATTAGCATGTTTAAAGTGATTTTCATGCTTCCAGGGGCTCGGGAAGTTTATTAAATACTATTTAGAGGCATTTAATGTTCAAGCAAAAACGGCTGATTTTCGACAAAAGAGATAACACCCCCCATTACGTCATGCTTCAGAAATGTGGAAAATGGTCCGTTTTCAAATGTTTTATTTTTGAACGTCAGTTCGCATTTGTAGGTGGATCATCAGTGTTAGAGCTAAAATTAGCATGTTTAAAGTGATTTTCATGCTTCCAGAGGCTCGGGAAGTTAATTAAATACCATTTGGAGGCATTTAATGTTCGAGCAAAAATGGCTGATTTTCGACAAAAGAGATAACACCCCCCCATTACGTCATGCTTCAGAAATGTGGAAAATGGTCCGTTTTCAAATGTTTTATTTTTGAACATCAGTTCACATTTGTAGGTGGATCATCAGTGTTAGAGCTAACATTGGCATGTTTAAAGTGATTTTCATGCTTCCAGGGGCCCTAAACACAAGATTTATGGAACGGTTAAAAGTGCATGAAAATGGCCTATTTACTCACTCTGAGTTCTCAAAAAGGGTTTCTTCACCCCGGGAAGTTAATTAAATACCATTTGGAGGCATTTAATGTTCGAGCAAAAACGGCTGATTTTCGACAAAAGAGATAACACCCCCCCATTACGTCATTATTCAGAAATGTGGAAAATGGTCCGTTTTCAAATGTTTTATTTTTGAACGTCAGTTCACATTTGTAGGTGGATCATCAGTGTGAGAGCTAAAATTAGCATGTTTAAAGTGATTTTCATGCTTCCAGGGGCTCGGGAAGTTAATTAAATACCATTTGGAGGCATTTAATGTTCGAGCAAAAACGGCTGGTTTTCGACAAAAGAGATAACACCCCCCCATTACGTCATGCTTCAGAAATGTGGAAAATGGTCCGTTTTCAAATGTTTTATTTTTGAACGTCAGTTCACATTTGTAGGTGGATCATCAGTGTTAGAGCTAAAATTAGCATGTTTAAAGTGATTTTCATGCTTCCAGGGGCCCTAATTACAAGATTTATTGAATGGTTAAAAGTGCATGAAAATGGCCAATTACTCACTCTGAGTTCTCAAAAAGGGTTTCTTCACCCCGGGAAGTTAATTAAATACCATTTGGAGGCATTTAATGTTCGAGCAAAAACAGCTGATTTTCGACAAAAGAGATAACACCCCCCCATTACGTCATGCTTCAGAAATGTGGAAAATGGTCCGTTTTCAAATGTTTTTTTTTTGAACGTCAGTTCACATTTGTAGGTGGATCATCAGTGTTAGAGCTAAAATTAGCATGTTTAAAGTGATTTTCATGCTTCCAGGGGCTCGGGAAGTTAATTAAATACCATTTGGAGGCATTTAATGTTCGAGCAAAAACGGCTGATTTTCGACAAAAGAGATAACACCCCCCCATTACGTCATGCTTCAGAAATGTGGAAAATGGTCCGTTTTCAAATGTTTTATTTTTGAACGTCAGTTCACATTTGTAGGTGGATCATCATTGTTAGAGCTAAAATTAGCATGTTTAAAGTGATTTTCATGCTTCCAGGGGCCCTAAACACAAGATTTATGGAATGGTTAAAAGTGCATGAAAATGGCCAATTTACTCACTCTGAGTTCTCAAAAAGGGTTTCTTCACCCCGGGAAGTTAATTAAATACCATTTGGAGGCATTTAATGTTCGAGCAAAAACGGCTGATTTTCGACAAAAGAGATAACACCCCCCCATTACGTCATGCTTCAGAAATGTGGAAAATGGTCCGTTTTCAAATGTTTTATTTTTGAACGTCAGTTCACATTTGTAGGTGGATCATCAGTGTTAGAGCTCAAATTAGCATGTTTAAAGTGATTTTCATGCTTCCAGGGGCTCGGGAAGTGAATTAAATACTATTTGGAGGCATTTAATGTTCAAGCAAAAACGGCTGATTTTCGACAAAAGAGATAACACCCCCCCATTACGTCATGCTTCAGAAATGTGGAAAATGGTCCGTTTTCAAATGTTTTATTTTTGAACGTCAGTTCACATTTGTAGGTGGATCATCAGTGTTAGAGCTAAAATTAGCATGTTTAAAGTGATTTTCATGCTTCCAGGGGCTCGGGAAGTTAATTAAATACCATTTGGAGGCATTTAATGTTCGAGCAAAAATGGCTGATTTTCGACAAAAGAGATAACACCCCCCCATTACGTCATGCTTCAGAAATGTGGAAAATGGTCCGTTTTCAAATGTTTTATTTTTGAACGTCAGTTCACATTTGTAGGTGGATCATCAGTGTTAGAGCTAACATTGGCATGTTTAAAGTGATTTTCATGCTTCCAGGGGCCCTAAACACAAGATTTATGGAATGGTTAAAAGTGCATGAAAATGGCCAATTACTCACTCTGAGTTCTCAAAAAGGGTTTCTTCACCCCGGGAAGTTAATTAAATACCATTTGGAGGCATTTAATGTTCGAGCAAAAACAGCTGATTTTCGACAAAAGAGATAACACCCCCCCATTACGTCATGCTTCAGAAATGTGGAAAATGGTCCGTTTTCAAATGTTTTCATTTTTGAACGTCAGTTCACATTTGTAGGTGGATCATCAGTGTTAGAGCTAAAATTAGCATGTTTAAAGTGATTTTCATGCTTCCAGGGGCTCGGGAAGTTAATTAAATACCATTTGGAGGCATTTAATGTTCGAGCAAAAACGGCTGATTTTCGACAAAAGAGATAACACCCCCCCATTACATCATGCTTCAAAAATGTGGAAAATGGTCCGTTTTCAAATGTTTTATTTTTGAACGTCAGTTCACATTTGTAGGTGGATCATCATTGTTAGAGCTAAAATTAGCATGTTTAAAGTGATTTTCATGCTTCCAGGGGCCCTAAACACAAGATTTATGGAATGGTTAAAAGTGCATGAAAATGGCCAATTTACTCACTCTGAGTTCTCAAAAAGGGTTTCTTCACCCCGGGAAGTTAATTAAATACCATTTGGAGGCATTTAATGTTCGAGCAAAAACGGCTGATTTTCGACAAAAGAGATAACACCCCCCCATTACGTCATGCTTCAGAAATGTGGAAAATGGTCTGTTTTCAAATGTTTTATTTTTGAACGTCAGTTCACATTTGTAGGTGGATCATCAGTGTTAGAGCTCAAATTAGCATGTTTAAAGTGATTTTCATGCTTCCAGGGGCTCGGGAAGTGAATTAAATACTATTTGGAGGCATTTAATGTTCAAGCAAAAACGGCTGATTTTCGACAAAAGAGATAACACCCCCCCATTACGTCATGCTTCAGAAATGTGGAAAATGGTCCGTTTTCAAATGTTTTATTTTTGAACGTCAGTTCACATTTGTAGGTGGATCATCAGTGTTAGAGCTAAAATTAGCATGTTTAAAGTGATTTTCATGCTTCCAGGGGCTCGGGAAGTTAATTAAATACCATTTGGAGGCATTTAATGTTCGCGCAAAAATGGCTGATTTTCGACAAAAGAGATAACACCCCCCCATTACGTCATGCTTCAGAAATGTGGAAAATGGTCCGTTTTCAAATGTTTTATTTTTGAACGTCAGTTCACATTTGTAGGTGGATCATCAGTGTTAGAGCTAACATTGGCATGTTTAAAGTGATTTTCATGCTTCCAGGGGCCCTAAACACAAGATTTATGGAATGGTTAAAAGTGCATGAAAATGGCCAATTTACTCACTCTGAGTTCTCAAAAAGGGTTTCTTCACCCCGGGAAGTTAATTAAATACCATTTGGAGGCATTTAATGTTCGAGCAAAAACGGCTGATTTTCGACAAAAGAGATAACACCCCCCCATTACGTCATGCTTCAGAAATGTGGAAAATGGTCCGTTTTCAAATGTTTTATTTTTGAACGTCAGTTCACATTTGTAGGTGGATCATCAGTGTTAGAGCTAAAATTAGCATGTTTAAAGTGATTTTCATGCTTCCAGGGGCCCTAAACACAAGATTTATGGAATGGTTAAAAGTGCATGAAAATGGCCAATTTACTCACTCTGAGTTCTCAAAAAGGGTTTCCTCACCCCGGGAAGTTAATTAATTACCATTTGGAGGCATTTAATGTTCGAGCAAAAACGGCTGATTTTCGACAAAAGAGATAACACCCCCCATTACGTCATGCTTCAGAAATGTGGAAAATGGTCCGTTTTCAAATGTTTTATTTTTGAACGTCAGTTCACATTTGTAGGTGGATCATCAGTGTTAGAGCTAAAATTAGTATGTTTAAAGTGATTTTCATGCTTCCAGGGGCTCGGGAAGTTAAATAAATACCATTTGGAGGCATTTAATGTTCGAGCAAAAACGGCTGATTTTCGACAAAAGAGATAACACCCCCCCATTACGTCATGCTTCAGAAATGTGGAAAATGGTCCGCTTTCAAATGTTTTATTTTTGAACGTCAGTTCACATTTGTAGGTGGATCATCAGTGTTAGAGCTAAAATTAGCATGTTTAAAGTTATTTTCATGCTTCCAGGGGCTCGGGAAGTTAAATAAATACCATTTGGAGGCATTTAATGTTCGAGCAAAAACGGCTGATTTTCGACAAAAGAGATAACACCCCCCCATTACGTCATGCTTCAGAAATGTGGAAAATGGTCCGTTTTCAAATGTTTTATTTTTGAACGTCAGTTCACATTTGTAGGTGGATCATCAGTGTTAGAGCTCAAATTAGCATGTTTAAAGTGATTTTCATGCTTCCAGGGGCTCGGGAAGTGAATTAAATACTATTTAGAGGCATTTAATGTTCAAGCAAAAACGGCTGATTTTCGACAAAAGAGATAACACCCCCCCATTACGTCATGCTTCAGAAATGTGGAAAATGGTCCGTTTTCAAATGTTTTATTTTTGAACGTCAGTTCACATTTGTAGGTGGATCATCAGTGTTAGAGCTAAAATTAGCATGTTTAAAGTGATTTTCATGCTTCCAGGAGCTCGGGAAGTTAATTAAATACCATTTGGAGGCATTTAATGTTCAAGCAAAAATGGCTGATTTTCGACAAAAGAGATAACACCCCCCCATTACGTCATGCTTCAGAAATGTGGAAAATGGTCCGTTTTCAAATGTTTTATTTTTGAACGTCAGTTCACATTTGTAGGTGGATCATCAGTGTTAGAGCTAACATTGGCATGTTTAAAGTGATTTTCATGCTTCCAGGGGCCCTAAACACAAGATTTATGGAACGGTTAAAAGTGCATGAAAATGGCCAATTTACTCACTCTGAGTTCTCAAAAAGGGTTTCTTCACCACGGGAAGTTAATTAAATACCTTTTGGAGGCATTTAATGTTCGAGCAAAAACGGCTGATTTTCGACAAAAGAGATAACACCCCCCCCATTACGTCATGCTTCAGAAATGTGGAAAATGGTCCGTTTTCAAATGTTTTATTTTTGAACGTCAGTTCACATTTGTAGGTGGATCATCAGTGTTAGAGCTAAAATTAGCATGTTTAAAGTGATTTTCATGCTTCCAGGGGCCCTAAACACAAGATTTATGGAATGGTTAAAAGTGCATGAAAATGGCCAATTTACTCACTCTTAGTTCTCAAAAAGGGTTTCTTCACCCCGGGAAGTTAATTAAATACCATTTGGAGGCATTTAATGTTCGAGCAAAAACGGCTGATTTTCGACAAAAGAGATAACACCCCCCCATTACGTCATGCTTCAGAAATGTGGAAAATGGTCCGTTTTCAAATGTTTTATTTCTGAACGTCAGTTCACATTTGTAGGTGGATCATCAGTGTTAGAGCTCAAATTAGCTTGTTTAAAGTGATTTTCATGCTTCCAGGGGCTCGGGAAGTGAATTAAATACTATTTGGAGGCATTTAATGTTCAAGCAAAAACGGCTGATTTTCGACAAAAGAGATAACACCCACCCATTACGTCATGCTTCAGAAATGTGGAAAATGGTCCGTTTTCAAATGTTTTATTTTTGAACGTCAGTTCACATTTGTAGGTGGATCATCAGTGTTAGAGCTAACATTGGCATGTTTAAAGTGATTTTCATGCTTCCAGGGGCCCTAAACACAAGATTTATGGAATGGTTAAAAGTGCATGAAAATGGCCAATTTACTCACTCTGAGTTCTCAAAAAGGGTTTCTTCACCCCGGGAAGTTAATTAAATACCATTTGGAGGCATTTAATGTTCGAGCAAAAACGGCTGATTTTCGACAAAAGAGATAACACCCCCCCATTACGTCATGCTTCAGAAATGTGGAAAATGGTCCGTTTTCAAATGTTTTATTTTTGAACGTCAGTTCACATTAGTAGGTGGATCATCAGTGTTAGAGCTAAAATTAGCATGTTTAAAGTGATTTTCATGCTTCCAGGGGCCCTAAACACAAGATTTATGGAATGGTTAAAAGTGCATGAAAATGGCCAATTTACTCACTCTGAGTTCTCAAAAAGGGTTTCTTCACCCCGGGAAGTTAATTAAATACCATTTGGAGGCATTTAATGTTCGAGCAAAAACGGCTGATTTTCGACAAAAGAGATAACACCCCCCCCATTACGTCATGCTTCAGAAATGTGGAAAATGGTCCGTTTTCAAATGTTTTATTTTTGAACGTCAGTTCACATTTGTAGGTGGATCATCAGTGTAAGAGCTAAAATTAGTATGTTTAAAGTGATTTTCATGCTTCCAGGGGCTCGGGAAGTTAAATAAATACCATTTGGAGGCATTTAATGTTCGAGCAAAAACGGCTGATTTTCGACAAAAGAGATAACACCCCCCCATTACGTCATGCTTCAGAAATGTGGAAAATGGTCCGTTTTCAAATGTTTTATTTTTGAACGTCAGTTCACATTTGTAGGTGGATCATCAGTGTTAGAGCTCAAATTAGCATGTTTAAAGTGATTTTCATGCTTCCAGGGGCCCTAAACACAAGATTTATGGAATGGTTAAAAGTGCATGAAAATGGCCAATTACTCACTCTGAGTTCTCAAAAAGGGTTTCTTCACCCCGGGAAGTTAATTAAATACCATTTGGAGGCATTTAATGTTCGAGCAAAAACGGCTGATTTTCGACAAAAGAGATAACACCCCCCCCATTACGTCATGCTTCAGAAATGTGGAAAATGGTCCGTTTTCAAATGTTTTATTTTTGAACGTCAGTTCACATTTGTAGGTGGATCATCAGTGTTAGAGCTAAAATTAGCATGTTTAAAGTGATTTTCATGCTTCCAGGGGCCCTAAACATAAGATTAATGGAATGGTTAAAAGTGCATGAAAATGGCCAATTTACTCACTCTGAGTTCTCAAAAAGGGTTTCTTCACCCCGGGAAGTTAATTAAATACCATTTGGAGGCATTTAATGTTTGAGCAAAAACGGCTGATTTTCGACAAAAGAGATAACACCCCCCCATTACGTCATGCTTCAGCAATGTGGAAAATGGTCCGTTTTCAAATGTTTTATTTTTGAACGTCAGTTCACATTTGTAGGTGGATCATCAGTGTTAGAGCTAAAATTAGCATGTTTAAAGTGATTTTCATGCTTCCAGGGGCTCGGGAAGTTAAATAAATACCATTTGGAGGCATTTAATGTTCGAGCAAAAACGGCTGATTTTCGACAAAAGAGATAACACCCCCCCATTACGTCATGCTTCAGAAATGTGGAAAATGGTCCGTTTTCAAATGTTTTATTTCTGAACGTCAGTTCACATTTGTAGGTGGATCATCAGTGTTAGAGCTCAAATTAGCTTGTTTAAAGTGATTTTCATGCTTCCAGGGGCTCGGGAAGTGAATTAAATACTATTTGGAGGCATTTAATGTTCAAGCAAAAACGGCTGATTTTCAACAAAAGAGATAACACCCACCCATTACGTCATGCTTCAGAAATGTGGAAAATGGTCCATTTTCAAATGTTTTATTTTTGAACGTCAGTTCACATTTGTAGGTGGATCATCAGTGTTAGAGCTAAAATTAGGATGTTTAAAGTGATTTTCATGCTTCCAGGGGCTCGGGAAGTTAATTAAATACCATTTGGAGGCATTTAATGTTCGAGCAAAAATGGCTGATTTTCGACAAAAGAGATAACACCCCACCATTACGTCATGCTTCAGAAATGTGGAAAATGGTTCGTTTTCAAATGTTTTATTTTTGAACGTCAGTTCACATTTGTAGGTGGATCATCAGTGTTAGAGCTAACATTGGCATGTTTAAAGTGATTTTCATGCTTCCAGGGGCCCTAAACACAAGATTTATGGAATGGTTAAAAGTGCATGAAAATGGCCAATTTACTCACTCTGAGTTCTCAAAAAGGGTTTCTTCACCCCGGGAAGTTAATTAAATACCATTTGGAGTCATTTAATGTTCGAGCAAAAACGGCTGATTTTCGACAAAAGAGATAACACCCCCCCATTACGTCATGCTTCAGAAATGTGGAAAATGGTCCGTTTTCAAATGTTTTATTTTTGAACGTCAGTTCACATTTGTAGGTGGATCATCAGTGTTAGAGCTAAAATTAGCATGTTTAAAGTGATTTTCATGCTTCCAGGGGCCCTAAACACAAGATTTATGGAATGGTTAAAAGTGCATGAAAATGGCCAATTTACTCACTCTGAGTTCTCAAAAAGGGTTTCTTCACCCCGGGAAGTTAATTAAATACCATTTGGAGGCATTTAATGTTCGAGCAAAAACGGCTGATTTTCGACAAAAGAGATAACACCCCCCCATTACGTCATGCTTCAGAAATGTGGAAAATGGTCCGTTTTCAAATGTTTTATTTTTGAACGTCAGTTCACATTTGTAGGTGGATCATCAGTGTAAGAGCTAAAATTAGTATGTTTAAAGTGATTTTCATGCTTCCAGGGGCTCGGGAAGTTAAATAAATACCATTTGGAGGCATTTAATGTTCGAGCAAAAACGGCTGATTTTCGACAAAAGAGATAACACCCCCCCATTACGTCATGCTTCAGAAATGTGGAAAATGGTCCGTTTTCAAATGTTTTATTTTTGAACGTCAGTTCACATTTGTAGGTGGATCATCAGTGTTAGAGCTAAAATTAGCATGTTTAAAGTGATTTTCATGCTTCCAGGGGCTCGGGAAGTTAAATAAATACCATTTGGAGGCATTTAATGTTCGAGCAAAAACGGCTGATTTTCGACAAAAGAGATAACACCCCCCATTACGTCATGCTTCAGAAATGTGGAAAATGGTCCGTTTTCAAATGTTTTATTTTTGAACGTCAGTTCACATTTGTAGGTGGATCATCAGTGTTAGAGCTCAAATTAGCATGTTTAAAGTGATTTTCATGCTTCCAGGGGCTCGGGAAGTTTATTAAATACTATTTAGAGGCATTTAATGTTCAAGCAAAAACGGCTGATTTTCGACAAAAGAGATAACACCCCCCATTACGTCATGCTTCAGAAATGTGGAAAATGGTCCGTTTTCAAATGTTTTATTTTTGAACGTCAGTTCACATTTGTAGGTGGATCATCAGTGTTAGAGCTAAAATTAGCATGTTTAAAGTGATTTTCATGCTTCCAGAGGCTCGGGAAGTTAATTAAATACCATTTGGAGGCATTTAATGTTCGAGCAAAAATGGCTGATTTTCGACAAAAGAGATAACACCCCCCCATTACGTCATGCTTCAGAAATGTGGAAAATGGTCCGTTTTCAAATGTTTTATTTTTGAACATCAGTTCACATTTGTAGGTGGATCATCAGTGTTAGAGCTAACATTGGCATGTTTAAAGAGATTTTCATGCTTCCAGGGGCCCTAAACACAAGATTTATGGAACGGTTAAAAGTGCATGAAAATGGCCTATTTACTCACTCTGAGTTCTCAAAAAGGGTTTCTTCACCCCGGGAAGTTAATTAAATACCATTTGGAGGCATTTAATGTTCGAGCAAAAACGGCTGATTTTCGACAAAAGAGATAACACCCCCCCATTACGTCATTATTCAGAAATGTGGAAAATGGTCCGTTTTCAAATGTTTTATTTTTGAACGTCAGTTCACATTTGTAGGTGGATCATCAGTGTGAGAGCTAAAATTAGCATGTTTAAAGTGATTTTCATGCTTCCAGGGGCTCGGGAAGTTAATTAAATACCATTTGGAGGCATTTAATGTTCGAGCAAAAACGGCTGGTTTTCGACAAAAGAGATAACACCCCCCCATTACGTCATGCTTCAGAAATGTGGAAAATGGTCCGTTTTCAAATGTTTTATTTTTGAACGTCAGTTCACATTTGTAGGTGGATCATCAGTGTTAGAGCTAAAATTAGCATGTTTAAAGTGATTTTCATGCTTCCAGGGGCCCTAATTACAAGATTTATTGAATGGTTAAAAGTGCATGAAAATGGCCAATTACTCACTCTGAGTTCTCAAAAAGGGTTTCTTCACCCCGGGAAGTTAATTAAATACCATTTGGAGGCATTTAATGTTCGAGCAAAAACAGCTGATTTTCGACAAAAGAGATAACACCCCCCCATTACGTCATGCTTCAGAAATGTGGAAAATGGTCCGTTTTCAAATGTTTTATTTTTGAACGTCAGTTCATATTTGTAGGTGGATCATCAGTGTTAGAGCTAAAATTAGCATGTTTAAAGTGATTTTCATGCTTCCAGGGGCTCGGGAAGTGAATTAAATACTATTTGGAGGCATTTAATGTTTGAGCAAAAACGGCTGATTTTCGACAAAAGAGATATTACCCCCCCCCCCATTACGTCATGCTTCACAAATGTGGAAAATGGTCCGTTTTCAAATGTTTTATTTTTGAACGTCAGTTCACATTTGTAGGTGGATCATCAGTGTTAGAGCTAAAATTAGCATGTTTAAAGTGATTTTCATGCTTCCAGGGGCCCTAAACACAAGATTTATGGAATGGTTAAAAGTGCATGAAAATGGCCAATTTAGTCACTCTGAGTTCTCAAAAAGGGTTTCTTCACCCCGGGAAGTTAATTAAATACCATTTGGAGGCATTTAATGTTCGAGCAAAAACGGCTGATTTTCGACAAAAGAGATAACACCCCCCCATTACGTCATGCTTCAGAAATGTGGAAAATGGTCCATTTTCAAATGTTTTATTTTTGAACGTCAGTTCACATTTGTAGGTGGATCATCAGTGTTAGAGCTAAAATTAGCATGTTTAAAGTGATTTTCATGCTTCCAGAGGCTCGGGAAGTTAATTAAATACCATTTGGAGGCATTTAATGTTCGAGCAAAAATGGCTGATTTTCGACAAAAGAGATAACACCCCACCATTACGTCATGCTTCAGAAATGTGGAAAATGGTTCGTTTTCAAATGTTTTATTTTTGAACGTCAGTTCACATTTGTAGGTGGATCATCAGTGTTAGAGCTAACATTGGCATGTTTAAAGTGATTTTCATGCTTCCAGGGGCCCTAAAAACAAGATTTATGGAATGGTTAAAAGTGCATGAAAATGGCCAATTTACTCACTCTGAGTTCTCAAAAAGGGTTTCTTCACCCCGGGAAGTTAATTAAATACCATTTGGAGTCATTTAATGTTCGAGCAAAAACGGCTGATTTTCGACAAAAGAGATAACACCCCCCCATTACGTCATGCTTCAGAAATGTGGAAAATGGTCCGTTTTCAAATGTTTTATTTTTGAACGTCAGTTCACATTTGTAGGTGGATCATCAGTGTTAGAGCTAAAATTAGCATGTTTAAAGTGATTTTCATGCTTCCAGGGGCCCTAAACACAAGATTTATGGAATGGTTAAAAGTGCATGAAAATGGCCAATTTACTCACTCTGAGTTCTCAAAAAGGGTTTCTTCACCCCGGGAAGTTAATTAAATACCATTTGGAGGCATTTAATGTTCGAGCAAAAACGGCTGATTTTCGACAAAAGAGATAACACCCCCCCATTACGTCATGCTTCAGAAATGTGGAAAATGGTCCGTTTTCAAATGTTTTATGTTTGAACGTCAGTTCACATTTGTAGGTGGATCATCAGTGTAAGAGCTAAAATTAGTATGTTTAAAGTGATTTTCATGCTTCCAGGGGCTCGGGAAGTTAAATAAATACCATTTGGAGGCATTTAATGTTCGAGCAAAAACGGCTGATTTTCGACAAAAGAGATAACACCCCCCCATTACGTCATGCTTCAGAAATGTGGAAAATGGTCCGTTTTCAAATGTTTTATTTTTGAACGTCAGTTCACATTTGTAGGTGGATCATCAGTGTTAGAGCTAAAATTAGCATGTTTAAAGTGATTTTCATGCTTCCAGGGGCTCGGGAAGTTAAATAAATACCATTTGGAGGCATTTAATGTTCGAGCAAAAACGGCTGATTTTCGACAAAAGAGATAACACCCCCCATTACGTCATGCTTCAGAAATGTGGAAAATGGTCCGTTTTCAAATGTTTTATTTTTGAACGTCAGTTCACATTTGTAGGTGGATCATCAGTGTTAGAGCTCAAATTAGCATGTTTAAAGTGATTTTCATGCTTCCAGGGGCTCGGGAAGTTTATTAAATACTATTTAGAGGCATTTAATGTTCAAGCAAAAACGGCTGATTTTCGACAAAAGAGATAACACCCCCCATTACGTCATGCTTCAGAAATGTGGAAAATGGTCCGTTTTCAAATGTTTTATTTTTGAACGTCAGTTCACATTTGTAGGTGGATCATCAGTGTTAGAGCTAAAATTAGCATGTTTAAAGTGATTTTCATGCTTCCAGAGGCTCGGGAAGTTAATTAAATACCATTTGGAGGCATTTAATGTTCGAGCAAAAATGGCTGATTTTCGACAAAAGAGATAACACCCCCCCATTACGTCATGCTTCAGAAATGTGGAAAATGGTCCGTTTTCAAATGTTTTATTTTTGAACATCAGTTCACATTTGTAGGTGGATCATCAGTGTTAGAGCTAACATTGGCATGTTTAAAGAGATTTTCATGCTTCCAGGGGCCCTAAACACAAGATTTATGGAACGGTTAAAAGTGCATGAAAATGGCCTATTTACTCACTCTGAGTTCTCAAAAAGGGTTTCTTCACCCCGGGAAGTTAATTAAATACCATTTGGAGGCATTTAATGTTCGAGCAAAAACGGCTGATTTTCGACAAAAGAGATAACACCCCCCCATTACGTCATTATTCAGAAATGTGGAAAATGGTCCGTTTTCAAATGTTTTATTTTTGAACGTCAGTTCACATTTGTAGGTGGATCATCAGTGTGAGAGCTAAAATTAGCATGTTTAAAGTGATTTTCATGCTTCCAGGGGCTCGGGAAGTTAATTAAATACCATTTGGAGGCATTTAATGTTCGAGCAAAAACGGCTGGTTTTCGACAAAAGAGATAACACCCCCCCATTACGTCATGCTTCAGAAATGTGGAAAATGGTCCGTTTTCAAATGTTTTATTTTTGAACGTCAGTTCACATTTGTAGGTGGATCATCAGTGTTAGAGCTAAAATTAGCATGTTTAAAGTGATTTTCATGCTTCCAGGGGCCCTAATTACAAGATTTATTGAATGGTTAAAAGTGCATGAAAATGGCCAATTACTCACTCTGAGTTCTCAAAAAGGGTTTCTTCACCCCGGGAAGTTAATTAAATACCATTTGGAGGCATTTAATGTTCGAGCAAAAACAGCTGATTTTCGACAAAAGAGATAACACCCCCCCATTACGTCATGCTTCAGAAATGTGGAAAATGGTCCGTTTTCAAATGTTTTATTTTTGAACGTCAGTTCATATTTGTAGGTGGATCATCAGTGTTAGAGCTAAAATTAGCATGTTTAAAGTGATTTTCATGCTTCCAGGGGCTCGGGAAGTGAATTAAATACTATTTGGAGGCATTTAATGTTTGAGCAAAAACGGCTGATTTTCGACAAAAGAGATATTACCCCCCCCCCCCCATTACGTCATGCTTCACAAATGTGGAAAATGGTCCGTTTTCAAATGTTTTATTTTTGAACGTCAGTTCACATTTGTAGGTGGATCATCAGTGTTAGAGCTAAAATTAGCATGTTTAAAGTGATTTTCATGCTTCCAGGGGCCCTAAACACAAGATTTATGGAATGGTTAAAAGTGCATGAAAATGGCCAATTTAGTCACTCTGAGTTCTCAAAAAGGGTTTCTTCACCCCGGGAAGTTAATTAAATACCATTTGGAGGCATTTAATGTTCGAGCAAAAACGGCTGATTTTCGACAAAAGAGATAACACCCCCCCATTACGTCATGCTTCAGAAATGTGGAAAATGGTCCATTTTCAAATGTTTTATTTTTGAACGTCAGTTCACATTTGTAGGTGGATCATCAGTGTTAGAGCTAAAATTAGCATGTTTAAAGTGATTTTCATGCTTCCAGGGGCTCGGGAAGTTAAATAAATACCATTTGGAGGCATTTAATGTTCGAGCAAAAACGGCTGATTTTCGACAAAAGCGATAACACCCCCCCATTACGTCATGCTTCAGAAATGTGGAACATGGTCCGTTTTCAAATGTTTTATTTTTGAACGTCAGTTCACATTTGTAGGTGGATCATCAGTGTTAGAGCTAAAATTAGCATGTTTAAAGTGATTTTCATGCTTCCAGGGGCCCTAAACATAAGATTAATGGAATGGTTAAAAGTGCATGAAAATGGCCAATTTACTCACTCTGAGTTCTCAAAAAGGGTTTCTTCACCCCGGGAAGTTAATTAAATACCATTTGGAGGCATTTAATGTTTGAGCAAAAACGGCTGATTTTCGACAAAAGAGATAACACCCCCCCATTACGTCATGCTTCAGCAATGTGGAAAATGGTCCGTTTTCAAATGTTTTATTTTTGAACGTCAGTTCACATTTGTAGGTGGATCATCAGTGTTAGAGCTAAAATTAGCATGTTTAAAGTGATTTTCATGCTTCCAGGGGCTCGGGAAGTTAAATAAATACCATTTGGAGGCATTTAATGTTCGAGCAAAAACGGCTGATTTTCGACAAAAGAGATAACACCCCCCCATTACGTCATGCTTCAGAAATGTGGAAAATGGTCCGTTTTCAAATGTTTTATTTCTGAACGTCAGTTCACATTTGTAGGTGGATCATCAGTGTTAGAGCTCAAATTAGCTTGTTTAAAGTGATTTTCATGCTTCCAGGGGCTCGGGAAGTGAATTAAATACTATTTGGAGGCATTTAATGTTCAAGCAAAAACGGCTGATTTTCGACAAAAGAGATAACACCCACCCATTACGTCATGCTTCAGAAATGTGGAAAATGGTCCATTTTCAAATGTTTTATTTTTGAACGTCAGTTCACATTTGTAGGTGGATCATCAGTGTTAGAGCTAAAATTAGGATGTTTAAAGTGATTTTCATGCTTCCAGGGGCTCGGGAAGTTAATTAAATACCATTTGGAGGCATTTAATGTTCGAGCAAAAATGGCTGATTTTCGACAAAAGAGATAACACCCCACCATTACGTCATGCTTCAGAAATGTGGAAAATGGTTCGTTTTCAAATGTTTTATTTTTGAACGTCAGTTCACATTTGTAGGTGGATCATCAGTGTTAGAGCTAACATTGGCATGTTTAAAGTGATTTTCATGCTTCCAGGGGCCCTAAACACAAGATTTATGGAATGGTTAAAAGTGCATGAAAATGGCCAATTTACTCACTCTGAGTTCTCAAAAAGGGTTTCTTCACCCCGGGAAGTTAATTAAATACCATTTGGAGTCATTTAATGTTCGAGCAAAAACGGCTGATTTTCGACAAAAGAGATAACACCCCCCCCATTACGTCATGCTTCAGAAATGTGGAAAATGGTCCGTTTTCAAATGTTTTATTTTTGAACGTCAGTTCACATTTGTAGGTGGATCATCAGTGTTAGAGCTAAAATTAGCATGTTTAAAGTGATTTTCATGCTTCCAGGGGCCCTAAACACAAGATTTATGGAATGGTTAAAAGTGCATGAAAATGGCCAATTTACTCACTCTGAGTTCTCAAAAAGGGTTTCTTCACCCCGGGAAGTTAATTAAATACCATTTGGAGGCATTTAATGTTCGAGCAAAAACGGCTGATTTTCGACAAAAGAGATAACACCCCCCCATTACGTCATGCTTCAGAAATGTGGAAAATGGTCCGTTTTCAAATGTTTTATTTTTGAACGTCAGTTCACATTTGTAGGTGGATCATCAGTGTAAGAGCTAAAATTAGTATGTTTAAAGTGATTTTCATGCTTCCAGGGGCTCGGGAAGTTAAATAAATACCATTTGGAGGCATTTAATGTTCGAGCAAAAACGGCTGATTTTCGACAAAAGAGATAACACCCCCCCATTACGTCATTATTCAGAAATGTGGAAAATGGTCCGTTTTCAAATGTTTTATTTTTGAACGTCAGTTCACATTTGTAGGTGGATCATCAGTGTTAGAGCTAAAATTAGCATGTTTAAAGTGATTTTCATGCTTCCAGGGGCCCTAAACATAAGATTAATGGAATGGTTAAAAGTGCATGAAAATGGCCAATTTACTCACTCTGAGTTCTCAAAAAGGGTTTCTTCACCCCGGGAAGTTAATTAAATACCATTTGGAGGCATTTAATGTTTGAGCAAAAACGGCTGATTTTCGACAAAAGAGATAACACCCCCCCATTACGTCATGCTTCAGCAATGTGGAAAAGGTCCGTTTTCAAATGTTTTATTTTTGAACGTCAGTTCACATTTGTAGGTGGATCATCAGTGTTAGAGCTAAAATTAGCATGTTTAAAGTGATTTTCATGCTTCCAGGGGCTCGGGAAGTTAAATAAATACCATTTGGAGGCATTTAATGTTCGAGCAAAAACGGCTGATTTTCGACAAAAGAGATAACACCCCCCCATTACGTCATGCTTCAGAAATGTGGAAAATGGTCCGTTTTCAAATGTTTTATTTCTGAACGTCAGTTCACATTTGTAGGTGGATCATCAGTGTTAGAGCTCAAATTAGCTTGTTTAAAGTGATTTTCATGCTTCCAGGGGCTCGGGAAGTGAATTAAATACTATTTGGAGGCATTTAATGTTCAAGCAAAAACGGCTGATTTTCGACAAAAGAGATAACACCCACCCATTACGTCATGCTTCAGAAATGTGGAAAATGGTCCATTTTCAAATGTTTTATTTTTGAACGTCAGTTCACATTTGTAGGTGGATCATCAGTGTTAGAGCTAAAATTAGGATGTTTAAAGTGATTTTCATGCTTCCAGGGGCTCGGGAAGTTAATTAAATACCATTTGGAGGCATTTAATGTTCGAGCAAAAATGGCTGATTTTCGACAAAAGAGATAACACCCCACCATTACGTCATGCTTCAGAAATGTGGAAAATGGTTCGTTTTCAAATGTTTTATTTTTGAACGTCAGTTCACATTTGTAGGTGGATCATCAGTGTTAGAGCTAACATTGGCATGTTTAAAGTGATTTTCATGCTTCCAGGGGCCCTAAACACAAGATTTATGGAATGGTTAAAAGTGCATGAAAATGGCCAATTTACTCACTCTGAGTTCTCAAAAAGGGTTTCTTCACCCCGGGAAGTTAATTAAATACCATTTGGAGTCATTTAATGTTCGAGCAAAAACGGCTGATTTTCGACAAAAGAGATAACACCCCCCCATTACGTCATGCTTCAGAAATGTGGAAAATGGTCCGTTTTCAAATGTTTTATTTTTGAACGTCAGTTCACATTTGTAGGTGGATCATCAGTGTTAGAGCTAAAATTAGCATGTTTAAAGTGATTTTCATGCTTCCAGGGGCCCTAAACACAAGATTTATGGAATGGTTAAAAGTGCATGAAAATGGCCAATTTACTCACTCTGAGTTCTCAAAAAGGGTTTCTTCACCCCGGGAAGTTAATTAAATACCATTTGGAGGCATTTAATGTTCGAGCAAAAACGGCTGATTTTCGACAAAAGAGATAACACCCCCCCATTACGTCATGCTTCAGAAATGTGGAAAATGGTCCGTTTTCAAATGTTTTATTTTTGAACGTCAGTTCACATTTGTAGGTGGATCATCAGTGTAAGAGCTAAAATTAGTATGTTTAAAGTGATTTTCATGCTTCCAGGGGCTCGGGAAGTTAAATAAATACCATTTGGAGGCATTTAATGTTCGAGCAAAAACGGCTGATTTTCGACAAAAGAGATAACACCCCCCCATTACGTCATGCTTCAGAAATGTGGAAAATGGTCCGTTTTCAAATGTTTTATTTTTGAACGTCAGTTCACATTTGTAGGTGGATCATCAGTGTTAGAGCTAAAATTAGCATGTTTAAAGTGATTTTCATGCTTCCAGGGGCTCGGGAAGTTAAATAAATACCATTTGGAGGCATTTAATGTTCGAGCAAAAACGGCTGATTTTCGACAAAAGAGATAACACCCCCCATTACGTCATGCTTCAGAAATGTGGAAAATGGTCCGTTTTCAAATGTTTTATTTTTGAACGTCAGTTCACATTTGTAGGTGGATCATCAGTGTTAGAGCTCAAATTAGCATGTTTAAAGTGATTTTCATGCTTCCAGGGGCTCGGGAAGTTTATTAAATACTATTTAGAGGCATTTAATGTTCAAGCAAAAACGGCTGATTTTCGACAAAAGAGATAACACCCCCCATTACGTCATGCTTCAGAAATGTGGAAAATGGTCCGTTTTCAAATGTTTTATTTTTGAACGTCAGTTCACATTTGTAGGTGGATCATCAGTGTTAGAGCTAAAATTAGCATGTTTAAAGTGATTTTCATGCTTCCAGAGGCTCGGGAAGTTAATTAAATACCATTTGGAGGCATTTAATGTTCGAGCAAAAATGGCTGATTTTCGACAAAAGCGATAACACCCCCCCATTACGTCATGCTTCAGAAATGTGGAAAATGGTCCGTTTTCAAATGTTTTATTTTTGAACATCAGTTCACATTTGTAGGTGGATCATCAGTGTTAGAGCTAACATTGGCATGTTTAAAGTGATTTTCATGCTTCCAGGGGCCCTAAACACAAGATTTATGGAACGGTTAAAAGTGCATGAAAATGGCCTATTTACTCACTCTGAGTTCTCAAAAAGGGTTTCTTCACCCCGGGAAGTTAATTAAATACCATTTGGAGGCATTTAATGTTCGAGCAAAAACGGCTGATTTTCGACAAAAGAGATAACACCCCCCCATTACGTCATTATTCAGAAATGTGGAAAATGGTCCGTTTTCAAATGTTTTATTTTTGAACGTCAGTTCACATTTGTAGGTGGATCATCAGTGTGAGAGCTAAAATTAGCATGTTTAAAGTGATTTTCATGCTTCCAGGGGCTCGGGAAGTTAATTAAATACCATTTGGAGGCATTTAATGTTCGAGCAAAAACGGCTGGTTTTCGACAAAAGAGATAACACCCCCCCATTACGTCATGCTTCAGAAATGTGGAAAATGGTCCGTTTTCAAATGTTTTATTTTTGAACGTCAGTTCACATTTGTAGGTGGATCATCAGTGTTAGAGCTAAAATTAGCATGTTTAAAGTGATTTTCATGCTTCCAGGGGCCCTAATTACAAGATTTATTGAATGGTTAAAAGTGCATGAAAATGGCCAATTACTCACTCTGAGTTCTCAAAAAGGGTTTCTTCACCCCGGGAAGTTAATTAAATACCATTTGGAGGCATTTAATGTTCGAGCAAAAACAGCTGATTTTCGACAAAAGAGATAACACCCCCCCATTACGTCATGCTTCAGAAATGTGGAAAATGGTCCGTTTTCAAATGTTTTATTTTTGAACGTCAGTTCATATTTGTAGGTGGCTCATCAGTGTTAGAGCTAAAATTAGCATGTTTAAAGTGATTTTCATGCTTCCAGGGGCTCGGGAAGTGAATTAAATACTATTTGGAGGCATTTAATGTTTGAGCAAAAACGGCTGATTTTCGACAAAAGAGATATTACCCCCCCCCCATTACGTCATGCTTCACAAATGTGGAAAATGGTCCGTTTTCAAATGTTTTATTTTTGAACGTCAGTTCACATTTGTAGGTGGATCATCAGTGTTAGAGCTAAAATTAGCATGTTTAAAGTGATTTTCATGCTTCCAGGGGCCCTAAACACAAGATTTATGGAATGGTTAAAAGTGCATGAAAATGGCCAATTTAGTCACTCTGAGTTCTCAAAAAGGGTTTCTTCACCCCGGGAAGTTAATTAAATACCATTTGGAGGCATTTAATGTTCGAGCAAAAACGGCTGATTTTCGACAAAAGAGATAACACCCCCCCATTACGTCATGCTTCAGAAATGTGGAAAATGGTCCATTTTCAAATGTTTTATTTTTGAACGTCAGTTCACATTTGTAGGTGGATCATCAGTGTTAGAGCTAAAATTAGCATGTTTAAAGTGATTTTCATGCTTCCAGGGGCTCGGGAAGTTAAATAAATACCATTTGGAGGCATTTAATGTTCGAGCAAAAACGGCTGATTTTCGACAAAAGCGATAACACCCCCCCATTACGTCATGCTTCAGAAATGTGGAAAATGGTCCGTTTTCAAATGTTTTATTTTTGAACGTCAGTTCACATTTGTAGGTGGATCATCAGTGTTAGAGCTCAAATTAGCATGTTTAAAGTGATTTTCATGCTTCCAGGGGCTCGGGAAGTGAATTAAATACTATTTGGAGGCATTTAATGTTCAAGCAAAAACGGCTGATTTTCGACAAAAGAGATAACACCCCCCCATTACGTCATGCTTCAGAAATGTGGAAAATGGTCCGTTTTCAAATGTTTTATTTTTGAACGTCAGTTCACATTTGTAGGTGGATCATCAGTGTTAGAGCTAACATTGGCATGTTTAAAGTGATTTTCATGCTTCCAGGGGCCCTAAACACAAGATTTATGGAATGGTTAAAAGTGCATGAAAATGGCCAATTTACTCACTCTGAGTTCTCAAAAAGGGTTTCTTCACCCCGGGAAGTTAATTAAATACCATTTGGAGGCATTTAATGTTCGAGCAAAAACGGCTGATTTTCGACAAAAGAGATAACACCCCCCATTACGTCATGCTTCAGAAATGTGGAAAATGGTCCGTTTTCAAATGTTTTATTTTTGAACGTCAGTTCACATTTGTAGGTGGATCATCAGTGTTAGAGCTAAAATTAGCATGTTTAAAGTTATTTTCATGCTTCCAGGGGCTCGGGAAGTTAATTAAATACCATTTGGAGGCATTTAATGTTCGAGCAAAAACGGCTGATTTTCGACAAAAGAGATAACACCCCCCATTACGTCATGCTTCAGGAATGTGGTAAATGGTCCGTTTTCAAATGTTTTATTTTTGAACGTCAGTTCACATTTGTAGGTGGATCATCAGTGTTAGAGCTAAAATTGGCATGTTTAAAGTGATTTTCATGCTTCCAGGGGCCCTAAACACAAGATTTATGTAATGGTTAAAAGTGCATGAAAATGGCCAGTTACTCACTCTGAGTTCTCAAAAAGGGTTTCTTCACCCCGGGAAGTTAATTAAATACCATTTGGAGGCATTTAATGTTCGAGCAAAAATGGCTGATTTTCGACAAAAGAGATAACACCCCCCCATTACGTCATGCTTCAGAAATGTGGAAAATGGTCCGTTTTCAAATGTTTTATTTTTGAACGTCAGTTCACATTTGTAGGTGGATCATCAGTGTTAGAGCTAAAATTAGCATGTTTAAAGTGATTTTCATGCTTCCAGGGGCCCTAAACATAAGATTTATGGAATGGTTAAAAGTGCATGAAAATGGCCAATTTACTCACTCTGAGTTCTCAAAAAGGGTTTCTTCACCCCGGGAAGTTAATTAAATACCATTTGGAGGCATTTAATGTTTGAGCAAAAACGGCTGATTTTCGACAAAAGAGATAACACCCCCCCATTACGTCATGCTTCTGAAATGTGGAAAATGGTCCGTTTTCAAATGTTTTATTTTTGAACGTCAGTTCACATTTGTAGGTGGATCATCAGTGTTAGAGCTAAAATTAGCATGTTTAAAGTGATTTTCATGCTTCCAGGGGCTCGGGAAGTTAAATAAATACCATTTGGAGGCATTTAATGTTCGAGCAAAAACGGCTGATTTTCGACAAAAGAGATAACACCCCCCATTACGTCATGCTTCAGAAATGTGGAAAATGGTCCGTTTTCAAATGTTTTATTTTTGAACGTCAGTTCACATTTGTAGGTGGATCATCAGTGTTAGAGCTCAAATTAGCATGTTTAAAGTTATTTTCATGCTTCCAGGGGCCCTAAACACAAGATTTATGGAATGGTTAAAAGTGCATGAAAATGGCCAATTACTCACTCTGAGTTCTCAAAAAGGGTTTCTTCACCCCGGGAAGTTAATTAAATACCATTTGGAGGCATTTAATGTTCAAGCAAAAACGGCTGATTTTCGACAAAAGAGATAACACCCACCCATTACGTCATGCTTCAGAAATGTGGAAAATGGTCCTTTTTCAAATGTTTTATTTTTGAACATCAGTTCACATTTGTAGGTGGATCATCAGTGTTAGAGCTAAAATTAGGATGTTTAAAGTGATTTTCATGCTTCCAGGGGCTCGGGAAGTTAATTAAATACCATTTGGAGGCATTTAATGTTCGAGCAAAAATGGCTGATTTTCGACAAAAGAGATAACACCCCACCATTACGTCATGCTTCAGAAATGTGGAAAATGGTTCGTTTTCAAATGTTTTATTTTTGAACGTCAGTTCACATTTGTAGGTGGATCATCAGTGTTAGAGCTAACATTGGCATGTTTAAAGTGATTTTCATGCTTCCAGGGGCCCTAAACACAAGATTTATGGAATGGTTAAAAGTGCATGAAAATGGCCAATTTACTCACTCTGAGTTCTCAAAAAGGGTTTCTTCACCCGGGGAAGTTAATTAAATACCATTTGGAGGCATTTAATGTTCGAGCAAAAACGGCTGATTTTCGACAAAAGAGATAACACCCCCCCATTACGTCATGCTTCAGAAATGTGGAAAATGGTCTGTTTTCAAATGTTTTATTTTTGAACGTCAGTTCACATTTGTAGGTGGATCATCAGTGTTAGAGCTAAAATTATCATGTTTAAAGTGATTTTCATGCTTCCAGGGGCCCTAAACACAAGATTTATGGAATGGTTAAAAGTGCATGAAAATGGCCAATTTACTCACTCTGAGTTCTCAAAAAGGGTTTCTTCACCCCGGGAAGTTAATTAAATACCATTTGGAGGCATTTAATGTTCGAGCAAAAACGGCTGATTTTCGACAAAAGAGATAACACCCCCCCATTACGTCATGCTTCAGAAATGTGGAAAATGGTCCGTTTTCAAATGTTTTATTTTTGAACGTCAGTTCACATTTGTAGGTGGATCATCAGTGTAAGAGCTAAAATTAGTATGTTTAAAGTGATTTTCATGCTTCCAGGGGCTCGGGAAGTTAAATAAATACCATTTGGAGGCATTTAATGTTCGAGCAAAAACGGCTGATTTTCGACAAAAGAGATAACACCCCCCATTACGTCATGCTTCAGAAATGTGGAAAATGGTCCGTTTTCAAATGTTTAATTTTTGAACGTCAGTTCACATTTGTAGGTGGATCATCAGTGTTAGAGCTCAAATTAGCATGTTTAAAGTGATTTTCATGCTTCCAGGGGCTCGGGAAGTTTATTAAATACTATTTAGAGGCATTTAATGTTCAAGCAAAAACGGCTGATTTTCGACAAAAGAGATAACACCCCCCCCATTACGTCATGCTTCAGAAATGTGGAAAATGGTCCGTTTTCAAATGTTTTATTTTTGAACGTCAGTTCACATTTGTAGGTGGATCATCAGTGTTAGAGCTAGAATTAGCATGTTTAAAGTGATTTTCATGCTTCCAGGAGCTCGGGAAGTTAATTAAATACCATTTGGAGGCATTTAATGTTCGAGCAAAAATGGCTGATTTTCGACAAAAGAGATAACACCCCACCATTACGTCATGCTTCAGAAATGTGGAAAATGGTTTGTTTTCAAATGTTTTATTTTTGAACGTCAGTTCACATTTGTAGGTGGATCATCAGTGTTAGAGCTAACATTGGCATGTTTAAAGTGATTTTCATGCTTCCAGGGGCCCTAAACACAAGATTTATGGAATGGTTAAAAGTGCATGAAAATGGCCAGTTACTCACTCTGAGTTCTCAAAAAGGGTTTCTTCACCCCGGGAAGTTAATTAAATACCATTTGGAGGCATTTAATGTTCGAGCAAAAACGGCTGATTTTCGACAAAAGAGATAACACCCCCCCATTACGTCATGCTTCAGAAATGTGGAAAATGGTCCGTTTTCAAATGTTTTATTTTTGAACGTCAGTTCACATTTGTAGGTGGATCATCAGTGTTAGAGCTAAAATTAGCATGTTTAAAGTGATTTTCATGCTTCCAGGGGCCCTAAACATAAGATTTATGGAATGGTTAAAAGTGCATGAAAATGGCCAATTTACTCACTCTGAGTTCTCAAAAAGGGTTTCTTCACCCCGGGAAGTTAATTAAATACCATTTGGAGGCATTTAATGTTTGAGCAAAAACGGCTGATTTTCGACAAAAGAGATAACACCCCCCCATTACGTCATGCTTCAGCAATGTGGAAAATGGTCCGTTTTCAAATGTTTTATTTTTGAACGTCAGTTCACATTTGTAGGTGGATCATCAGTGTTAGAGCTAAAATTAGCATGTTTAAAGTGATTTTCATGCTTCCAGGGGCTCGGGAAGTTAAATAAATACCATTTGGAGGCATTTAATGTTCGAGCAAAAACGGCTGATTTTCGACAAAAGAGATAACACCCCCCCATTACGTCATGCTTCAGAAATGTGGAAAATGGTCCGTTTTCAAATGTTTTATTTCTGAACGTCAGTTCACATTTGTAGGTGGATCATCAGTGTTAGAGCTCAAATTAGCTTGTTTAAAGTGATTTTCATGCTTCCAGGGGCTCGGGAAGTTAATTAAATACCATTTGGAGGCATTTAATGTTCGAGCAAAAATGGCTGATTTTCGACAAAAGAGATAACACCCCACCATTACGTCATGCTTCAGAAATTTGGAAAATGGTTCATTTTCAAATGTTTTATTTTTGAACGTCAGTTCACATTTGTAGGTGGATCATCAGTGTTAGAGCTAACATTGGCATGTTTAAAGTGATTTTCATGCTTCCAGGGGCCCTAAACACAAGATTTATGGAATGGTTAAAAGTGCATGAAAATGGCCAATTTACTCACTCTGAGTTCTCAAAAAGGGTTTCTTCACCCCGGGAAGTTAATTAAATACCATTTGGAGGCATTTAATGTTCGAGCAAAAACGGCTGATTTTCGACAAAAGAGATAAAACCCCCCCATTACGTCATGCTTCAGAAATGTGGAAAATGGTCCGTTTTCAAATGTTTTATTTTTGAACGTCAGTTCACATTTGTAGGTGGATCATCAGTGTTAGAGCTAAAATTAGCATGTTTAAAGTGATTTTCATGCTTCCAGGGGCCCTAAACACAAGATTTATGGAATGGTTAAAAGTGCATGAAAATGGCCAATTTACTCACTCTGAGTTCTCAAAAAGGGTTTCTTCACCCCGGGAAGTTAATTAAATACCATTTGGAGGCATTTAATGTTCGAGCAAAAACGGCTGATTTTCGACAAAAGAGATAACACCCCCCCATTACGTCATGCTTCAGAAATGTGGAAAATGGTCCGTTTTCAAATGTTTTATTTTTGAACGTCAGTTCACATTTGTAGGTGGATCATCAGTGTTAGAGCTCAAATTAGCATGTTTAAAGTGATTTTCATGCTTCCAGGGGCTCGGGAAGTTTATTAAATACTATTTAGAGGCATTTAATGTTCAAGCAAAAACGGCTGATTTTCGACAAAAGAGATAACACCCCCCCATTACGTCATGCTTCAGAAATGTGGAAAATGGTCCGTTTTCAAATGTTTTATTTTTGAACGTCAGTTCACATTTGTAGGTGGATCATCAGTGTTAGAGCTAAAATTAGCATGTTTAAAGTGATTTTCATGCTTCCAGGAGCTCGGGAATTTAATTAAATACCATTTGGAGGCATTTAATGTTCGAGCAAAAATGGCTGATTTTCGACAAAAGAGATAACACCCCCCATTACGTCATGCTTCAGAAATGTGGAAAATGGTCCGTTTTCAAATGTTTTATTTTTGAACGTCAGTTCACATTTGTAGGTGGATCATCAGTGTTAGAGCTAACATTGGCATGTTTAAAGTGATTTTCATGCTTCCAGGGGCCCTAAACACAAGATTTATGGAACGGTTAAAAGTGCATGAAAATGGCCTATTTACTCACTCTGAGTTCTCAAAAAGGGTTTCTTCACCCCGGGAAGTTAATTAAATACCATTTGGAGGCATTTAATGTTCGAGCAAAAACGGCTGATTTTCGACAAAAGAGATAACACCCCCCCATTGCGTCATTATTCAGAAATGTGGAAAATGGTCCGTTTTCAAATGTTTTATTTTTGAACGTCAGTTCACATTTGTAGGTGGATCATCAGTGTTAGAGCTAAAATTAGCATGTTTAAAGTGATTTTCATGCTTCCAGGGGCTCGGGAAGTTAAATAAATACCATTTGGAGGCATTTAATGTTCGAGCAAAAACGGCTGATTTTCGACAAAAGCGATAACACCCCCCCATTACGTCATGCTTCAGAAATGTGGAAAATGGTCCGTTTTCAAATGTTTTATTTTTGAACGTCAGTTCACATTTGTAGGTGGATCATCAGTGTTAGAGCTCAAATTAGCATGTTTAAAGTGATTTTCATGCTTCCAGGGGCTCGGGAAGTGAATTAAATACTATTTGGAGGCATTTAATGTTCAAGCAAAAACGGCTGATTTTCGACAAAAGAGATAACACCCCCCCATTACGTCATGCTTCAGAAATGTGGAAAATGGTCCGTTTTCAAATGTTTTATTTTTGAACGTCAGTTCACATTTGTAGGTGGATCATCAGTGTTAGAGCTAACATTGGCATGTTTAAAGTGATTTTCATGCTTCCAGGGGCCCTAAACACAAGATTTATGGAATGGTTAAAAGTGCATGAAAATGGCCAATTTACTCACTCTGAGTTCTCAAAAAGGGTTTCTTCACCCCGGGAAGTTAATTAAATACCATTTGGAGGCATTTAATGTTCGAGCAAAAACGGCTGATTTTCGACAAAAGAGATAACACCCCCCATTACGTCATGCTTCAGAAATGTGGAAAATGGTCCGTTTTCAAATGTTTTATTTTTGAACGTCAGTTCACATTTGTAGGTGGATCATCAGTGTTAGAGCTAAAATTAGCATGTTTAAAGTGATTTTCATGCTTCCAGGGGCTCGGGAAGTTAATTAAATACCATTTGGAGGCATTTAATGTTCGAGCAAAAACGGCTGATTTTCGACAAAAGAGATAACACCCCCCCATTACGTCATGCTTCAGGAATGTGGTAAATGGTCTGTTTTCAAATGTTTTATTTTTGAACGTCAGTTCACATTTGTAGGTGGATCATCAGTGTTAGAGCTAAAATTAGCATGTTTAAAGTGATTTTCATGCTTCCAGGGGCCCTAAACACAAGATTTATGGAATGGTTAAAAGTGCATGAAAATGGCCAATTTACTCACTCTGAGTTCTCAAAAAGGGTTTCTTCACCCTGGGAAGTTAATTAAATACCATTTGGAGGCATTTAATGTTCGAGCAAAAACGGCTGATTTTCGACAAAAGAGATAACACCCCCCCATTACGTCATGCTTCAGAAATGTGGAAAATGGTCCGTTTTCAAATGTTTTATTTTTTAACGTCAGTTCACATTTGTAGGTGGATCATCAGTGTTAGAGCTAAAATTAGCATGTTTAAAGTGATTTTCATGCTTCCAGGGGCCCTAAACACAAGATTTATGGAATGGTTAAAAGTGCATGAAAATGGCCAATTACTCACTCTGAGTTCTCAAAAAGGGTTTCTTCACCCCGGGAAGTTAATTAAATACCATTTGGAGGCATTTAATGTTCGGGCAAAAACAGCTGATTTTCGACAAAAGAGATAACACCCCCCATTACGTCATGCTTCAGAAATGTGGAAACTGGTCCGTTTTCAAATGTTTTATTTTTGAACGTCAGTTCACATTTGTAGGTGGATCATCAGTGTTAGAGCTAAAATTAGCATGTTTAAAGTGATTTTCATGCTTCCAGGGGCTCGGGAAGTGAATTAAATACTATTTGGAGGCATTTAATGTTTGAGCAAAAACGGCTGATTTTCGACAAAAGAGATAACACCCCCCCATTACGTCATGCTTCAGAAATGTGGAAAATGGTCCGTTTTCAAATGTTTTATTTTTTAACGTCAGTTCACATTTGTAGGTGGATCATCAGTGTTAGAGCTAAAATTAGCATGTTTAAAGTGATTTTCATGCTTCCAGGGGCCCTAAACACAAGATTTATGGAATGGTTAAAAGTGCATGAAAATGGCCAATTTACTCACTCGGAGTTCTCAAAAAGGGTTTCTTCACCCCGGGAAGTTAATTAAATACCATTTGGAGGCATTTAATGTTCGAGCAAAAACGGCTGATTTTCGACAAAAGAGATATTACCCCCCCATTATGTCATGCTTCAGAAATGTGGAAAATGGTCCGTTTTCAAATGTTTTATTTTTGAACGTCAGTTCACATTTGTAGGTGGATCATCAGTGTTAGAGCTAAAATTAGCATGTTTAAAGTGATTTTCATGCTTCCAGGGGCCCTAAACACAAGATTTATGGAATGGTTAAAGGTGCATGAAAATGGCCAATTTACTCAGTCTGAGTTCTCAAAAAGGGTTACTTCACCCCGGGAAGTTAATTAAATACCATTTGGAGGCATTTAATGTTCGAGCAAAAACGGCTGATTTTCGACAAAAGAGATAACACCCCCCCATTACGTCATGCTTCAGAAATGTGGAAAATGGTCCGTTTTCAAATGTTTTATTTTTGAACGTCAGTTCACATTTGTAGGTGAATCATCAGTGTTAGAGCTAAAATTAGCATGTTTAAAGTGATTTTCATGCTTCCAGGGGCTCGGGAAGTTAAATAAATACCATTTGGAGGCATTTAATGTTCGAGCAAAAACGGCTGATTTTCGACAAAAGAGATAACACCCCCCATTACGTCATGCTTCAGAAATGTGGAAAATGGTCCGTTTTCAAATGTTTTATTTTTGAACGTGAGTTCACATTTGTAGGTGGATCATCAGTGTTAGAGCTCAAATTAGCATGTTTAAAGTGATTTTCATGCTTCCAGGGGCCCTAAACACAAGATTTATGGAATGGTTAAAAGTGCATGAAAATGGCCAATTACTCACTCTGAGTTCTCAAAAAGGGTTTCTTCACCCCGGGAAGTTAATTAAATACCATTTGGAGGCATTTAATGTTCAAGCAAAAACGGCTGATTTTCGACAAAAGAGATAACACCCACCCATTACGTCATGCTTCAGAAATGTGGAAAATGGTCCTTTTTCAAATGTTTTATTTTTGAACATCAGTTCACATTTGTAGGTGGATCATCAGTGTTAGAGCTAAAATTAGCATGTTTAAAGTGATTTTCATGCTTCCAGGGGCTCGGGAAGTTAAATAAATACCATTTGGAGGCATTTAATGTTCGAGCAAAAACGGCTGATTTTCGACAAAAGAGATAACACCCCCCATTACGTCATGCTTCAGAAATGTGGAAAATGGTCCGTTTTCAAATGTTTTATTTTTGAACGTCAGTTCACATTTGTAGGTGGATCATCAGTGTTAGAGCTCAAATTAGCATGTTTAAAGTGATTTTCATGCTTCCAGGGGCTCGGGAAGTTTATTAAATACTATTTAGAGGCATTTAATGTTCAAGCAAAAACGGCTGATTTTCGACAAAAGAGATAACACCCCCCCATTACGTCATGCTTCAGAAATGTGGAAAATGGTCCGTTTTCAAATGTTTTATTTTTGAACGTCAGTTCACATTTGTAGGTGGATCATCAGTGTTAGAGCTAGAATTAGCATGTTTAAAGTGATTTTCATGCTTCCAGGAGCTCGGGAAGTTAATTAAATACCATTTGGAGGCATTTAATGTTTGAGCAAAAATGGCTGATTTTCGACAAAAGAGATAACACCCCACCATTACGTCATGCTTCAGAAATGTGAAAAATGGTTCGTTTTCAAATGTTTTATTTTTGAACGTCAGTTCACATTTGTAGGTGGATCATCAGTGTTAGAGCTAACATTGGCATGTTTAAAGTGATTTTCATGCTTCCAGGGGCCCTAAACACAAGATTTATGGAATGGTTAAAAGTGCATGAAAATGGCCAGTTACTCACTCTGAGTTCTCAAAAAGGGTTTCTTCACCCCGGGAAGTTAATTAAATACCATTTGGAGGCATTTAATGTTCGAGCAAAAATGGCTGATTTTCGACAAAAGAGATAACACCCCCCCATTACGTCATGCTTCAGAAATGTGGAAAATGGTCCGTTTTCAAATGTTTTATTTTTGAACGTCAGTTCACATTTGTAGGTGGATCATCAGTGTTAGAGCTAAAATTAGCATGTTTAAAGTGATTTTCATGCTTCCAGGGGCCCTAAACATAAGATTTATGGAATGGTTAAAAGTGCATGAAAATGGCCAATTTACTCACTCTGAGTTCTCAAAAAGGGTTTCTTCACCCCGGGAAGTTAATTAAATACCATTTGGAGGCATTTAATGTTTGAGCAAAAACGGCTGATTTTCGACAAAAGAGATAACACCCCCCCATTACGTCATGCTTCAGCAATGTGGAAAATGGTCCGTTTTCAAATGTTTTATTTTTGAACGTCAGTTCACATTTGTAGGTGGATCATCAGTGTTAGAGCTAAAATTAGCATGTTTAAAGTGATTTTCATGCTTCCAGGGGCTCGGGAAGTTAAATAAATACCATTTGGAGGCATTTAATGTTCGAGCAAAAACGGCTGATTTTCGACAAAAGAGATAACACCCCCCCATTACGTCATGCTTCAGAAATGTGGAAAATGGTCCGTTTTCAAATGTTTTATTTCTGAACGTCAGTTCACATTTGTAGGTGGATCATCAGTGTTAGAGCTCAAATTAGCTTGTTTAAAGTGATTTTCATGCTTCCAGGGGCTCGGGAAGTGAATTAAATACCATTTGGAGGCATTTAATGTTCGAGCAAAAATGGCTGATTTTCGACAAAAGAGATAACACCCCACCATTACGTCATGCTTCAGAAATGTGGAAAATGGTTCGTTTTCAAATGTTTTATTTTTGAACGTCAGTTCACATTTGTAGGTGGATCATCAGTGTTAGAGCTAACATTGGCATGTTTAAAGTGATTTTCATGCTTCCAGGGGCCCTAAACACAAGATTTATGGAATGGTTAAAAGTGCATGAAAATGGCCAATTTACTCACTCTGAGTTCTCAAAAAGGGTTTCTTCACCCCGGGAAGTTAATTAAATACCATTTGGAGGCATTTAATGTTCGAGCAAAAACGGCTGATTTTCGACAAAAGAGATAACACCCCCCCATTACGTCATGCTTCAGAAATGTGGAAAATGGTCCGTTTTCAAATGTTTTATTTTTGAACGTCAGTTCACATTTGTAGGTGGATCATCAGTGTTAGAGCTAAAATTAGCATGTTTAAAGTGATTTTCATGCTTCCAGGGGCCCTAAACACAAGATTTATGGAATGGTTAAAAGTGCATGAAAATGGCCAATTTACTCACTCTGAGTTCTCAAAAAGGGTTTCTTCACCCCGGGAAGTTAATTAAATACCATTTGGAGGCATTTAATGTTCGAGCAAAAACGGCTGATTTTCGACAAAAGAGATAACACCCCCCCATTACGTCATGCTTCAGAAATGTGGAAAATGGTCAGTTTTCAAATGTTTTATTTTTGAACGTCAGTTCACATTTGTAGGTGGATCATCAGTGTAAGAGCTAAAATTAGTATGTTTAAAGTGATTTTCATGCTTCCAGGGGCTCGGGAAGTTAAATAAATACCATTTGGAGGCATTTAATGTTCGAGCAAAAACGGCTGATTTTCGACAAAAGAGATAACACCCCCCCATTACGTCATGCTTCAGAAATGTGGAAAATGGTCCGTTTTCAAATGTTTTATTTTTGAACGTCAGTTCACATTTGTAGGTGGATCATCAGTGTTAGAGCTAAAATTAGCATGTTTAAAGTGATTTTCATGCTTCCAGCGGCTCGGGAAGTTAAATAAATACCATTTGGAGGCATTTAATGTTCGAGCAAAAACGGCTGATTTTCGACAAAAGAGATAACACCCCCCATTACGTCATGCTTCAGAAATGTGGAAAATGGTCCGTTTTCAAATGTTTTATTTTTGAACGTCAGTTCACATTTGTAGGTGGATCATCAGTGTTAGAGCTCAAATTAGCATGTTTAAAGTGATTTTCATGCTTCCAGGGGCTCGGGAAGTTTATTAAATACTATTTAGAGGCATTTAATGTTCAAGCAAAAATGGCTGATTTTCGACAAAAGAGATACCACCCCCCCATTACGTCATGCTTCAGAAATGTGGAAAATGGTCCGTTTTCAAATGTTTTATTTTTGAACGTCAGTTCACATTTGTAGGTGGATCATCAGTGTTAGAGCTAAAATTAGCATGTTTAAAGTGATTTTCATGCTTCCAGGAGCTCGGGAATTTAATTAAATACCATTTGGAGGCATTTAATGTTCGAGCAAAAATGGCTGATTATCGACAAAAGAGATAACACCCCCCATTACGTCATGCTTCAGAAATGTGGAAAATGGTCCGTTTTCAAATGTTTTATTTTTGAACGTCAGTTCACATTTGTAGGTGGATCATCAGTGTTAGAGCTAACATTGGCATGTTTAAAGTGATTTTCATGCTTCCAGGGGCCCTAAACACAAGATTTATGGAACGGTTAAAAGTGCATGAAAATGGCCTATTTACTCACTCTGAGTTCTCAAAAAGGGTTTCTTCACCCCGGGAAGTTAATTAAATACCATTTGGAGGCATTTAATGTTCGAGCAAAAACGGCTGATTTTCGACAAAAGAGATAACACCCCCCCATTACGTCATTATTCAGAAATGTGGAAAATGGTCCGTTTTCAAATGTTTTATTTTTGAACGTCAGTTCACATTTGTAGGTGGATCATCAGTGTGAGAGCTAAAATTAGCATGTTTAAAGTGATTTTCATGCTTCCAGGGGCTCGGGAAGTTAATTAAATACCATTTGGAGGCATTTAATGTTCGAGCAAAAACGGCTGGTTTTCGACAAAAGAGATAACACCCCCCCATTACGTCATGCTTCAGAAATGTGGAAAATGGTCCGTTTTCAAATGTTTTATTTTTGAACGTCAGTTCACATTTGTAGGTGGATCATCAGTGTTAGAGCTAAAATTAGCATGTTTAAAGTGATTTTCATGCTTCCAGGGGCCCTAATTACAAGATTTATTGAATGGTTAAAAGTGCATGAAAATGGCCAATTACTCACTCTGAGTTCTCAAAAAGGGTTTCTTCACCCCGGGAAGTTAATTAAATACCATTTGGAGGCATTTAATGTTCGAGCAAAAACTGCTGATTTTCGACAAAAGAGATAACACCCCCCCATTACGTCATGCTTCAGAAATGTGGAAAATGGTCCGTTTTCAAATGTTTTATTTTTGAACGTCAGTTCACATTTGTAGGTGGATCATCAGTGTTAGAGCTAAAATTAGCATGTTTAAAGTGATTTTCATGCTTCCAGGGGCTCGGGAAGTGAATTAAATACTATTTGGAGGCATTTAGGGGCATATTACCAACAACTAGCGATAATTTTTGTCTCTAACTTGTTTAGAGACAAAATTTATCGCCGCATATCGGCGATTTTTATCGCAGATAAACCTTGCTATTAACAAGGTTTATCGCAAATGCGATAAAAAACGGCCGAAATGCATGAATATCGCTGAAAAGTCAGCGATATTCATGCATTATCGAGCAAATGCTCTTAGCCATGTTATCCACCTCCCATTGGATAACATGGCTAAGAACTGCTCAGGGCAGGTGTTAGCTTTTGGAGATATTCCCGCTTAGCGCGAATATCTCCAAAAGTTGGTAATAGGAGATAGCGATGTTAGCGACTGTTTTCAGTCTCTAACATCTTGGCACGCCCACTTTGCATCTCATTAGTGATAAATATCACTGACATGCAAAGTGGGGCCCAAGATGGTCGCTATCTCCTACTAGCTGTCGCTAACTGGTGTTAGCGACAGCTTGGTAACAGGGAGATAATTTTATCTCCGATTTCTTGGCTTTTAAAGCCAAAAAAGCGGAGATAAACCCCCTTGATAATATGCCCCTTAATGTTTGAGCAAAAATGGCTGATTTTCGACAAAAGAGATATTACCCCCCCATTACGTCATGCTTCACAAATGTGGAAAATGGTCCGTTTTCAAATGTTTTATTTTTGAACGTCAGTTCACATTTGTAGGTGGATCATCAGTGTTAGAGCTAAAATTAGCATGTTTAAAGTGATTTTCATGCTTCCAGGGGCCCTAAACACAAGATTTATGGAATGGTTAAAAGTGCATGAAAATGGCCAATTTAGTCACTCTGAGTTCTCAAAAAGGGTTTCTTCACCCCGGGAAGTTATTTAAATACCATTTGGAGGCATTTAATGTTCGAGCAAAAACGGCTGATTTTCGACAAAAGAGATAACACCCCCCCATTACGTCATGCTTCAGAAATGTGGAAAATGGTCCATTTTCAAATGTTTTATTTTTGAACGTCAGTTCACATTTGTAGGTGGATCATCAGTGTTAGAGCTAAAATTAGCATGTTTAAAGTGATTTTCATGCTTCCAGGGGCTCGGGAAGTTAAATAAATACCATTTGGAGGCATTTAATGTTCGAGCAAAAACGGCTGATTTTCGACAAAAGCGATAACACCCCCCCATTACGTCATGCTTCAGAAATGTGGAAAATGGTCCGTTTTCAAATGTTTTATTTTTGAACGTCAGTTCACATTTGTAGGTGGATCATCAGTGTTAGAGCTCAAATTAGCATGTTTAAAGTGATTTTCATGCTTCCAGGGGCTCGGGAAGTGAATTAAATACTATTTGGAGGCATTTAATGTTCAAGCAAAAACGGCTGATTTTCGACAAAAGAGATAACACCCCCCCATTACGTCATGCTTCAGAAATGTGGAAAATGGTCCGTTTTCAAATGTTTTATTTTTGAACGTCAGTTCACATTTGTAGGTGGATCATCAGTGTTAGAGCTAACATTGGCATGTTTAAAGTGATTTTCATGCTTCCAGGGGCCCTAAACACAAGATTTATGGAATGGTTAAAAGTGCATGAAAATGGCCAATTTACTCACTCTGAGTTCTCAAAAAGGGTTTCTTCACCCCTGGAAGTTAATTAAATACCATTTGGAGGCATTTAATGTTCGAGCAAAAACGGCTGATTTTCGACAAAAGAGATAACACCCCCCATTATGTCATGCTTCAGAAATGTGGAAAATGGTCCGTTTTCAAATGTTTTATTTTTGAACGTCAGTTCACATTTGTAGGTGGATCATCAGTGTTAGAGCTAAAATTAGCATGTTTAAAGTGATTTTCATGCTTCCTGGGGCTCGGGAAGTTAATTAAATACCATTTGGAGGCATTTAATGTTCGAGCAAAAACGGCTGATTTTCGACAAAAGAGATAACACCCCCCATTACGTCATGCTTCAGAAATGTGGAAAATGGTCCGTTTTCAAATGTTTTATTTTTGAACGTCAGTTCACATTTGTAGGTGGATCATCAGTGTTAGAGCTCAAATTAGCATGTTTAAAGTGATTTTCATGCTTCCAGGGGCTCGGGAAGTTTATTAAATACTATTTAGAGGCATTTAATGTTCAAGCAAAAATGGCTGATTTTCGACAAAAGAGATACCACCCCCCCATTACGTCATGCTTCAGAAATGTGGAAAATGGTCCGTTTTCAAATGTTTTATTTTTGAACGTCAGTTCACATTTGTAGGTGGATCATCAGTGTTAGAGCTAACATTGGCATGTTTAAAGTGATTTTCATGCTTCCAGGGGCCCTAAACACAAGATTTATGGAACGGTTAAAAGTGCATGAAAATGGCCTATTTACTCACTCTGAGTTCTCAAAAAGGGTTTCTTCACCCCGGGAAGTTAATTAAATACCATTTGGAGGCATTTAATGTTTGAGCAAAAACGGCTGATTTTCGACAAAAGAGATAACACCCCCCCATTACGTCATGCTTCAGCAATGTGGAAAATGGTCCGTTTTCAAATGTTTTATTTTTGAACGTCAGTTCACATTTGTAGGTGGATCATCAGTGTTAGAGCTAAAATTAGCATGTTTAAAGTGATTTTCATGCTTCCAGGGGCTCGGGAAGTTAAATAAATACCATTTGGAGGCATTTAATGTTCGAGCAAAAACGGCTGATTTTCGACAAAAGAGATAACACCCCCCCATTACGTCATGCTTCAGAAATGTGGAAAATGGTCCGTTTTCAAATGTTTTATTTCTGAACGTCAGTTCACATTTGTAGGTGGATCATCAGTGTTAGAGCTCAAATTAGCTTGTTTAAAGTGATTTTCATGCTTCCAGGGGCTCGGGAAGTGAATTAAATACCATTTGGAGGCATTTAATGTTCGAGCAAAAATGGCTGATTTTCGACAAAAGAGATAACACCCCACCATTACGTCATGCTTCAGAAATGTGGAAAATGGTTCGTTTTCAAATGTTTTATTTTTGAACGTCAGTTCACATTTGTAGGTGGATCATCAGTGTTAGAGCTAACATTGGCATGTTTAAAGTGATTTTCATGCTTCCAGGGGCCCTAAACACAAGATTTATGGAATGGTTAAAAGTGCATGAAAATGGCCAATTTACTCACTCTGAGTTCTCAAAAAGGGTTTCTTCACCCCGGGAAGTTAATTAAATACCATTTGGAGGCATTTAATGTTCGAGCAAAAACGGCTGATTTTCGACAAAAGAGATAACACCCCCCCATTACGTCATGCTTCAGAAATGTGGAAAATGGTCCGTTTTCAAATGTTTTATTTTTGAACGTCAGTTCACATTTGTAGGTGGATCATCAGTGTTAGAGCTAAAATTAGCATGTTTAAAGTGATTTTCATGCTTCCAGCGGCTCGGGAAGTTAAATAAATACCATTTGGAGGCATTTAATGTTCGAGCAAAAACGGCTGATTTTCGACAAAAGAGATAACACCCCCCATTACGTCATGCTTCAGAAATGTGGAAAATGGTCCGTTTTCAAATGTTTTATTTTTGAACGTCAGTTCACATTTGTAGGTGGATCATCAGTGTTAGAGCTCAAATTAGCATGTTTAAAGTGATTTTCATGCTTCCAGGGGCTCGGGAAGTTTATTAAATACTATTTAGAGGCATTTAATGTTCAAGCAAAAATGGCTGATTTTCGACAAAAGAGATACCACCCCCCCATTACGTCATGCTTCAGAAATGTGGAAAATGGTCCGTTTTCAAATGTTTTATTTTTGAACGTCAGTTCACATTTGTAGGTGGATCATCAGTGTTAGAGCTAAAATTAGCATGTTTAAAGTGATTTTCATGCTTCCAGGAGCTCGGGAATTTAATTAAATACCATTTGGAGGCATTTAATGTTCGAGCAAAAATGGCTGATTATCGACAAAAGAGATAACACCCCCCATTACGTCATGCTTCAGAAATGTGGAAAATGGTCCGTTTTCAAATGTTTTATTTTTGAACGTCAGTTCACATTTGTAGGTGGATCATCAGTGTTAGAGCTAACATTGGCATGTTTAAAGTGATTTTCATGCTTCCAGGGGCCCTAAACACAAGATTTATGGAACGGTTAAAAGTGCATGAAAATGGCCTATTTACTCACTCTGAGTTCTCAAAAAGGGTTTCTTCACCCCGGGAAGTTAATTAAATACCATTTGGAGGCATTTAATGTTCGAGCAAAAACGGCTGATTTTCGACAAAAGAGATAACACCCCCCCATTACGTCATTATTCAGAAATGTGGAAAATGGTCCGTTTTCAAATGTTTTATTTTTGAACGTCAGTTCACATTTGTAGGTGGATCATCAGTGTGAGAGCTAAAATTAGCATGTTTAAAGTGATTTTCATGCTTCCAGGGGCTCGGGAAGTTAATTAAATACCATTTGGAGGCATTTAATGTTCGAGCAAAAACGGCTGGTTTTCGACAAAAGAGATAACACCCCCCCATTACGTCATGCTTCAGAAATGTGGAAAATGGTCCGTTTTCAAATGTTTTATTTTTGAACGTCAGTTCACATTTGTAGGTGGATCATCAGTGTTAGAGCTAAAATTAGCATGTTTAAAGTGATTTTCATGCTTCCAGGGGCCCTAATTACAAGATTTATTGAATGGTTAAAAGTGCATGAAAATGGCCAATTACTCACTCTGAGTTCTCAAAAAGGGTTTCTTCACCCCGGGAAGTTAATTAAATACCATTTGGAGGCATTTAATGTTCGAGCAAAAACTGCTGATTTTCGACAAAAGAGATAACACCCCCCCATTACGTCATGCTTCAGAAATGTGGAAAATGGTCCGTTTTCAAATGTTTTATTTTTGAACGTCAGTTCACATTTGTAGGTGGATCATCAGTGTTAGAGCTAAAATTAGCATGTTTAAAGTGATTTTCATGCTTCCAGGGGCTCGGGAAGTGAATTAAATACTATTTGGAGGCATTTAGGGGCATATTACCAACAACTAGCGATAATTTTTGTCTCTAACTTGTTTAGAGACAAAATTTATCGCCGCATATCGGCGATTTTTATCGCAGATAAACCTTGCTATTAACAAGGTTTATCGCAAATGCGATAAAAAACGGCCGAAATGCATGAATATCGCTGAAAAGTCAGCGATATTCATGCATTATCGAGCAAATGCTCTTAGCCATGTTATCCACCTCCCATTGGATAACATGGCTAAGAACTGCTCAGGGCAGGTGTTAGCTTTTGGAGATATTCCCGCTTAGCGCGAATATCTCCAAAAGTTGGTAATAGGAGATAGCGATGTTAGCGACTGTTTTCAGTCTCTAACATCTTGGCACGCCCACTTTGCATCTCATTAGTGATAAATATCACTGACATGCAAAGTGGGGCCCAAGATGGTCGCTATCTCCTACTAGCTGTCGCTAACTGGTGTTAGCGACAGCTTGGTAACAGGGAGATAATTTTATCTCCGATTTCTTGGCTTTTAAAGCCAAAAAAGCGGAGATAAACCCCCTTGATAATATGCCCCTTAATGTTTGAGCAAAAATGGCTGATTTTCGACAAAAGAGATATTACCCCCCCATTACGTCATGCTTCACAAATGTGGAAAATGGTCCGTTTTCAAATGTTTTATTTTTGAACGTCAGTTCACATTTGTAGGTGGATCATCAGTGTTAGAGCTAAAATTAGCATGTTTAAAGTGATTTTCATGCTTCCAGGGGCCCTAAACACAAGATTTATGGAATGGTTAAAAGTGCATGAAAATGGCCAATTTAGTCACTCTGAGTTCTCAAAAAGGGTTTCTTCACCCCGGGAAGTTATTTAAATACCATTTGGAGGCATTTAATGTTCGAGCAAAAACGGCTGATTTTCGACAAAAGAGATAACACCCCCCCATTACGTCATGCTTCAGAAATGTGGAAAATGGTCCATTTTCAAATGTTTTATTTTTGAACGTCAGTTCACATTTGTAGGTGGATCATCAGTGTTAGAGCTAAAATTAGCATGTTTAAAGTGATTTTCATGCTTCCAGGGGCTCGGGAAGTTAAATAAATACCATTTGGAGGCATTTAATGTTCGAGCAAAAACGGCTGATTTTCGACAAAAGCGATAACACCCCCCCATTACGTCATGCTTCAGAAATGTGGAAAATGGTCCGTTTTCAAATGTTTTATTTTTGAACGTCAGTTCACATTTGTAGGTGGATCATCAGTGTTAGAGCTCAAATTAGCATGTTTAAAGTGATTTTCATGCTTCCAGGGGCTCGGGAAGTGAATTAAATACTATTTGGAGGCATTTAATGTTCAAGCAAAAACGGCTGATTTTCGACAAAAGAGATAACACCCCCCCATTACGTCATGCTTCAGAAATGTGGAAAATGGTCCGTTTTCAAATGTTTTATTTTTGAACGTCAGTTCACATTTGTAGGTGGATCATCAGTGTTAGAGCTAACATTGGCATGTTTAAAGTGATTTTCATGCTTCCAGGGGCCCTAAACACAAGATTTATGGAATGGTTAAAAGTGCATGAAAATGGCCAATTTACTCACTCTGAGTTCTCAAAAAGGGTTTCTTCACCCCTGGAAGTTAATTAAATACCATTTGGAGGCATTTAATGTTCGAGCAAAAACGGCTGATTTTCGACAAAAGAGATAACACCCCCCATTATGTCATGCTTCAGAAATGTGGAAAATGGTCCGTTTTCAAATGTTTTATTTTTGAACGTCAGTTCACATTTGTAGGTGGATCATCAGTGTTAGAGCTAAAATTAGCATGTTTAAAGTGATTTTCATGCTTCCTGGGGCTCGGGAAGTTAATTAAATACCATTTGGAGGCATTTAATGTTCGAGCAAAAACGGCTGATTTTCGACAAAAGAGATAACACCCCCCATTACGTCATGCTTCAGAAATGTGGAAAATGGTCCGTTTTCAAATGTTTTATTTTTGAACGTCAGTTCACATTTGTAGGTGGATCATCAGTGTTAGAGCTCAAATTAGCATGTTTAAAGTGATTTTCATGCTTCCAGGGGCTCGGGAAGTTTATTAAATACTATTTAGAGGCATTTAATGTTCAAGCAAAAATGGCTGATTTTCGACAAAAGAGATACCACCCCCCCATTACGTCATGCTTCAGAAATGTGGAAAATGGTCCGTTTTCAAATGTTTTATTTTTGAACGTCAGTTCACATTTGTAGGTGGATCATCAGTGTTAGAGCTAACATTGGCATGTTTAAAGTGATTTTCATGCTTCCAGGGGCCCTAAACACAAGATTTATGGAACGGTTAAAAGTGCATGAAAATGGCCTATTTACTCACTCTGAGTTCTCAAAAAGGGTTTCTTCACCCCGGGAAGTTAATTAAATACCATTTGGAGGCATTTAATGTTCGAGCAAAAACGGCTGATTTTCGACAAAAGAGATAACACCCCCCCATTACGTCATTATTCAGAAATGTGGAAAATGGTCCGTTTTCAAATGTTTTATTTTTGAACGTCAGTTCACATTTGTAGGTGGATCATCAGTGTGAGAGCTAAAATTAGCATGTTTAAAGTGATTTTCATGCTTCCAGGGGCTCGGGAAGTTAATTAAATACCATTTGGAGGCATTTAATGTTCGAGCAAAAACGGCTGGTTTTCGACAAAAGAGATAACACCCCCCCATTACGTCATGCTTCAGAAATGTGGAAAATGGTCCGTTTTCAAATGTTTTATTTTTGAACGTCAGTTCACATTTGTAGGTGGATCATCAGTGTTAGAGCTAAAATTAGCATGTTTAAAGTGATTTTCATGCTTCCAGGGGCCCTAATTACAAGATTTATTGAATGGTTAAAAGTGCATGAAAATGGCCAATTACTCACTCTGAGTTCTCAAAAAGGGTTTCTTCACCCCGGGAAGTTAATTAAATACCATTTGGAGGCATTTAATGTTCGAGCAAAAACTGCTGATTTTCGACAAAAGAGATAACACCCCCCCATTACGTCATGCTTCAGAAATGTGGAAAATGGTCCGTTTTCAAATGTTTTATTTTTGAACGTCAGTTCACATTTGTAGGTGGATCATCAGTGTTAGAGCTAAAATTAGCATGTTTAAAGTGATTTTCATGCTTCCAGGGGCTCGGGAAGTGAATTAAATACTATTTGGAGGCATTTAGGGGCATATTACCAACAACTAGCGATAATTTTTGTCTCTAACTTGTTTAGAGACAAAATTTATCGCCGCACATCGGCGATTTTTATCGCAGATAAACCTTGCTATTAACAAGGTTTATCGCAAATGCGATAAAAAACGGCCGAAATGCATGAATATCGCTGAAAAGTCAGCGATATTCATGCATTATCGAGCAAATGCTCTTAGCCATGTTATCCACCTCCCATTGGATAACATGGCTAAGAACTGCTCAGGGCAGGTGTTAGCTTTTGGAGATATTCCCGCTTAGCGCGAATATCTCCAAAAGTTGGTAATAGGAGATAGCGATGTTAGCGACTGTTTTCAGTCTCTAACATCTTGGCACGCCCACTTTGCATCTCATTAGTGATAAATATCACTTACATGCAAAGTGGGGCCCAAGATGGTCGCTATCTCCTACTAGCTGTCGCTAACTGGTGTTAGCGACAGCTTGGTAACAGGGAGATAATTTTATCTCCGCTTTCTTGGCTTTTAAAGCCAAAAAAGCGGAGATAAACCCCCTTGATAATATGCCCCTTAATGTTTGAGCAAAAATGGCTGATTTTCGACAAAAGAGATATTACCCCCCCCATTACGTCATGCTTCACAAATGTGGAAAATGGTCCGTTTTCAAATGTTTTATTTTTGAACGTCAGTTCACATTTGTAGGTGGATCATCAGTGTTAGAGCTAAAATTAGCATGTTTAAAGTGATTTTCATGCTTCCAGGGGCCCTAAACACAAGATTTATGGAATGGTTAAAAGTGCATGAAAATGGCCAATTTAGTCACTCTGAGTTCTCAAAAAGGGTTTCTTCACCCCGGGAAGTTATTTAAATACCATTTGGAGGCATTTAATGTTCGAGCAAAAACGGCTGATTTTCGACAAAAGAGATAACACCCCCCCATTACGTCATGCTTCAGAAATGTGGAAAATGGTCCGTTTTCAAATGTTTTATTTTTGAACGTCAGTTCACATTTGTAGGTGGATCATCAGTGTTAGAGCTAAAATTAGCATGTTTAAAGTGATTTTCATGCTTCCAGGGGCTCGGGAAGTTAAATAAATACCATTTGGAGGCATTTAATGTTCGAGCAAAAACGGCAGATTTTCGACAAAAGCGATAACACCCCCCCATTACGTCATGCTTCAGAAATGTGGAAAATGGTCCGTTTTCAAATGTTTTATTTTTGAACGTCAGTTCACATTTGTAGGTGGATCATCAGTGTTAGAGCTAACATTGGCATGTTTAAAGTGATTTTCATGCTTCCAGGGGCCCTAAACACAAGATTTATGGAATGGTTAAAAGTGCATGAAAATGGCCAATTTACTCACTCTGAGTTCTCAAAAAGGGTTTCTTCACCCCTGGAAGTTAATTAAATACCATTTGGAGGCATTTAATGTTCGAGGAAAAACGGCTGATTTTCGACAAAAGAGATAACACCCCCCATTATGTCATGCTTCAGAAATGTGGAAAATGGTCCGTTTTCAAATGTTTTATTTTTGAACGTCAGTTCACATTTGTAGGTGGATCATCAGTGTTAGAGCTAAAATTAGCATGTTTAAAGTGATTTTCATGCTTCCTGGGGCTCGGGAAGTTAATTAAATCCATTTGGAGGCATTTAATGTTCGAGCAAAAACGGCTGATTTTCGACAAAAGAGATAACACCCCCCATTACGTCATGCTTCAGGAATGTGGTAAATGGTCTGTTTTCAAATGTTTTATTTTTGAACGTCAGTTCACATTTGTAGGTGGATCATCAGTGTTAGAGCTAAAATTAGCATGTTTAAAGTAATTTTCATGCTTCCAGGGGCCCTAAACACAAGATTTATGGAATTGTTAAAAGTGCATGAAAATGGCCAATTTACTCACTCTGAGTTCTCAAAAAGGGTTTCTTCACCCTGGGAAGTTAATTAAATACCATTTGGAGACATTTAATGTTCGAGCAAAAACGGCTGATTTTCGACAAAAGAGATAACACCCCCCCATTACGTCATGCTTCAGAAATGTGGAAAATGGTCCGTTTTCAAATGTTTTATTTTTGAACGTCAGTTCACATTTGTAGGTGGATCATCAGTGTTAGAGCTAAAATTAGCATGTTTAAAGTGATTTTCATGCTTCCAGGGGCCCTAAACACAAGATTTATGGAATGGTTAAAAGTGCATGAAAATGGCCAATTACTCACTCTGAGTTCTCAAAAAGGGTTTCTTCACCCCGGGAAGTTAATTAAATACCATTTGGAGGCATTTAATGTTCGGGCAAAAACAGCTGATTTTCGACAAAAGAGATAACACCCCCCATTACGTCATGCTTCAGAAATGTGGAAAATGGTCCGTTTTCAAATGTTTTATTTTTGAACATCAGTTCACATTTGTAGGTGGATCATCAGTGTTAGAGCTAAAATTAGCATGTTTAAAGTGATTTTCATGCTTCCAGGGGCTCGGGAAGTGAATTAAATACTATTTGGAGGCATTTAATGTTTGAGCAAAAACGGCTGATTTTCGACAAAAGAGATAACACCCCCCCATTACGTCATGCTTCAGAAATGTGGAAAATGGTCCGTTTTCAAATGTTTTATTTTTTAACGTCAGTTCACATTTGTAGGTGGATCATCAGTGTTAGAGCTAAAATTAGCATGTTTAAAGTGATTTTCATGCTTCCAGGGGCCCTAAACACAAGATTTATGGAATGGTTAAAAGTGCATGAAAATGGCCAATTTACTCACTCGGAGTTCTCAAAAAGGGTTTCTTCACCCCGGGAAGTTAATTAAATACCATTTGGAGGCATTTAATGTTCGAGCAAAAACGGCTGATTTTCGACAAAAGAGATATTACCCCCCCATTATGTCATGCTTCAGAAATGTGGAAAATGGTCCGTTTTCAAATGTTTTATTTTTGAACGTCAGTTCACATTTGTAGGTGGATCATCAGTGTTAGAGCTAAAATTAGCATGTTTAAAGTGATTTTCATGCTTCCAGGGGCCCTAAACACAAGATTTATGGAATGGTTAAAGGTGCATGAAAATGGCCAATTTACTCAGTCTGAGTTCTCAAAAAGGGTTACTTCACCCCGGGAAGTTAATTAAATACCATTTGGAGGCATTTAATGTTCGAGCAAAAACGGCTGATTTTCGACAAAAGAGATAACACCCCCCCATTACGTCATGCTTCAGAAATGTGGAAAATGGTCCGTTTTCAAATGTTTAATTTTGAACGTCAGTTCACATTTGTAGGTGGATCATCAGTGTTAGAGCTCAAATTAGCATGTTTAAAGTGATTTTCATGCTTCCAGGGGCCCTAAACATAAGATTAATGGAATGGTTAAAAGTGCATGAAAATGGCCAATTTACTCACTCTGAGTTCTCAAAAAGGGTTTCTTCACCCCGGGAAGTTAATTAAATACCATTTGGAGGCATTTAATGTTTGAGCAAAAACGGCTGATTTTCGACAAAAGAGATAACACCCCCCCATTACGTCATGCTTCAGCAATGTGGAAAATGGTCCGTTTTCAAATGTTTTATTTTTGAACGTCAGTTCACATTTGTAGGTGGATCATCAGTGTTAGAGCTAAAATTAGCATGTTTAAAGTGATTTTCATGCTTCCAGGGGCTCGGGAAGTTAAATAAATACCATTTGGAGGCATTTAATGTTCGAGCAAAAACGGCTGATTTTCGACAAAAGAGATAACACCCCCCCATTACGTCATGCTTCAGAAATGTGGAAAATGGTCCGTTTTCAAATGTTTTATTTCTGAACGTCAGTTCACATTTGTAGGTGGATCATCAGTGTTAGAGCTCAAATTAGCTTGTTTAAAGTGATTTTCATGCTTCCAGGGGCTCGGGAAGTGAATTAAATACTATTTGGAGGCATTTAATGTTCAAGCAAAAACGGCTGATTTTCGACAAAAGAGATAACACCCACCCATTACGTCATGCTTCAGAAATGTGGAAAATGGTCCATTTTCAAATGTTTTATTTTTGAACGTCAGTTCACATTTGTAGGTGGATCATCAGTGTTAGAGCTAAAATTAGGATGTTTAAAGTGATTTTCATGCTTCCAGGGGCTCGGGAAGTTAATTAAATACCATTTGGAGGCATTTAATGTTCGAGCAAAAATGGCTGATTTTCGACAAAAGAGATAACACCCCACCATTACGTCATGCTTCAGAAATGTGGAAAATGGTTCGTTTTCAAATGTTTTATTTTTGAACGTCAGTTCACATTTGTAGGTGGATCATCAGTGTTAGAGCTAACATTGGCATGTTTAAAGTGATTTTCATGCTTCCAGGGGCCCTAAACACAAGATTTATGGAATGGTTAAAAGTGCATGAAAATGGCCAATTTACTCACTCTGAGTTCTCAAAAAGGGTTTCTTCACCCCGGGAAGTTAATTAAATACCATTTGGAGTCATTTAATGTTCGAGCAAAAACGGCTGATTTTCGACAAAAGAGATAACACCCCCCCATTACGTCATGCTTCAGAAATGTGGAAAATGGTCCGTTTTCAAATGTTTTATTTTTGAACGTCAGTTCACATTTGTAGGTGGATCATCAGTGTTAGAGCTAAAATTAGCATGTTTAAAGTGATTTTCATGCTTCCAGGGGCCCTAAACACAAGATTTATGGAATGGTTAAAAGTGCATGAAAATGGCCAATTTACTCACTCTGAGTTCTCAAAAAGGGTTTCTTCACCCCGGGAAGTTAATTAAATACCATTTGGAGGCATTTAATGTTCGAGCAAAAACGGCTGATTTTCGACAAAAGAGATAACACCCCCCCATTACGTCATGCTTCAGAAATGTGGAAAATGGTCCGTTTTCAAATGTTTTATTTTTGAACGTCAGTTCACATTTGTAGGTGGATCATCAGTGTAAGAGCTAAAATTAGTATGTTTAAAGTGATTTTCATGCTTCCAGGGGCTCGGGAAGTTAAATAAATACCATTTGGAGGCATTTAATGTTCGAGCAAAAACGGCTGATTTTCGACAAAAGAGATAACACCCCCCCATTACGTCATGCTTCAGAAATGTGGAAAATGGTCCGTTTTCAAATGTTTTATTTTTGAACGTCAGTTCACATTTGTAGGTGGATCATCAGTGTTAGAGCTAAAATTAGCATGTTTAAAGTGATTTTCATGCTTCCAGGGGCTCGGGAAGTTAAATAAATACCATTTGGAGGCATTTAATGTTCGAGCAAAAACGGCTGATTTTCGACAAAAGAGATAACACCCCCCATTACGTCATGCTTCAGAAATGTGGAAAATGGTCCATTTTCAAATGTTTTATTTTTGAACGTCAGTTCACATTTGTAGGTGGATCATCAGTGTTAGAGCTCAAATTAGCATGTTTAAAGTGATTTTCATGCTTCCAGGGGCTCGGGAAGTTTATTAAATACTATTTAGAGGCATTTAATGTTCAAGCAAAAACGGCTGATTTTCGACAAAAGAGATAACACCCCCCATTACGTCATGCTTCAGAAATGTGGAAAATGGTCCGTTTTCAAATGTTTTATTTTTGAACGTCAGTTCACATTTGTAGGTGGATCATCAGTGTTAGAGCTAAAATTAGCATGTTGAAAGTGATTTTCATGCTTCCAGAGGCTCGGGAAGTTAATTAAATACCATTTGGAGGCATTTAATGTTCGAGCAAAAATGGCTGATTTTCGACAAAAGAGATAACACCCCCCCATTACGTCATGCTTCAGAAATGTGGAAAATGGTCCGTTTTCAAATGTTTTATTTTTGAACATCAGTTCACATTTGTAGGTGGATCATCAGTGTTAGAGCTAACATTGGCATGTTTAAAGTGATTTTCATGCTTCCAGGGGCCCTAAACACAAGATTTATGGAACGGTTAAAAGTGCATGAAAATGGCCTATTTACTCACTCTGAGTTCTCAAAAAGGGTTTCTTCACCCCGGGAAGTTAATTAAATACCATTTGGAGGCATTTAATGTTCGAGCAAAAACGGCTGATTTTCGACAAAAGAGATAACACCCCCCCATTACGTCATTATTCAGAAATGTGGAAAATGGTCCGTTTTCAAATGTTTTATTTTTGAACGTCAGTTCACATTTGTAGGTGGATCATCAGTGTGAGAGCTAAAATTAGCATGTTTAAAGTGATTTTCATGCTTCCAGGGGCTCGGGAAGTTAATTAAATACCATTTGGAGGCATTTAATGTTCGAGCAAAAACGGCTGGTTTTCGACAAAAGAGATAACACCCCCCCATTACGTCATGCTTCAGAAATGTGGAAAATGGTCCGTTTTCAAATGTTTTATTTTTGAACGTCAGTTCACATTTGTAGGTGGATCATCAGTGTTAGAGCTAAAATTAGCATGTTTAAAGTGATTTTCATGCTTCCAGGGGCCCTAATTACAAGATTTATTGAATGGTTAAAAGTGCATGAAAATGGCCAATTACTCACTCTGAGTTCTCAAAAAGGGTTTCTTCACCCCGGGAAGTTAATTAAATACCATTTGGAGGCATTTAATGTTCGAGCAAAAACAGCTGATTTTCGACAAAAGAGATAACACCCCCCCATTACGTCATGCTTCAGAAATGTGGAAAATGGTCCGTTTTCAAATGTTTTTTTTTTGAACGTCAGTTCACATTTGTAGGTGGATCATCAGTGTTAGAGCTAAAATTAGCATGTTTAAAGTGATTTTCATGCTTCCAGGGGCTCGGGAAGTTAATTAAATACCATTTGGAGGCATTTAATGTTCGAGCAAAAACGGCTGATTTTCGACAAAAGAGATAACACCCCCCCATTACGTCATGCTTCAGAAATGTGGAAAATGGTCCGTTTTCAAATGTTTTATTTTTGAACGTCAGTTCACATTTGTAGGTGGATCATCATTGTTAGAGCTAAAATTAGCATGTTTAAAGTGATTTTCATGCTTCCAGGGGCCCTAAACACAAGATTTATGGAATGGTTAAAAGTGCATGAAAATGGCCAATTTACTCACTCTGAGTTCTCAAAAAGGGTTTCTTCACCCCGGGAAGTTAATTAAATACCATTTGGAGGCATTTAATGTTCGAGCAAAAACGGCTGATTTTCGACAAAAGAGATAACACCCCCCCATTACGTCATGCTTCAGAAATGTGGAAAATGGTCCGTTTTCAAATGTTTTATTTTTGAACGTCAGTTCACATTTGTAGGTGGATCATCAGTGTTAGAGCTCAAATTAGCATGTTTAAAGTGATTTTCATGCTTCCAGGGGCTCGGGAAGTGAATTAAATACTATTTGGAGGCATTTAATGTTCAAGCAAAAACGGCTGATTTTCGACAAAAGAGATAACACCCCCCCATTACGTCATGCTTCAGAAATGTGGAAAATGGTCCGTTTTCAAATGTTTTATTTTTGAACGTCAGTTCACATTTGTAGGTGGATCATCAGTGTTAGAGCTAAAATTAGCATGTTTAAAGTGATTTTCATGCTTCCAGGGGCTCGGGAAGTTAATTAAATACCATTTGGAGGCATTTAATGTTCGAGCAAAAATGGCTGATTTTCGACAAAAGAGATAACACCCCCCCATTACGTCATGCTTCAGAAATTTGGAAAATGGTCCGTTTTCAAATGTTTTATTTTTGAACGTCAGTTCACATTTGTAGGTGGATCATCAGTGTTAGAGCTAACATTGGCATGTTTAAAGTGATTTTCATGCTTCCAGGGGCCCTAAACACAAGATTTATGGAATGGTTAAAAGTGCATGAAAATGGCCAATTACTCACTCTGAGTTCTCAAAAAGGGTTTCTTCACCCCGGGAAGTTAATTAAATACCATTTGGAGGCATTTAATGTTCGAGCAAAAACAGCTGATTTTCGACAAAAGAGATAACACCCCCCCATTACGTCATGCTTCAGAAATGTGGAAAATGGTCCGTTTTCAAATGTTTTCATTTTTGAACGTCAGTTCACATTTGTAGGTGGATCATCAGTGTTAGAGCTAAAATTAGCATGTTTAAAGTGATTTTCATGCTTCCAGGGGCTCGGGAAGTTAATTAAATACCATTTGGAGGCATTTAATGTTCGAGCAAAAACGGCTGATTTTCGACAAAAGAGATAACACCCCCCCATTACATCATGCTTCAAAAATGTGGAAAATGGTCCGTTTTCAAATGTTTTATTTTTGAACGTCAGTTCACATTTGTAGGTGGATCATCATTGTTAGAGCTAAAATTAGCATGTTTAAAGTGATTTTCATGCTTCCAGGGGCCCTAAACACAAGATTTATGGAATGGTTAAAAGTGCATGAAAATGGCCAATTTACTCACTCTGAGTTCTCAAAAAGGGTTTCTTCACCCCGGGAAGTTAATTAAATACCATTTGGAGGCATTTAATGTTCGAGCAAAAACGGCTGATTTTCGACAAAAGAGATAACACCCCCCCATTACGTCATGCTTCAGAAATGTGGAAAATGGTCCGTTTTCAAATGTTTTATTTTTGAACGTCAGTTCACATTTGTAGGTGGATCATCAGTGTTAGAGCTAAAATTAGCATGTTTGAAGTGATTTTCATGCTTCCAGGGGCCCTAAACACAAGATTTATTATAATGGTTAAAAGTGCATGAAAATGGCCAATTTACTCACTCTGAGTTCTCAAAAAGGGTTTCTTCACCGCGGGAAGTTAAATAAATACCATTTGGAGGCATTTAATGTTCGAGCAAAAACGGCTGATTTTCGACAAAAGAGATAACACCCCCCCATTACGTCATGCTTCAGAAATGTGGAAAATGGTCTGTTTTCAAATGTTTTATTTTTGAACGTCAGTTCACATTTGTAGGTGGATCATCAGTGTTAGAGCTCAAATTAGCATGTTTAAAGTGATTTTCATGCTTCCAGGGGCTCGGGAAGTGAATTAAATACTATTTGGAGGCATTTAATGTTCAAGCAAAAACGGCTGATTTTCGACAAAAGAGATAACACCCCCCCATTACGTCATGCTTCAGAAATGTGGAAAATGGTCCGTTTTCAAATGTTTTATTTTTGAACGTCAGTTCACATTTGTAGGTGGATCATCAGTGTTAGAGCTAAAATTAGCATGTTTAAAGTGATTTTCATGCTTCCAGGGGCTCGGGAAGTTAATTAAATACCATTTGGAGGCATTTAATGTTCGCGCAAAAATGGCTGATTTTCGACAAAAGAGATAACACCCCCCCATTACGTCATGCTTCAGAAATGTGGAAAATGGTCCGTTTTCAAATGTTTTATTTTTGAACGTCAGTTCACATTTGTAGGTGGATCATCAGTGTTAGAGCTAACATTGGCATGTTTAAAGTGATTTTCATGCTTCCAGGGGCCCTAAACACAAGATTTATGGAATGGTTAAAAGTGCATGAAAATGGCCAATTTACTCACTCTGAGTTCTCAAAAAGGGTTTCTTCACCCCGGGAAGTTAATTAAATACCATTTGGAGGCATTTAATGTTCGAGCAAAAACGGCTGATTTTCGACAAAAGAGATAACACCCCCCCATTACGTCATGCTTCAGAAATGTGGAAAATGGTCCGTTTTCAAATGTTTTATTTTTGAACGTCAGTTCACATTTGTAGGTGGATCATCAGTGTTAGAGCTAAAATTAGCATGTTTAAAGTGATTTTCATGCTTCCAGGGGCCCTAAACACAAGATTTATGGAATGGTTAAAAGTGCATGAAAATGGCCAATTTACTCACTCTGAGTTCTCAAAAAGGGTTTCCTCACCCCGGGAAGTTAATTAATTACCATTTGGAGGCATTTAATGTTCGAGCAAAAACGGCTGATTTTCGACAAAAGAGATAACACCCCCCATTACGTCATGCTTCAGAAATGTGGAAAATGGTCCGTTTTCAAATGTTTTATTTTTGAACGTCAGTTCACATTTGTAGGTGGATCATCAGTGTTAGAGCTAAAATTAGTATGTTTAAAGTGATTTTCATGCTTCCAGGGGCTCGGGAAGTTAAATAAATACCATTTGGAGGCATTTAATGTTCGAGCAAAAACGGCTGATTTTCGACAAAAGAGATAACACCCCCCCATTACGTCATGCTTCAGAAATGTGGAAAATGGTCCGCTTTCAAATGTTTTATTTTTGAACGTCAGTTCACATTTGTAGGTGGATCATCAGTGTTAGAGCTAAAATTAGCATGTTTAAAGTTATTTTCATGCTTCCAGGGGCTCGGGAAGTTAAATAAATACCATTTGGAGGCATTTAATGTTCGAGCAAAAACGGCTGATTTTCGACAAAAGAGATAACACCCCCCCATTACGTCATGCTTCAGAAATGTGGAAAATGGTCCGTTTTCAAATGTTTTATTTTTGAACGTCAGTTCACATTTGTAGGTGGATCATCAGTGTTAGAGCTCAAATTAGCATGTTTAAAGTGATTTTCATGCTTCCAGGGGCTCGGGAAGTGAATTAAATACTATTTAGAGGCATTTAATGTTCAAGCAAAAACGGCTGATTTTCGACAAAAGAGATAACACCCCCCCATTACGTCATGCTTCAGAAATGTGGAAAATGGTCCGTTTTCAAATGTTTTATTTTTGAACGTCAGTTCACATTTGTAGGTGGATCATCAGTGTTAGAGCTAAAATTAGCATGTTTAAAGTGATTTTCATGCTTCCAGGAGCTCGGGAAGTTAATTAAATACCATTTGGAGGCATTTAATGTTCAAGCAAAAATGGCTGATTTTCGACAAAAGAGATAACACCCCCCCATTACGTCATGCTTCAGAAATGTGGAAAATGGTCCGTTTTCAAATGTTTTATTTTTGAACGTCAGTTCACATTTGTAGGTGGATCATCAGTGTTAGAGCTAACATTGGCATGTTTAAAGTGATTTTCATGCTTCCAGGGGCCCTAAACACAAGATTTATGGAACGGTTAAAAGTGCATGAAAATGGCCAATTTACTCACTCTGAGTTCTCAAAAAGGGTTTCTTCACCACGGGAAGTTAATTAAATACCTTTTGGAGGCATTTAATGTTCGAGCAAAAACGGCTGATTTTCGACAAAAGAGATAACACCCCCCCCATTACGTCATGCTTCAGAAATGTGGAAAATGGTCCGTTTTCAAATGTTTTATTTTTGAACGTCAGTTCACATTTGTAGGTGGATCATCAGTGTTAGAGCTAAAATTAGCATGTTTAAAGTGATTTTCATGCTTCCAGGGGCCCTAAACACAAGATTTATGGAATGGTTAAAAGTGCATGAAAATGGCCAATTTACTCACTCTTAGTTCTCAAAAAGGGTTTCTTCACCCCGGGAAGTTAATTAAATACCATTTGGAGGCATTTAATGTTCGAGCAAAAACGGCTGATTTTCGACAAAAGAGATAACACCCCCCCATTACGTCATGCTTCAGAAATGTGGAAAATGGTCCGTTTTCAAATGTTTTATTTCTGAACGTCAGTTCACATTTGTAGGTGGATCATCAGTGTTAGAGCTCAAATTAGCTTGTTTAAAGTGATTTTCATGCTTCCAGGGGCTCGGGAAGTGAATTAAATACTATTTGGAGGCATTTAATGTTCAAGCAAAAACGGCTGATTTTCGACAAAAGAGATAACACCCACCCATTACGTCATGCTTCAGAAATGTGGAAAATGGTCCGTTTTCAAATGTTTTATTTTTGAACGTCAGTTCACATTTGTAGGTGGATCATCAGTGTTAGAGCTAACATTGGCATGTTTAAAGTGATTTTCATGCTTCCAGGGGCCCTAAACACAAGATTTATGGAATGGTTAAAAGTGCATGAAAATGGCCAATTTACTCACTCTGAGTTCTCAAAAAGGGTTTCTTCACCCCGGGAAGTTAATTAAATACCATTTGGAGGCATTTAATGTTCGAGCAAAAACGGCTGATTTTCGACAAAAGAGATAACACCCCCCCATTACGTCATGCTTCAGAAATGTGGAAAATGGTCCGTTTTCAAATGTTTTATTTTTGAACGTCAGTTCACATTAGTAGGTGGATCATCAGTGTTAGAGCTAAAATTAGCATGTTTAAAGTGATTTTCATGCTTCCAGGGGCCCTAAACACAAGATTTATGGAATGGTTAAAAGTGCATGAAAATGGCCAATTTACTCACTCTGAGTTCTCAAAAAGGGTTTCTTCACCCCGGGAAGTTAATTAAATACCATTTGGAGGCATTTAATGTTCGAGCAAAAACGGCTGATTTTCGACAAAAGAGATAACACCCCCCCCATTACGTCATGCTTCAGAAATGTGGAAAATGGTCCGTTTTCAAATGTTTTATTTTTGAACGTCAGTTCACATTTGTAGGTGGATCATCAGTGTAAGAGCTAAAATTAGTATGTTTAAAGTGATTTTCATGCTTCCAGGGGCTCGGGAAGTTAAATAAATACCATTTGGAGGCATTTAATGTTCGAGCAAAAACGGCTGATTTTCGACAAAAGAGATAACACCCCCCCATTACGTCATGCTTCAGAAATGTGGAAAATGGTCCGTTTTCAAATGTTTTATTTTTGAACGTCAGTTCACATTTGTAGGTGGATCATCAGTGTTAGAGCTCAAATTAGCATGTTTAAAGTGATTTTCATGCTTCCAGGGGCCCTAAACACAAGATTTATGGAATGGTTAAAAGTGCATGAAAATGGCCAATTACTCACTCTGAGTTCTCAAAAAGGGTTTCTTCACCCCGGGAAGTTAATTAAATACCATTTGGAGGCATTTAATGTTCGAGCAAAAACGGCTGATTTTCGACAAAAGAGATAACACCCCCCCCATTACGTCATGCTTCAGAAATGTGGAAAATGGTCCGTTTTCAAATGTTTTATTTTTGAACGTCAGTTCACATTTGTAGGTGGATCATCAGTGTTAGAGCTAAAATTAGCATGTTTAAAGTGATTTTCATGCTTCCAGGGGCCCTAAACATAAGATTAATGGAATGGTTAAAAGTGCATGAAAATGGCCAATTTACTCACTCTGAGTTCTCAAAAAGGGTTTCTTCACCCCGGGAAGTTAATTAAATACCATTTGGAGGCATTTAATGTTTGAGCAAAAACGGCTGATTTTCGACAAAAGAGATAACACCCCCCCATTACGTCATGCTTCAGCAATGTGGAAAATGGTCCGTTTTCAAATGTTTTATTTTTGAACGTCAGTTCACATTTGTAGGTGTATCATCAGTGTTAGAGCTAAAATTAGCATGTTTAAAGTGATTTTCATGCTTCCAGGGGCTCGGGAAGTTAAATAAATACCATTTGGAGGCATTTAATGTTCGAGCAAAAACGGCTGATTTTCGACAAAAGAGATAACACCCCCCCATTACGTCATGCTTCAGAAATGTGGAAAATGGTCCGTTTTCAAATGTTTTATTTCTGAACGTCAGTTCACATTTGTAGGTGGATCATCAGTGTTAGAGCTCAAATTAGCTTGTTTAAAGTGATTTTCATGCTTCCAGGGGCTCGGGAAGTGAATTAAATACTATTTGGAGGCATTTAATGTTCAAGCAAAAACGGCTGATTTTCAACAAAAGAGATAACACCCACCCATTACGTCATGCTTCAGAAATGTGGAAAATGGTCCATTTTCAAATGTTTTATTTTTGAACGTCAGTTCACATTTGTAGGTGGATCATCAGTGTTAGAGCTAAAATTAGGATGTTTAAAGTGATTTTCATGCTTCCAGGGGCTCGGGAAGTTAATTAAATACCATTTGGAGGCATTTAATGTTCGAGCAAAAATGGCTGATTTTCGACAAAAGAGATAACACCCCACCATTACGTCATGCTTCAGAAATGTGGAAAATGGTTCGTTTTCAAATGTTTTATTTTTGAACGTCAGTTCACATTTGTAGGTGGATCATCAGTGTTAGAGCTAACATTGGCATGTTTAAAGTGATTTTCATGCTTCCAGGGGCCCTAAACACAAGATTTATGGAATGGTTAAAAGTGCATGAAAATGGCCAATTTACTCACTCTGAGTTCTCAAAAAGGGTTTCTTCACCCCGGGAAGTTAATTAAATACCATTTGGAGTCATTTAATGTTCGAGCAAAAACGGCTGATTTTCGACAAAAGAGATAACACCCCCCCATTACGTCATGCTTCAGAAATGTGGAAAATGGTCCGTTTTCAAATGTTTTATTTTTGAACGTCAGTTCACATTTGTAGGTGGATCATCAGTGTTAGAGCTAAAATTAGCATGTTTAAAGTGATTTTCATGCTTCCAGGGGCCCTAAACACAAGATTTATGGAATGGTTAAAAGTGCATGAAAATGGCCAATTTACTCACTCTGAGTTCTCAAAAAGGGTTTCTTCACCCCGGGAAGTTAATTAAATACCATTTGGAGGCATTTAATGTTCGAGCAAAAACGGCTGATTTTCGACAAAAGAGATAACACCCCCCCATTACGTCATGCTTCAGAAATGTGGAAAATGGTCCGTTTTCAAATGTTTTATTTTTGAACGTCAGTTCACATTTGTAGGTGGATCATCAGTGTAAGAGCTAAAATTAGTATGTTTAAAGTGATTTTCATGCTTCCAGGGGCTCGGGAAGTTAAATAAATACCATTTGGAGGCATTTAATGTTCGAGCAAAAACGGCTGATTTTCGACAAAAGAGATAACACCCCCCCATTACGTCATGCTTCAGAAATGTGGAAAATGGTCCGTTTTCAAATGTTTTATTTTTGAACGTCAGTTCACATTTGTAGGTGGATCATCAGTGTTAGAGCTAAAATTAGCATGTTTAAAGTGATTTTCATGCTTCCAGGGGCTCGGGAAGTTAAATAAATACCATTTGGAGGCATTTAATGTTCGAGCAAAAACGGCTGATTTTCGACAAAAGAGATAACACCCCCCATTACGTCATGCTTCAGAAATGTGGAAAATGGTCCGTTTTCAAATGTTTTATTTTTGAACGTCAGTTCACATTTGTAGGTGGATCATCAGTGTTAGAGCTCAAATTAGCATGTTTAAAGTGATTTTCATGCTTCCAGGGGCTCGGGAAGTTTATTAAATACTATTTAGAGGCATTTAATGTTCAAGCAAAAACGGCTGATTTTCGACAAAAGAGATAACACCCCCCATTACGTCATGCTTCAGAAATGTGGAAAATGGTCCGTTTTCAAATGTTTTATTTTTGAACGTCAGTTCACATTTGTAGGTGGATCATCAGTGTTAGAGCTAAAATTAGCATGTTTAAAGTGATTTTCATGCTTCCAGAGGCTCGGGAAGTTAATTAAATACCATTTGGAGGCATTTAATGTTCGAGCAAAAATGGCTGATTTTCGACAAAAGAGATAACACCCCCCCATTACGTCATGCTTCAGAAATGTGGAAAATGGTCCGTTTTCAAATGTTTTATTTTTGAACATCAGTTCACATTTGTAGGTGGATCATCAGTGTTAGAGCTAACATTGGCATGTTTAAAGAGATTTTCATGCTTCCAGGGGCCCTAAACACAAGATTTATGGAACGGTTAAAAGTGCATGAAAATGGCCTATTTACTCACTCTGAGTTCTCAAAAAGGGTTTCTTCACCCCGGGAAGTTAATTAAATACCATTTGGAGGCATTTAATGTTCGAGCAAAAACGGCTGATTTTCGACAAAAGAGATAACACCCCCCCATTACGTCATTATTCAGAAATGTGGAAAATGGTCCGTTTTCAAATGTTTTATTTTTGAACGTCAGTTCACATTTGTAGGTGGATCATCAGTGTGAGAGCTAAAATTAGCATGTTTAAAGTGATTTTCATGCTTCCAGGGGCTCGGGAAGTTAATTAAATACCATTTGGAGGCATTTAATGTTCGAGCAAAAACGGCTGGTTTTCGACAAAAGAGATAACACCCCCCCATTACGTCATGCTTCAGAAATGTGGAAAATGGTCCGTTTTCAAATGTTTTATTTTTGAACGTCAGTTCACATTTGTAGGTGGATCATCAGTGTTAGAGCTAAAATTAGCATGTTTAAAGTGATTTTCATGCTTCCAGGGGCCCTAATTACAAGATTTATTGAATGGTTAAAAGTGCATGAAAATGGCCAATTACTCACTCTGAGTTCTCAAAAAGGGTTTCTTCACCCCGGGAAGTTAATTAAATACCATTTGGAGGCATTTAATGTTCGAGCAAAAACAGCTGATTTTCGACAAAAGAGATAACACCCCCCCATTACGTCATGCTTCAGAAATGTGGAAAATGGTCCGTTTTCAAATGTTTTATTTTTGAACGTCAGTTCATATTTGTAGGTGGATCATCAGTGTTAGAGCTAAAATTAGCATGTTTAAAGTGATTTTCATGCTTCCAGGGGCTCGGGAAGTGAATTAAATACTATTTGGAGGCATTTAATGTTTGAGCAAAAACGGCTGATTTTCGACAAAAGAGATATTACCCCCCCCCCCATTACGTCATGCTTCACAAATGTGGAAAATGGTCCGTTTTCAAATGTTTTATTTTTGAACGTCAGTTCACATTTGTAGGTGGATCATCAGTGTTAGAGCTAAAATTAGCATGTTTAAAGTGATTTTCATGCTTCCAGGGGCCCTAAACACAAGATTTATGGAATGGTTAAAAGTGCATGAAAATGGCCAATTTAGTCACTCTGAGTTCTCAAAAAGGGTTTCTTCACCCCGGGAAGTTAATTAAATACCATTTGGAGGCATTTAATGTTCGAGCAAAAACGGCTGATTTTCGACAAAAGAGATAACACCCCCCCATTACGTCATGCTTCAGAAATGTGGAAAATGGTCCATTTTCAAATGTTTTATTTTTGAACGTCAGTTCACATTTGTAGGTGGATCATCAGTGTTAGAGCTAAAATTAGCATGTTTAAAGTGATTTTCATGCTTCCAGAGGCTCGGGAAGTTAATTAAATACCATTTGGAGGCATTTAATGTTCGAGCAAAAATGGCTGATTTTCGACAAAAGAGATAACACCCCACCATTACGTCATGCTTCAGAAATGTGGAAAATGGTTCGTTTTCAAATGTTTTATTTTTGAACGTCAGTTCACATTTGTAGGTGGATCATCAGTGTTAGAGCTAACATTGGCATGTTTAAAGTGATTTTCATGCTTCCAGGGGCCCTAAACACAAGATTTATGGAATGGTTAAAAGTGCATGAAAATGGCCAATTTACTCACTCTGAGTTCTCAAAAAGGGTTTCTTCACCCCGGGAAGTTAATTAAATACCATTTGGAGTCATTTAATGTTCGAGCAAAAACGGCTGATTTTCGACAAAAGAGATAACACCCCCCCATTACGTCATGCTTCAGAAATGTGGAAAATGGTCCGTTTTCAAATGTTTTATTTTTGAACGTCAGTTCACATTTGTAGGTGGATCATCAGTGTTAGAGCTAAAATTAGCATGTTTAAAGTGATTTTCATGCTTCCAGGGGCCCTAAACACAAGATTTATGGAATGGTTAAAAGTGCATGAAAATGGCCAATTTACTCACTCTGAGTTCTCAAAAAGGGTTTCTTCACCCCGGGAAGTTAATTAAATACCATTTGGAGGCATTTAATGTTCGAGCAAAAACGGCTGATTTTCGACAAAAGAGATAACACCCCCCCATTACGTCATGCTTCAGAAATGTGGAAAATGGTCCGTTTTCAAATGTTTTATTTTTGAACGTCAGTTCACATTTGTAGGTGGATCATCAGTGTAAGAGCTAAAATTAGTATGTTTAAAGTGATTTTCATGCTTCCAGGGGCTCGGGAAGTTAAATAAATACCATTTGGAGGCATTTAATGTTCGAGCAAAAACGGCTGATTTTCGACAAAAGAGATAACACCCCCCATTACGTCATGCTTCAGAAATGTGGAAAATGGTCCGTTTTCAAATGTTTTATTTTTGAACGTCAGTTCACATTTGTAGGTGGATCATCAGTGTTAGAGCTCAAATTAGCATGTTTAAAGTGATTTTCATGCTTCCAGGGGCTCGGGAAGTTTATTAAATACTATTTAGAGGCATTTAATGTTCAAGCAAAAACGGCTGATTTTCGACAAAAGAGATAACACCCCCCATTACGTCATGCTTCAGAAATGTGGAAAATGGTCCGTTTTCAAATGTTTTATTTTTGAACGTCAGTTCACATTTGTAGGTGGATCATCAGTGTTAGAGCTAAAATTAGCATGTTTAAAGTGATTTTCATGCTTCCAGAGGCTCGGGAAGTTAATTAAATACCATTTGGAGGCATTTAATGTTCGAGCAAAAATGGCTGATTTTCGACAAAAGAGATAACACCCCCCCATTACGTCATGCTTCAGAAATGTGGAAAATGGTCCGTTTTCAAATGTTTTATTTTTGAACATCAGTTCACATTTGTAGGTGGATCATCAGTGTTAGAGCTAACATTGGCATGTTTAAAGAGATTTTCATGCTTCCAGGGGCCCTAAACACAAGATTTATGGAACGGTTAAAAGTGCATGAAAATGGCCTATTTACTCACTCTGAGTTCTCAAAAAGGGTTTCTTCACCCCGGGAAGTTAATTAAATACCATTTGGAGGCATTTAATGTTCGAGCAAAAACGGCTGATTTTCGACAAAAGAGATAACACCCCCCCATTACGTCATTATTCAGAAATGTGGAAAATGGTCCGTTTTCAAATGTTTTATTTTTGAACGTCAGTTCACATTTGTAGGTGGATCATCAGTGTGAGAGCTAAAATTAGCATGTTTAAAGTGATTTTCATGCTTCCAGGGGCTCGGGAAGTTAATTAAATACCATTTGGAGGCATTTAATGTTCGAGCAAAAACGGCTGGTTTTCGACAAAAGAGATAACACCCCCCCATTACGTCATGCTTCAGAAATGTGGAAAATGGTCCGTTTTCAAATGTTTTATTTTTGAACGTCAGTTCACATTTGTAGGTGGATCATCAGTGTTAGAGCTAAAATTAGCATGTTTAAAGTGATTTTCATGCTTCCAGGGGCCCTAATTACAAGATTTATTGAATGGTTAAAAGTGCATGAAAATGGCCAATTACTCACTCTGAGTTCTCAAAAAGGGTTTCTTCACCCCGGGAAGTTAATTAAATACCATTTGGAGGCATTTAATGTTCGAGCAAAAACAGCTGATTTTCGACAAAAGAGATAACACCCCCCCATTACGTCATGCTTCAGAAATGTGGAAAATGGTCCGTTTTCAAATGTTTTATTTTTGAACGTCAGTTCATATTTGTAGGTGGATCATCAGTGTTAGAGCTAAAATTAGCATGTTTAAAGTGATTTTCATGCTTCCAGGGGCTCGGGAAGTGAATTAAATACTATTTGGAGGCATTTAATGTTTGAGCAAAAACGGCTGATTTTCGACAAAAGAGATATTACCCCCCCCCCCATTACGTCATGCTTCACAAATGTGGAAAATGGTCCGTTTTCAAATGTTTTATTTTTGAACGTCAGTTCACATTTGTAGGTGGATCATCAGTGTTAGAGCTAAAATTAGCATGTTTAAAGTGATTTTCATGCTTCCAGGGGCCCTAAACACAAGATTTATGGAATGGTTAAAAGTGCATGAAAATGGCCAATTTAGTCACTCTGAGTTCTCAAAAAGGGTTTCTTCACCCCGGGAAGTTAATTAAATACCATTTGGAGGCATTTAATGTTCGAGCAAAAACGGCTGATTTTCGACAAAAGAGATAACACCCCCCCATTACGTCATGCTTCAGAAATGTGGAAAATGGTCCATTTTCAAATGTTTTATTTTTGAACGTCAGTTCACATTTGTAGGTGGATCATCAGTGTTAGAGCTAAAATTAGCATGTTTAAAGTGATTTTCATGCTTCCAGGGGCTCGGGAAGTTAAATAAATACCATTTGGAGGCATTTAATGTTCGAGCAAAAACGGCTGATTTTCGACAAAAGCGATAACACCCCCCCATTACGTCATGCTTCAGAAATGTGGAAAATGGTCCGTTTTCAAATGTTTTATTTTTGAACGTCAGTTCACATTTGTAGGTGGATCATCAGTGTTAGAGCTAAAATTAGCATGTTTAAAGTGATTTTCATGCTTCCAGGGGCCCTAAACATAAGATTAATGGAATGGTTAAAAGTGCATGAAAATGGCCAATTTACTCACTCTGAGTTCTCAAAAAGGGTTTCTTCACCCCGGGAAGTTAATTAAATACCATTTGGAGGCATTTAATGTTTGAGCAAAAACGGCTGATTTTCGACAAAAGAGATAACACCCCCCCATTACGTCATGCTTCAGCAATGTGGAAAATGGTCCGTTTTCAAATGTTTTATTTTTGAACGTCAGTTCACATTTGTAGGTGGATCATCAGTGTTAGAGCTAAAATTAGCATGTTTAAAGTGATTTTCATGCTTCCAGGGGCTCGGGAAGTTAAATAAATACCATTTGGAGGCATTTAATGTTCGAGCAAAAACGGCTGATTTTCGACAAAAGAGATAACACCCCCCCATTACGTCATGCTTCAGAAATGTGGAAAATGGTCCGTTTTCAAATGTTTTATTTCTGAACGTCAGTTCACATTTGTAGGTGGATCATCAGTGTTAGAGCTCAAATTAGCTTGTTTAAAGTGATTTTCATGCTTCCAGGGGCTCGGGAAGTGAATTAAATACTATTTGGAGGCATTTAATGTTCAAGCAAAAACGGCTGATTTTCGACAAAAGAGATAACACCCACCCATTACGTCATGCTTCAGAAATGTGGAAAATGGTCCATTTTCAAATGTTTTATTTTTGAACGTCAGTTCACATTTGTAGGTGGATCATCAGTGTTAGAGCTAAAATTAGGATGTTTAAAGTGATTTTCATGCTTCCAGGGGCTCGGGAAGTTAATTAAATACCATTTGGAGGCATTTAATGTTCGAGCAAAAATGGCTGATTTTCGACAAAAGAGATAACACCCCACCATTACGTCATGCTTCAGAAATGTGGAAAATGGTTCGTTTTCAAATGTTTTATTTTTGAACGTCAGTTCACATTTGTAGGTGGATCATCAGTGTTAGAGCTAACATTGGCATGTTTAAAGTGATTTTCATGCTTCCAGGGGCCCTAAACACAAGATTTATGGAATGGTTAAAAGTGCATGAAAATGGCCAATTTACTCACTCTGAGTTCTCAAAAAGGGTTTCTTCACCCCGGGAAGTTAATTAAATACCATTTGGAGTCATTTAATGTTCGAGCAAAAACGGCTGATTTTCGACAAAAGAGATAACACCCCCCCCATTACGTCATGCTTCAGAAATGTGGAAAATGGTCCGTTTTCAAATGTTTTATTTTTGAACGTCAGTTCACATTTGTAGGTGGATCATCAGTGTTAGAGCTAAAATTAGCATGTTTAAAGTGATTTTCATGCTTCCAGGGGCCCTAAACACAAGATTTATGGAATGGTTAAAAGTGCATGAAAATGGCCAATTTACTCACTCTGAGTTCTCAAAAAGGGTTTCTTCACCCCGGGAAGTTAATTAAATACCATTTGGAGGCATTTAATGTTCGAGCAAAAACGGCTGATTTTCGACAAAAGAGATAACACCCCCCCATTACGTCATGCTTCAGAAATGTGGAAAATGGTCCGTTTTCAAATGTTTTATTTTTGAACGTCAGTTCACATTTGTAGGTGGATCATCAGTGTAAGAGCTAAAATTAGTATGTTTAAAGTGATTTTCATGCTTCCAGGGGCTCGGGAAGTTAAATAAATACCATTTGGAGGCATTTAATGTTCGAGCAAAAACGGCTGATTTTCGACAAAAGAGATAACACCCCCCCATTACGTCATTATTCAGAAATGTGGAAAATGGTCCGTTTTCAAATGTTTTATTTTTGAACGTCAGTTCACATTTGTAGGTGGATCATCAGTGTTAGAGCTAAAATTAGCATGTTTAAAGTGATTTTCATGCTTCCAGGGGCCCTAAACATAAGATTAATGGAATGGTTAAAAGTGCATGAAAATGGCCAATTTACTCACTCTGAGTTCTCAAAAAGGGTTTCTTCACCCCGGGAAGTTAATTAAATACCATTTGGAGGCATTTAATGTTTGAGCAAAAACGGCTGATTTTCGACAAAAGAGATAACACCCCCCCATTACGTCATGCTTCAGCAATGTGGAAAAGGTCCGTTTTCAAATGTTTTATTTTTGAACGTCAGTTCACATTTGTAGGTGGATCATCAGTGTTAGAGCTAAAATTAGCATGTTTAAAGTGATTTTCATGCTTCCAGGGGCTCGGGAAGTTAAATAAATACCATTTGGAGGCATTTAATGTTCGAGCAAAAACGGCTGATTTTCGACAAAAGAGATAACACCCCCCCATTACGTCATGCTTCAGAAATGTGGAAAATGGTCCGTTTTCAAATGTTTTATTTCTGAACGTCAGTTCACATTTGTAGGTGGATCATCAGTGTTAGAGCTCAAATTAGCTTGTTTAAAGTGATTTTCATGCTTCCAGGGGCTCGGGAAGTGAATTAAATACTATTTGGAGGCATTTAATGTTCAAGCAAAAACGGCTGATTTTCGACAAAAGAGATAACACCCACCCATTACGTCATGCTTCAGAAATGTGGAAAATGGTCCATTTTCAAATGTTTTATTTTTGAACGTCAGTTCACATTTGTAGGTGGATCATCAGTGTTAGAGCTAAAATTAGGATGTTTAAAGTGATTTTCATGCTTCCAGGGGCTCGGGAAGTTAATTAAATACCATTTGGAGGCATTTAATGTTCGAGCAAAAATGGCTGATTTTCGACAAAAGAGATAACACCCCACCATTACGTCATGCTTCAGAAATGTGGAAAATGGTTCGTTTTCAAATGTTTTATTTTTGAACGTCAGTTCACATTTGTAGGTGGATCATCAGTGTTAGAGCTAACATTGGCATGTTTAAAGTGATTTTCATGCTTCCAGGGGCCCTAAACACAAGATTTATGGAATGGTTAAAAGTGCATGAAAATGGCCAATTTACTCACTCTGAGTTCTCAAAAAGGGTTTCTTCACCCCGGGAAGTTAATTAAATACCATTTGGAGTCATTTAATGTTCGAGCAAAAACGGCTGATTTTCGACAAAAGAGATAACACCCCCCCATTACGTCATGCTTCAGAAATGTGGAAAATGGTCCGTTTTCAAATGTTTTATTTTTGAACGTCAGTTCACATTTGTAGGTGGATCATCAGTGTTAGAGCTAAAATTAGCATGTTTAAAGTGATTTTCATGCTTCCAGGGGCCCTAAACACAAGATTTATGGAATGGTTAAAAGTGCATGAAAATGGCCAATTTACTCACTCTGAGTTCTCAAAAAGGGTTTCTTCACCCCGGGAAGTTAATTAAATACCATTTGGAGGCATTTAATGTTCGAGCAAAAACGGCTGATTTTCGACAAAAGAGATAACACCCCCCCATTACGTCATGCTTCAGAAATGTGGAAAATGGTCCGTTTTCAAATGTTTTATTTTTGAACGTCAGTTCACATTTGTAGGTGGATCATCAGTGTAAGAGCTAAAATTAGTATGTTTAAAGTGATTTTCATGCTTCCAGGGGCTCGGGAAGTTAAATAAATACCATTTGGAGGCATTTAATGTTCGAGCAAAAACGGCTGATTTTCGACAAAAGAGATAACACCCCCCCATTACGTCATGCTTCAGAAATGTGGAAAATGGTCCGTTTTCAAATGTTTTATTTTTGAACGTCAGTTCACATTTGTAGGTGGATCATCAGTGTTAGAGCTAAAATTAGCATGTTTAAAGTGATTTTCATGCTTCCAGGGGCTCGGGAAGTTAAATAAATACCATTTGGAGGCATTTAATGTTCGAGCAAAAACGGCTGATTTTCGACAAAAGAGATAACACCCCCCATTACGTCATGCTTCAGAAATGTGGAAAATGGTCCGTTTTCAAATGTTTTATTTTTGAACGTCAGTTCACATTTGTAGGTGGATCATCAGTGTTAGAGCTCAAATTAGCATGTTTAAAGTGATTTTCATGCTTCCAGGGGCTCGGGAAGTTTATTAAATACTATTTAGAGGCATTTAATGTTCAAGCAAAAACGGCTGATTTTCGACAAAAGAGATAACACCCCCCATTACGTCATGCTTCAGAAATGTGGAAAATGGTCCGTTTTCAAATGTTTTATTTTTGAACGTCAGTTCACATTTGTAGGTGGATCATCAGTGTTAGAGCTAAAATTAGCATGTTTAAAGTGATTTTCATGCTTCCAGAGGCTCGGGAAGTTAATTAAATACCATTTGGAGGCATTTAATGTTCGAGCAAAAATGGCTGATTTTCGACAAAAGCGATAACACCCCCCCATTACGTCATGCTTCAGAAATGTGGAAAATGGTCCGTTTTCAAATGTTTTATTTTTGAACATCAGTTCACATTTGTAGGTGGATCATCAGTGTTAGAGCTAACATTGGCATGTTTAAAGTGATTTTCATGCTTCCAGGGGCCCTAAACACAAGATTTATGGAACGGTTAAAAGTGCATGAAAATGGCCTATTTACTCACTCTGAGTTCTCAAAAAGGGTTTCTTCACCCCGGGAAGTTAATTAAATACCATTTGGAGGCATTTAATGTTCGAGCAAAAACGGCTGATTTTCGACAAAAGAGATAACACCCCCCCATTACGTCATTATTCAGAAATGTGGAAAATGGTCCGTTTTCAAATGTTTTATTTTTGAACGTCAGTTCACATTTGTAGGTGGATCATCAGTGTGAGAGCTAAAATTAGCATGTTTAAAGTGATTTTCATGCTTCCAGGGGCTCGGGAAGTTAATTAAATACCATTTGGAGGCATTTAATGTTCGAGCAAAAACGGCTGGTTTTCGACAAAAGAGATAACACCCCCCCATTACGTCATGCTTCAGAAATGTGGAAAATGGTCCGTTTTCAAATGTTTTATTTTTGAACGTCAGTTCACATTTGTAGGTGGATCATCAGTGTTAGAGCTAAAATTAGCATGTTTAAAGTGATTTTCATGCTTCCAGGGGCCCTAATTACAAGATTTATTGAATGGTTAAAAGTGCATGAAAATGGCCAATTACTCACTCTGAGTTCTCAAAAAGGGTTTCTTCACCCCGGGAAGTTAATTAAATACCATTTGGAGGCATTTAATGTTCGAGCAAAAACAGCTGATTTTCGACAAAAGAGATAACACCCCCCCATTACGTCATGCTTCAGAAATGTGGAAAATGGTCCGTTTTCAAATGTTTTATTTTTGAACGTCAGTTCATATTTGTAGGTGGCTCATCAGTGTTAGAGCTAAAATTAGCATGTTTAAAGTGATTTTCATGCTTCCAGGGGCTCGGGAAGTGAATTAAATACTATTTGGAGGCATTTAATGTTTGAGCAAAAACGGCTGATTTTCGACAAAAGAGATATTACCCCCCCCCCATTACGTCATGCTTCACAAATGTGGAAAATGGTCCGTTTTCAAATGTTTTATTTTTGAACGTCAGTTCACATTTGTAGGTGGATCATCAGTGTTAGAGCTAAAATTAGCATGTTTAAAGTGATTTTCATGCTTCCAGGGGCCCTAAACACAAGATTTATGGAATGGTTAAAAGTGCATGAAAATGGCCAATTTAGTCACTCTGAGTTCTCAAAAAGGGTTTCTTCACCCCGGGAAGTTAATTAAATACCATTTGGAGGCATTTAATGTTCGAGCAAAAACGGCTGATTTTCGACAAAAGAGATAACACCCCCCCATTACGTCATGCTTCAGAAATGTGGAAAATGGTCCATTTTCAAATGTTTTATTTTTGAACGTCAGTTCACATTTGTAGGTGGATCATCAGTGTTAGAGCTAAAATTAGCATGTTTAAAGTGATTTTCATGCTTCCAGGGGCTCGGGAAGTTAAATAAATACCATTTGGAGGCATTTAATGTTCGAGCAAAAACGGCTGATTTTCGACAAAAGCGATAACACCCCCCCATTACGTCATGCTTCAGAAATGTGGAAAATGGTCCGTTTTCAAATGTTTTATTTTTGAACGTCAGTTCACATTTGTAGGTGGATCATCAGTGTTAGAGCTCAAATTAGCATGTTTAAAGTGATTTTCATGCTTCCAGGGGCTCGGGAAGTGAATTAAATACTATTTGGAGGCATTTAATGTTCAAGCAAAAACGGCTGATTTTCGACAAAAGAGATAACACCCCCCCAATACGTCATGCTTCAGAAATGTGGAAAATGGTCCGTTTTCAAATGTTTTATTTTTGAACGTCAGTTCACATTTGTAGGTGGATCATCAGTGTTAGAGCTAACATTGGCATGTTTAAAGTGATTTTCATGCTTCCAGGGGCCCTAAACACAAGATTTATGGAATGGTTAAAAGTGCATGAAAATGGCCAATTTACTCACTCTGAGTTCTCAAAAAGGGTTTCTTCACCCCGGGAAGTTAATTAAATACCATTTGGAGGCATTTAATGTTCGAGCAAAAACGGCTGATTTTCGACAAAAGAGATAACACCCCCCATTACGTCATGCTTCAGAAATGTGGAAAATGGTCCGTTTTCAAATGTTTTATTTTTGAACGTCAGTTCACATTTGTAGGTGGATCATCAGTGTTAGAGCTAAAATTAGCATGTTTAAAGTTATTTTCATGCTTCCAGGGGCTCGGGAAGTTAATTAAATACCATTTGGAGGCATTTAATGTTCGAGCAAAAACGGCTGATTTTCGACAAAAGAGATAACACCCCCCATTACGTCATGCTTCAGGAATGTGGTAAATGGTCCGTTTTCAAATGTTTTATTTTTGAACGTCAGTTCACATTTGTAGGTGGATCATCAGTGTTAGAGCTAAAATTGGCATGTTTAAAGTGATTTTCATGCTTCCAGGGGCCCTAAACACAAGATTTATGTAATGGTTAAAAGTGCATGAAAATGGCCAGTTACTCACTCTGAGTTCTCAAAAAGGGTTTCTTCACCCCGGGAAGTTAATTAAATACCATTTGGAGGCATTTAATGTTCGAGCAAAAACGGCTGATTTTCGACAAAAGAGATAACACCCCCCCATTACGTCATGCTTCAGAAATGTGGAAAATGGTCCGTTTTCAAATGTTTTATTTTTGAACGTCAGTTCACATTTGTAGGTGGATCATCAGTGTTAGAGCTAAAATTAGCATGTTTAAAGTGATTTTCATGCTTCCAGGGGCCCTAAACATAAGATTTATGGAATGGTTAAAAGTGCATGAAAATGGCCAATTTACTCACTCTGAGTTCTCAAAAAGGGTTTCTTCACCCCGGGAAGTTAATTAAATACCATTTGGAGGCATTTAATGTTTGAGCAAAAACGGCTGATTTTCGACAAAAGAGATAACACCCCCCCATTACGTCATGCTTCTGAAATGTGGAAAATGGTCCGTTTTCAAATGTTTTATTTTTGAACGTCAGTTCACATTTGTAGGTGGATCATCAGTGTTAGAGCTAAAATTAGCATGTTTAAAGTGATTTTCATGCTTCCAGGGGCTCGGGAAGTTAAATAAATACCATTTGGAGGCATTTAATGTTCGAGCAAAAACGGCTGATTTTCGACAAAAGAGATAACACCCCCCATTACGTCATGCTTCAGAAATGTGGAAAATGGTCCGTTTTCAAATGTTTTATTTTTGAACGTCAGTTCACATTTGTAGGTGGATCATCAGTGTTAGAGCTCAAATTAGCATGTTTAAAGTTATTTTCATGCTTCCAGGGGCCCTAAACACAAGATTTATGGAATGGTTAAAAGTGCATGAAAATGGCCAATTACTCACTCTGAGTTCTCAAAAAGGGTTTCTTCACCCCGGGAAGTTAATTAAATACCATTTGGAGGCATTTAATGTTCAAGCAAAAACGGCTGATTTTCGACAAAAGAGATAACACCCACCCATTACGTCATGCTTCAGAAATGTGGAAAATGGTCCTTTTTCAAATGTTTTATTTTTGAACATCAGTTCACATTTGTAGGTGGATCATCAGTGTTAGAGCTAAAATTAGGATGTTTAAAGTGATTTTCATGCTTCCAGGGGCTCGGGAAGTTAATTAAATACCATTTGGAGGCATTTAATGTTCGAGCAAAAATGGCTGATTTTCGACAAAAGAGATAACACCCCACCATTACGTCATGCTTCAGAAATGTGGAAAATGGTTCGTTTTCAAATGTTTTATTTTTGAACGTCAGTTCACATTTGTAGGTGGATCATCAGTGTTAGAGCTAACATTGGCATGTTTAAAGTGATTTTCATGCTTCCAGGGGCCCTAAACACAAGATTTATGGAATGGTTAAAAGTGCATGAAAATGGCCAATTTACTCACTCTGAGTTCTCAAAAAGGGTTTCTTCACCCGGGGAAGTTAATTAAATACCATTTGGAGGCATTTAATGTTCGAGCAAAAACGGCTGATTTTCGACAAAAGAGATAACACCCCCCCATTACGTCATGCTTCAGAAATGTGGAAAATGGTCTGTTTTCAAATGTTTTATTTTTGAACGTCAGTTCACATTTGTAGGTGGATCATCAGTGTTAGAGCTAAAATTATCATGTTTAAAGTGATTTTCATGCTTCCAGGGGCCCTAAACACAAGATTTATGGAATGGTTAAAAGTGCATGAAAATGGCCAATTTACTCACTCTGAGTTCTCAAAAAGGGTTTCTTCACCCCGGGAAGTTAATTAAATACCATTTGGAGGCATTTAATGTTCGAGCAAAAACGGCTGATTTTCGACAAAAGAGATAACACCCCCCCATTACGTCATGCTTCAGAAATGTGGAAAATGGTCCGTTTTCAAATGTTTTATTTTTGAACGTCAGTTCACATTTGTAGGTGGATCATCAGTGTAAGAGCTAAAATTAGTATGTTTAAAGTGATTTTCATGCTTCCAGGGGCTCGGGAAGTTAAATAAATACCATTTGGAGGCATTTAATGTTCGAGCAAAAACAGCTGATTTTCGACAAAAGAGATAACACCCCCCATTACGTCATGCTTCAGAAATGTGGAAAATGGTCCGTTTTCAAATGTTTAATTTTTGAACGTCAGTTCACATTTGTAGGTGGATCATCAGTGTTAGAGCTCAAATTAGCATGTTTAAAGTGATTTTCATGCTTCCAGGGGCTCGGGAAGTTTATTAAATACTATTTAGAGGCATTTAATGTTCAAGCAAAAACGGCTGATTTTCGACAAAAGAGATAACACCCCCCCCCATTACGTCATGCTTCAGAAATGTGGAAAATGGTCCGTTTTCAAATGTTTTATTTTTGAACGTCAGTTCACATTTGTAGGTGGATCATCAGTGTTAGAGCTAGAATTAGCATGTTTAAAGTGATTTTCATGCTTCCAGGAGCTCGGGAAGTTAATTAAATACCATTTGGAGGCATTTAATGTTCGAGCAAAAATGGCTGATTTTCGACAAAAGAGATAACACCCCACCATTACGTCATGCTTCAGAAATGTGGAAAATGGTTTGTTTTCAAATGTTTTATTTTTGAACGTCAGTTCACATTTGTAGGTGGATCATCAGTGTTAGAGCTAACATTGGCATGTTTAAAGTGATTTTCATGCTTCCAGGGGCCCTAAACACAAGATTTATGGAATGGTTAAAAGTGCATGAAAATGGCCAGTTACTCACTCTGAGTTCTCAAAAAGGGTTTCTTCACCCCGGGAAGTTAATTAAATACCATTTGGAGGCATTTAATGTTCGAGCAAAAACGGCTGATTTTCGACAAAAGAGATAACACCCCCCCATTACGTCATGCTTCAGAAATGTGGAAAATGGTCCGTTTTCAAATGTTTTATTTTTGAACGTCAGTTCACATTTGTAGGTGGATCATCAGTGTTAGAGCTAAAATTAGCATGTTTAAAGTGATTTTCATGCTTCCAGGGGCCCTAAACATAAGATTTATGGAATGGTTAAAAGTGCATGAAAATGGCCAATTTACTCACTCTGAGTTCTCAAAAAGGGTTTCTTCACCCCGGGAAGTTAATTAAATACCATTTGGAGGCATTTAATGTTTGAGCAAAAACGGCTGATTTTCGACAAAAGAGATAACACCCCCCCATTACGTCATGCTTCAGCAATGTGGAAAATGGTCCGTTTTCAAATGTTTTATTTTTGAACGTCAGTTCACATTTGTAGGTGGATCATCAGTGTTAGAGCTAAAATTAGCATGTTTAAAGTGATTTTCATGCTTCCAGGGGCTCGGGAAGTTAAATAAATACCATTTGGAGGCATTTAATGTTCGAGCAAAAACGGCTGATTTTCGACAAAAGAGATAACACCCCCCCATTACGTCATGCTTCAGAAATGTGGAAAATGGTCCGTTTTCAAATGTTTTATTTCTGAACGTCAGTTCACATTTGTAGGTGGATCATCAGTGTTAGAGCTCAAATTAGCTTGTTTAAAGTGATTTTCATGCTTCCAGGGGCTCGGGAAGTTAATTAAATACCATTTGGAGGCATTTAATGTTCGAGCAAAAATGGCTGATTTTCGACAAAAGAGATAACACCCCACCATTACGTCATGCTTCAGAAATGTGGAAAATGGTTCATTTTCAAATGTTTTATTTTTGAACGTCAGTTCACATTTGTAGGTGGATCATCAGTGTTAGAGCTAACATTGGCATGTTTAAAGTGATTTTCATGCTTCCAGGGGCCCTAAACACAAGATTTATGGAATGGTTAAAAGTGCATGAAAATGGCCAATTTACTCACTCTGAGTTCTCAAAAAGGGTTTCTTCACCCCGGGAAGTTAATTAAATACCATTTGGAGGCATTTAATGTTCGAGCAAAAACGGCTGATTTTCGACAAAAGAGATAACACCCCCCCATTACGTCATGCTTCAGAAATGTGGAAAATGGTCCGTTTTCAAATGTTTTATTTTTGAACGTCAGTTCACATTTGTAGGTGGATCATCAGTGTTAGAGCTAAAATTAGCATGTTTAAAGTGATTTTCATGCTTCCAGGGGCCCTAAACACAAGATTTATGGAATGGTTAAAAGTGCATGAAAATGGCCAATTTACTCACTCTGAGTTCTCAAAAAGGGTTTCTTCACCCCGGGAAGTTAATTAAATACCATTTGGAGGCATTTAATGTTCGAGCAAAAACGGCTGATTTTCGACAAAAGAGATAACACCCCCCCATTACGTCATGCTTCAGAAATGTGGAAAATGGTCCGTTTTCAAATGTTTTATTTTTGAACGTCAGTTCACATTTGTAGGTGGATCATCAGTGTTAGAGCTCAAATTAGCATGTTTAAAGTGATTTTCATGCTTCCAGGGGCTCGGGAAGTTTATTAAATACTATTTAGAGGCATTTAATGTTCAAGCAAAAACGGCTGATTTTCGACAAAAGAGATAACACCCCCCCATTACGTCATGCTTCAGAAATGTGGAAAATGGTCCGTTTTCAAATGTTTTATTTTTGAACGTCAGTTCACATTTGTAGGTGGATCATCAGTGTTAGAGCTAAAATTAGCATGTTTAAAGTGATTTTCATGCTTCCAGGAGCTCGGGAATTTAATTAAATACCATTTGGAGGCATTTAATGTTCGAGCAAAAATGGCTGATTTTCGACAAAAGAGATAACACCCCCCATTACGTCATGCTTCAGAAATGTGGAAAATGGTCCGTTTTCAAATGTTTTATTTTTGAACGTCAGTTCACATTTGTAGGTGGATCATCAGTGTTAGAGCTAACATTGGCATGTTTAAAGTGATTTTCATGCTTCCAGGGGCCCTAAACACAAGATTTATGGAACGGTTAAAAGTGCATGAAAATGGCCTATTTACTCACTCTGAGTTCTCAAAAAGGGTTTCTTCACCCCGGGAAGTTAATTAAATACCATTTGGAGGCATTTAATGTTCGAGCAAAAACGGCTGATTTTCGACAAAAGAGATAACACCCCCCCATTGCGTCATTATTCAGAAATGTGGAAAATGGTCCGTTTTCAAATGTTTTATTTTTGAACGTCAGTTCACATTTGTAGGTGGATCATCAGTGTTAGAGCTAAAATTAGCATGTTTAAAGTGATTTTCATGCTTCCAGGGGCTCGGGAAGTTAAATAAATACCATTTGGAGGCATTTAATGTTCGAGCAAAAACGGCTGATTTTCGACAAAAGCGATAACACCCCCCCATTACGTCATGCTTCAGAAATGTGGAAAATGGTCCGTTTTCAAATGTTTTATTTTTGAACGTCAGTTCACATTTGTAGGTGGATCATCAGTGTTAGAGCTCAAATTAGCATGTTTAAAGTGATTTTCATGCTTCCAGGGGCTCGGGAAGTGAATTAAATACTATTTGGAGGCATTTAATGTTCAAGCAAAAACGGCTGATTTTCGACAAAAGAGATAACACCCCCCCATTACGTCATGCTTCAGAAATGTGGAAAATGGTCCGTTTTCAAATGTTTTATTTTTGAACGTCAGTTCACATTTGTAGGTGGATCATCAGTGTTAGAGCTAACATTGGCATGTTTAAAGTGATTTTCATGCTTCCAGGGGCCCTAAACACAAGATTTATGGAATGGTTAAAAGTGCATGAAAATGGCCAATTTACTCACTCTGAGTTCTCAAAAAGGGTTTCTTCACCCCGGGAAGTTAATTAAATACCATTTGGAGGCATTTAATGTTCGAGCAAAAACGGCTGATTTTCGACAAAAGAGATAACACCCCCCATTACGTCATGCTTCAGAAATGTGGAAAATGGTCCGTTTTCAAATGTTTTATTTTTGAACGTCAGTTCACATTTGTAGGTGGATCATCAGTGTTAGAGCTAAAATTAGCATGTTTAAAGTGATTTTCATGCTTCCAGGGGCTCGGGAAGTTAATTAAATACCATTTGGAGGCATTTAATGTTCGAGCAAAAACGGCTGATTTTCGACAAAAGAGATAACACCCCCCCATTACGTCATGCTTCAGGAATGTGGTAAATGGTCTGTTTTCAAATGTTTTATTTTTGAACGTCAGTTCACATTTGTAGGTGGATCATCAGTGTTAGAGCTAAAATTAGCATGTTTAAAGTGATTTTCATGCTTCCAGGGGCCCTAAACACAAGATTTATGGAATGGTTAAAAGTGCATGAAAATGGCCAATTTACTCACTCTGAGTTCTCAAAAAGGGTTTCTTCACCCTGGGAAGTTAATTAAATACCATTTGGAGGCATTTAATGTTCGAGCAAAAACGGCTGATTTTCGACAAAAGAGATAACACCCCCCCATTACGTCATGCTTCAGAAATGTGGAAAATGGTCCGTTTTCAAATGTTTTATTTTTTAACGTCAGTTCACATTTGTAGGTGGATCATCAGTGTTAGAGCTAAAATTAGCATGTTTAAAGTGATTTTCATGCTTCCAGGGGCCCTAAACACAAGATTTATGGAATGGTTAAAAGTGCATGAAAATGGCCAATTACTCACTCTGAGTTCTCAAAAAGGGTTTCTTCACCCCGGGAAGTTAATTAAATACCATTTGGAGGCATTTAATGTTCGGGCAAAAACAGCTGATTTTCGACAAAAGAGATAACACCCCCCATTACGTCATGCTTCAGAAATGTGGAAACTGGTCCGTTTTCAAATGTTTTATTTTTGAACGTCAGTTCACATTTGTAGGTGGATCATCAGTGTTAGAGCTAAAATTAGCATGTTTAAAGTGATTTTCATGCTTCCAGGGGCTCGGGAAGTGAATTAAATACTATTTGGAGGCATTTAATGTTTGAGCAAAAACGGCTGATTTTCGACAAAAGAGATAACACCCCCCCATTACGTCATGCTTCAGAAATGTGGAAAATGGTCCGTTTTCAAATGTTTTATTTTTTAACGTCAGTTCACATTTGTAGGTGGATCATCAGTGTTAGAGCTAAAATTAGCATGTTTAAAGTGATTTTCATGCTTCCAGGGGCCCTAAACACAAGATTTATGGAATGGTTAAAAGTGCATGAAAATGGCCAATTTACTCACTCGGAGTTCTCAAAAAGGGTTTCTTCACCCCGGGAAGTTAATTAAATACCATTTGGAGGCATTTAATGTTCGAGCAAAAACGGCTGATTTTCGACAAAAGAGATATTACCCCCCCATTATGTCATGCTTCAGAAATGTGGAAAATGGTCCGTTTTCAAATGTTTTATTTTTGAACGTCAGTTCACATTTGTAGGTGGATCATCAGTGTTAGAGCTAAAATTAGCATGTTTAAAGTGATTTTCATGCTTCCAGGGGCCCTAAACACAAGATTTATGGAATGGTTAAAGGTGCATGAAAATGGCCAATTTACTCAGTCTGAGTTCTCAAAAAGGGTTACTTCACCCCGGGAAGTTAATTAAATACCATTTGGAGGCATTTAATGTTCGAGCAAAAACGGCTGATTTTCGACAAAAGAGATAACACCCCCCCATTACGTCATGCTTCAGAAATGTGGAAAATGGTCCGTTTTCAAATGTTTTATTTTTGAACGTCAGTTCACATTTGTAGGTGAATCATCAGTGTTAGAGCTAAAATTAGCATGTTTAAAGTGATTTTCATGCTTCCAGGGGCTCGGGAAGTTAAATAAATACCATTTGGAGGCATTTAATGTTCGAGCAAAAACGGCTGATTTTCGACAAAAGAGATAACACCCCCCATTACGTCATGCTTCAGAAATGTGGAAAATGGTCCGTTTTCAAATGTTTTATTTTTGAACGTGAGTTCACATTTGTAGGTGGATCATCAGTGTTAGAGCTCAAATTAGCATGTTTAAAGTGATTTTCATGCTTCCAGGGGCCCTAAACACAAGATTTATGGAATGGTTAAAAGTGCATGAAAATGGCCAATTACTCACTCTGAGTTCTCAAAAAGGGTTTCTTCACCCCGGGAAGTTAATTAAATACCATTTGGAGGCATTTAATGTTCAAGCAAAAACGGCTGATTTTCGACAAAAGAGATAACACCCACCCATTACGTCATGCTTCAGAAATGTGGAAAATGGTCCTTTTTCAAATGTTTTATTTTTGAACATCAGTTCACATTTGTAGGTGGATCATCAGTGTTAGAGCTAAAATTAGCATGTTTAAAGTGATTTTCATGCTTCCAGGGGCTCGGGAAGTTAAATAAATACCATTTGGAGGCATTTAATGTTCGAGCAAAAACGGCTGATTTTCGACAAAAGAGATAACACCCCCCATTACGTCATGCTTCAGAAATGTGGAAAATGGTCCGTTTTCAAATGTTTTATTTTTGAACGTCAGTTCACATTTGTAGGTGGATCATCAGTGTTAGAGCTCAAATTAGCATGTTTAAAGTGATTTTCATGCTTCCAGGGGCTCGGGAAGTTTATTAAATACTATTTAGAGGCATTTAATGTTCAAGCAAAAACGGCTGATTTTCGACAAAAGAGATAACACCCCCCCATTACGTCATGCTTCAGAAATGTGGAAAATGGTCCGTTTTCAAATGTTTTATTTTTGAACGTCAGTTCACATTTGTAGGTGGATCATCAGTGTTAGAGCTAGAATTAGCATGTTTAAAGTGATTTTCATGCTTCCAGGAGCTCGGGAAGTTAATTAAATACCATTTGGAGGCATTTAATGTTTGAGCAAAAATGGCTGATTTTCGACAAAAGAGATAACACCCCACCATTACGTCATGCTTCAGAAATGTGAAAAATGGTTCGTTTTCAAATGTTTTATTTTTGAACGTCAGTTCACATTTGTAGGTGGATCATCAGTGTTAGAGCTAACATTGGCATGTTTAAAGTGATTTTCATGCTTCCAGGGGCCCTAAACACAAGATTTATGGAATGGTTAAAAGTGCATGAAAATGGCCAGTTACTCACTCTGAGTTCTCAAAAAGGGTTTCTTCACCCCGGGAAGTTAATTAAATACCATTTGGAGGCATTTAATGTTCGAGCAAAAATGGCTGATTTTCGACAAAAGAGATAACACCCCCCCATTACGTCATGCTTCAGAAATGTGGAAAATGGTCCGTTTTCAAATGTTTTATTTTTGAACGTCAGTTCACATTTGTAGGTGGATCATCAGTGTTAGAGCTAAAATTAGCATGTTTAAAGTGATTTTCATGCTTCCAGGGGCCCTAAACATAAGATTTATGGAATGGTTAAAAGTGCATGAAAATGGCCAATTTACTCACTCTGAGTTCTCAAAAAGGGTTTCTTCACCCCGGGAAGTTAATTAAATACCATTTGGAGGCATTTAATGTTTGAGCAAAAACGGCTGATTTTCGACAAAAGAGATAACACCCCCCCATTACGTCATGCTTCAGCAATGTGGAAAATGGTCCGTTTTCAAATGTTTTATTTTTGAACGTCAGTTCACATTTGTAGGTGGATCATCAGTGTTAGAGCTAAAATTAGCATGTTTAAAGTGATTTTCATGCTTCCAGGGGCTCGGGAAGTTAAATAAATACCATTTGGAGGCATTTAATGTTCGAGCAAAAACGGCTGATTTTCGACAAAAGAGATAACACCCCCCCATTACGTCATGCTTCAGAAATGTGGAAAATGGTCCGTTTTCAAATGTTTTATTTCTGAACGTCAGTTCACATTTGTAGGTGGATCATCAGTGTTAGAGCTCAAATTAGCTTGTTTAAAGTGATTTTCATGCTTCCAGGGGCTCGGGAAGTGAATTAAATACCATTTGGAGGCATTTAATGTTCGAGCAAAAATGGCTGATTTTCGACAAAAGAGATAACACCCCACCATTACGTCATGCTTCAGAAATGTGGAAAATGGTTCGTTTTCAAATGTTTTATTTTTGAACGTCAGTTCACATTTGTAGGTGGATCATCAGTGTTAGAGCTAACATTGGCATGTTTAAAGTGATTTTCATGCTTCCAGGGGCCCTAAACACAAGATTTATGGAATGGTTAAAAGTGCATGAAAATGGCCAATTTACTCACTCTGAGTTCTCAAAAAGGGTTTCTTCACCCCGGGAAGTTAATTAAATACCATTTGGAGGCATTTAATGTTCGAGCAAAAACGGCTGATTTTCGACAAAAGAGATAACACCCCCCCATTACGTCATGCTTCAGAAATGTGGAAAATGGTCCGTTTTCAAATGTTTTATTTTTGAACGTCAGTTCACATTTGTAGGTGGATCATCAGTGTTAGAGCTAAAATTAGCATGTTTAAAGTGATTTTCATGCTTCCAGGGGCCCTAAACACAAGATTTATGGAATGGTTAAAAGTGCATGAAAATGGCCAATTACTCACTCTGAGTTCTCAAAAAGGGTTTCTTCACCCCGGGAAGTTAATTAAATACCATTTGGAGGCATTTAATGTTCGGGCAAAAACAGCTGATTTTCGACAAAAGAGATAACACCCCCCATTACGTCATGCTTCAGAAATGTGGAAAATGGTCCGTTTTCAAATGTTTTATTTTTGAACATCAGTTCACATTTGTAGGTGGATCATCAGTGTTAGAGCTAAAATTAGCATGTTTAAAGTGATTTTCATGCTTCCAGGGGCCCTAAACACAAGATTTATGGAATGGTTAAAAGTGCATGAAAATGGCCAATTACTCACTCTGAGTTCTCAAAAAGGGTTTCTTCACCCCGGGAAGTTAATTAAATACCATTTGGAGGCATTTAATGTTCGAGCAAAAACGGCTGATTTTCGACAAAAGAGATAACACCCCCCCATTACGTCATGCTTCAGAAATGTGGAAAATGGTCAGTTTTCAAATGTTTTATTTTTGAACGTCAGTTCACATTTGTAGGTGGATCATCAGTGTAAGAGCTAAAATTAGTATGTTTAAAGTGATTTTCATGCTTCCAGGGGCTCGGGAAGTTAAATAAATACCATTTGGAGGCATTTAATGTTCGAGCAAAAACGGCTGATTTTCGACAAAAGAGATAACACCCCCCCATTACGTCATGCTTCAGAAATGTGGAAAATGGTCCGTTTTCAAATGTTTTATTTTTGAACGTCAGTTCACATTTGTAGGTGGATCATCAGTGTTAGAGCTAAAATTAGCATGTTTAAAGTGATTTTCATGCTTCCAGCGGCTCGGGAAGTTAAATAAATACCATTTGGAGGCATTTAATGTTCGAGCAAAAACGGCTGATTTTCGACAAAAGAGATAACACCCCCCATTACGTCATGCTTCAGAAATGTGGAAAATGGTCCGTTTTCAAATGTTTTATTTTTGAACGTCAGTTCACATTTGTAGGTGGATCATCAGTGTTAGAGCTCAAATTAGCATGTTTAAAGTGATTTTCATGCTTCCAGGGGCTCGGGAAGTTTATTAAATACTATTTAGAGGCATTTAATGTTCAAGCAAAAATGGCTGATTTTCGACAAAAGAGATACCACCCCCCCATTACGTCATGCTTCAGAAATGTGGAAAATGGTCCGTTTTCAAATGTTTTATTTTTGAACGTCAGTTCACATTTGTAGGTGGATCATCAGTGTTAGAGCTAAAATTAGCATGTTTAAAGTGATTTTCATGCTTCCAGGAGCTCGGGAATTTAATTAAATACCATTTGGAGGCATTTAATGTTCGAGCAAAAATGGCTGATTATCGACAAAAGAGATAACACCCCCCATTACGTCATGCTTCAGAAATGTGGAAAATGGTCCGTTTTCAAATGTTTTATTTTTGAACGTCAGTTCACATTTGTAGGTGGATCATCAGTGTTAGAGCTAACATTGGCATGTTTAAAGTGATTTTCATGCTTCCAGGGGCCCTAAACACAAGATTTATGGAACGGTTAAAAGTGCATGAAAATGGCCTATTTACTCACTCTGAGTTCTCAAAAAGGGTTTCTTCACCCCGGGAAGTTAATTAAATACCATTTGGAGGCATTTAATGTTCGAGCAAAAACGGCTGATTTTCGACAAAAGAGATAACACCCCCCCATTACGTCATTATTCAGAAATGTGGAAAATGGTCCGTTTTCAAATGTTTTATTTTTGAACGTCAGTTCACATTTGTAGGTGGATCATCAGTGTGAGAGCTAAAATTAGCATGTTTAAAGTGATTTTCATGCTTCCAGGGGCTCGGGAAGTTAATTAAATACCATTTGGAGGCATTTAATGTTCGAGCAAAAACGGCTGGTTTTCGACAAAAGAGATAACACCCCCCCATTACGTCATGCTTCAGAAATGTGGAAAATGGTCCGTTTTCAAATGTTTTATTTTTGAACGTCAGTTCACATTTGTAGGTGGATCATCAGTGTTAGAGCTAAAATTAGCATGTTTAAAGTGATTTTCATGCTTCCAGGGGCCCTAATTACAAGATTTATTGAATGGTTAAAAGTGCATGAAAATGGCCAATTACTCACTCTGAGTTCTCAAAAAGGGTTTCTTCACCCCGGGAAGTTAATTAAATACCATTTGGAGGCATTTAATGTTCGAGCAAAAACTGCTGATTTTCGACAAAAGAGATAACACCCCCCCATTACGTCATGCTTCAGAAATGTGGAAAATGGTCCGTTTTCAAATGTTTTATTTTTGAACGTCAGTTCACATTTGTAGGTGGATCATCAGTGTTAGAGCTAAAATTAGCATGTTTAAAGTGATTTTCATGCTTCCAGGGGCTCGGGAAGTGAATTAAATACTATTTGGAGGCATTTAGGGGCATATTACCAACAACTAGCGATAATTTTTGTCTCTAACTTGTTTAGAGACAACATTTATCGCCGCACATCGGCGATTTTTATCGCAGATAAACCTTGCTATTAACAAGGTTTATCGCAAATGCGATAAAAAACGGCCGAAATGCATGAATATCGCTGAAAAGTCAGCGATATTCATGCATTATCGAGCAAATGCTCTTAGCCATGTTATCCACCTCCCATTGGATAACATGGCTAAGAACTGCTCAGGGCAGGTGTTAGCTTTTGGAGATATTCCCGCTTAGCGCGAATATCTCCAAAAGTTGGTAATAGGAGATAGCGATGTTAGCGACTGTTTTCAGTCTCTAACATCTTGGCACGCCCACTTTGCATCTCATTAGTGATAAATATCACTGACATGCAAAGTGGGGCCCAAGATGGTCGCTATCTCCTACTAGCTGTCGCTAACTGGTGTTAGCGACAGCTTGGTAACAGGGAGATAATTTTATCTCCGATTTCTTGGCTTTTAAAGCCAAAAAAGCGGAGATAAACCCCCTTGATAATATGCCCCTTAATGTTTGAGCAAAAATGGCTGATTTTCGACAAAAGAGATATTACCCCCCCCATTACGTCATGCTTCACAAATTTGGAAAATGGTCCGTTTTCAAATGTTTTATTTTTGAACGTCAGTTCACATTTGTAGGTGGATCATCAGTGTTAGAGCTAAAATTAGCATGTTTAAAGTGATTTTCATGCTTCCAGGGGCCCTAAACACAAGATTTATGGAATGGTTAAAAGTGCATGAAAATGGCCAATTTAGTCACTCTGAGTTCTCAAAAAGGGTTTCTTCACCCCGGGAAGTTATTTAAATACCATTTGGAGGCATTTAATGTTCGAGCAAAAACGGCTGATTTTCGACAAAAGAGATAACACCCCCCCATTACGTCATGCTTCAGAAATGTGGAAAATGGTCCGTTTTCAAATGTTTTATTTTTGAACGTCAGTTCACATTTGTAGGTGGATCATCAGTGTTAGAGCTAAAATTAGCATGTTTAAAGTGATTTTCATGCTTCCAGGGGCTCGGGAAGTTAAATAAATACCATTTGGAGGCATTTAATGTTCGAGCAAAAACGGCTGATTTTCGACAAAAGCGATAACACCCCCCCATTACGTCATGCTTCAGAAATGTGGAAAATGGTCCGTTTTCAAATGTTTTATTTTTGAACGTCAGTTCACATTTGTAGGTGGATCATCAGTGTTAGAGCTCAAATTAGCATGTTTAAAGTGATTTTCATGCTTCCAGGGGCTCGGGAAGTGAATTAAATACTATTTGGAGGCATTTAATGTTCAAGCAAAAACGGCTGATTTTCGACAAAAGAGATAACACCCCCCCATTACGTCATGCTTCAGAAATGTGGAAAATGGTCCGTTTTCAAATGTTTTATTTTTGAACGTCAGTTCACATTTGTAGGTGGATCATCAGTGTTAGAGCTAACATTGGCATGTTTAAAGTGATTTTCATGCTTCCAGGGGCCCTAAACACAAGATTTATGGAATGGTTAAAAGTGCATGAAAATGGCCAATTTACTCACTCTGAGTTCTCAAAAAGGGTTTCTTCACCCCTGGAAGTTAATTAAATACCATTTGGAGGCATTTAATGTTCGAGGAAAAACGGCTGATTTTCGACAAAAGAGATAACACCCCCCATTATGTCATGCTTCAGAAATGTGGAAAATGGTCCGTTTTCAAATGTTTTATTTTTGAACGTCAGTTCACATTTGTAGGTGGATCATCAGTGTTAGAGCTAAAATTAGCATGTTTAAAGTGATTTTCATGCTTCCTGGGGCTCGGGAAGTTAATTAAATACCATTTGGAGGCATTTAATGTTCGAGCAAAAACGGCTGATTTTCGACAAAAGAGATAACACCCCCCATTACGTCATGCTTCAGGAATGTGGTAAATGGTCTGTTTTCAAATGTTTTATTTTTGAACGTCAGTTCACATTTGTAGGTGGATCATCAGTGTTAGAGCTAAAATTAGCATGTTTAAAGTAATTTTCATGCTTCCAGGGGCCCTAAACACAAGATTTATGGAATTGTTAAAAGTGCATGAAAATGGCCAATTTACTCACTCTGAGTTCTCAAAAAGGGTTTCTTCACCCTGGGAAGTTAATTAAATACCATTTGGAGGCATTTAATGTTCGAGCAAAAACGGCTGATTTTCGACAAAAGAGATAACACCCCCCCATTACGTCATGCTTCAGAAATGTGGAAAATGGTCCGTTTTCAAATGTTTTATTTTTGAACGTCAGTTCACATTTGTAGGTGGATCATCAGTGTTAGAGCTAAAATTAGCATGTTTAAAGTGATTTTCATGCTTCCAGGGGCCCTAAACACAAGATTTATGGAATGGTTAAAAGTGCATGAAAATGGCCAATTACTCACTCTGAGTTCTCAAAAAGGGTTTCTTCACCCCGGGAAGTTAATTAAATACCATTTGGAGGCATTTAATGTTCGGGCAAAAACAGCTGATTTTCGACAAAAGAGATAACACCCCCCATTACGTCATGCTTCAGAAATGTGGAAAATGGTCCGTTTTCAAATGTTTTATTTTTGAACATCAGTTCACATTTGTAGGTGGATCATCAGTGTTAGAGCTAAAATTAGCATGTTTAAAGTGATTTTCATGCTTCCAGGGGCTCGGGAAGTGAATTAAATACTATTTGGAGGCATTTAATGTTTGAGCAAAAACGGCTGATTTTCGACAAAAGAGATAACACCCCCCCATTACGTCATGCTTCAGAAATGTGGAAAATGGTCCGTTTTCAAATGTTTTATTTTTTAACGTCAGTTCACATTTGTAGGTGGATCATCAGTGTTAGAGCTAAAATTAGCATGTTTAAAGTGATTTTCATGCTTCCAGGGGCCCTAAACACAAGATTTATGGAATGGTTAAAAGTGCATGAAAATGGCCAATTTACTCACTCGGAGTTCTCAAAAAGGGTTTCTTCACCCCGGGAAGTTAATTAAATACCATTTGGAGGCATTTAATGTTCGAGCAAAAACGGCTGATTTTCGACAAAAGAGATATTACCCCCCCATTATGTCATGCTTCAGAAATGTGGAAAATGGTCCGTTTTCAAATGTTTTATTTTTGAACGTCAGTTCACATTTGTAGGTGGATCATCAGTGTTAGAGCTAAAATTAGCATGTTTAAAGTGATTTTCATGCTTCCAGGGGCCCTAAACACAAGATTTATGGAATGGTTAAAGGTGCATGAAAATGGCCAATTTACTCAGTCTGAGTTCTCAAAAAGGGTTACTTCACCCCGGGAAGTTAATTAAATACCATTTGGAGGCATTTAATGTTCGAGCAAAAACGGCTGATTTTCGACAAAAGAGATAACACCCCCCCCATTACGTCATGCTTCAGAAATGTGGAAAATGGTCCGTTTTGAAATGTTTTATTTTTGAACGTCAGTTCACATTTGTAGGTGGATCATCAGTGTTAGAGCTCAAATTAGCATGTTTAAAGTGATTTTAATGCTTCCAGGGGCCCTAAACACAAGATTTATGGAATGGTTAAAAGTGCATGAAAATGGCCAATTACTCACTCTGAGTTCTCAAAAAGGGTTTCTTCACCCCGGGAAGTTAATTAAATACCATTTGGAGGCATTTAATGTTCAAGCAAAAACGGCTGATTTTCGACAAAAGAGATAACACCCACCCATTACGTCATGCTTCAGAAATGTGGAAAATGGTCCGTTTTCAAATGTTTTATTTTTGAACGTCAGTTCACATTTGTAGGTGGATCATCAGTGTTAGAGCTAAAATTAGGATGTTTAAAGTGATTTTCATGCTTCCAGGGGCTCGGGAAGTTAATTAAATACCATTTGGAGGCATTTAATGTTCGAGCAAAAATGGCTGATTTTTCGACAAAAGAGATAACACCCCACCATTACGTCATGCTTCAGAAATGTGGAAAATGGTTCGTTTTCAAATGTTTTATTTTTGAACGTCAGTTCACATTTGTAGGTGGATCATCAGTGTTAGAGCTAAAATTAGCATGTTTAAAGTGATTTTCATGCTTCCAGGGGCCCTAAACACAAGATTTATGGAATGGTTAAAAGTGCATGAAAATGGCCAATTTACTCACTCTGAGTTCTCAAAAAGGGTTTCTTCACCCCGGGAAGTTAATTAAATACCATTTGGAGGCATTTAATGTTCGAGCAAAAACGGCTGATTTTCGACAAAAGAGATAACACCCCCCCATTACGTCATGCTTCAGAAATGTGGAAAATGGTCCGTTTTCAAATGTTTTATTTTTGAACGTCAGTTCACATTTGTAGGTGGATCATCAGTGTAAGAGCTAAAATTAGTATGTTTAAAGTGATTTTCATGCTTCCAGGGGCTCGGGAAGTTAAATAAATACCATTTGGAGGCATTTAATGTTCGAGCAAAAACGGCTGATTTTCGACAAAAGAGATAACACCCCCCCCATTACGTCATGCTTCAGAAATGTGGAAAATGGTCCGTTTTCAAATGTTTTATTTTTGAACGTCAGTTCACATTTGTAGGTGGATCATCAGTGTTAGAGCTAAAATTAGCATGTTTAAAGTGATTTTCATGCTTCCAGGGGCTCGGGAAGTTAAATAAATACCATTTGGAGGCATTTAATGTTCGAGCAAAAACGGCTGATTTTCGACAAAAGAGATAACACCCCCCATTACGTCATGCTTCAGAAATGTGGAAAATGGTCCGTTTTCAAATGTTTTATTTTTGAACGTCAGTTCACATTTGTAGGTGGATCATCAGTGTTAGAGCTCAAATTAGCATGTTTAAAGTGATTTTCATGCTTCCAGGGGCTCGGGAAGTTTATTAAATACTATTTAGAGGCATTTAATGTTCAAGCAAAAACGGCTGATTTTCGACAAAAGAGATAACACCCCCCATTACGTCATGCTTCAGAAATGTGGAAAATGGTCCGTTTTCAAATGTTTTATTTTTGAATGTCAGTTCACATTTGTAGGTGGATCATCAGTGTTAGAGCTAGAATTAGCATGTTTAAAGTGATTTTCATGCTTCCAGGAGCTCGGGAAGTTAATTAAATACCATTTGGAGGCATTTAATGTTCGAGCAAAAATGGCTGATTTTCGACAAAAGAGATAACACCCCCCCATTACATCATGCTTCAGAAATGTGGAAAATGGTCCGTTTTCAAATGTTTTATTTTTGAACGTCAGTTCACATTTGTAGGTGGATCATCAGTGTTAGAGCTAAAATTAGCATGTTTAAAGTGATTTTCATGCTTCCAGGGGCCCTAAACACAAGATTTATGGAATGGTTAAAAGTGCATGAAAATGGCCAATTTAGTCACTCTGAGTTCTCAAAAAGGGTTTCTTCACCCCGGGAAGTTAAATAAATACCATTTGGAGGCATTTAATGTTCGAGCAAAAACGGCTGATTTTCGACAAAAGCGATAACACCCCCCCATTACGTCATGCTTCAGAAATGTGGAAAATGGTCCGTTTTCAAATGTTTTATTTTTGAACGTCAGTTCACATTTGTAGGTGGATCATCAGTGTTAGAGCTCAAATTAGCATGTTTAAAGTGATTTTCATGCTTCCAGGGGCTCGGGAAGTGAATTAAATACTATTTGGAGGCATTTAATGTTCAAGCAAAAACCGCTGATTTTCGACAAAAGAGATAACACCCCCCCATTACGTCATGCTTCAGAAATGTGGAAAATGGTCCGTTTTCAAATGTTTTATTTTTGAACGTCAGTTCACATTTGTAGGTGGATCATCAGTGTTAGAGCTAACATTGGCATGTTTAAAGTGATTTTCATGCTTCCAGGGGCCCTAAACACAAGATTTATGGAATGGTTAAAAGTGCATGAAAATGGCCAATTTACTCACTCTGAGTTCTCAAAAAGGGTTTCTTCACCCCGGGAAGTTAATTAAATACAATTTGGAGGCATTTAATGTTCGAGCAAAAACGGCTGATTTTCGACAAAAGAGATAACACCCCCCATTACGTCATGCTTCAGAAATGTGGAAAATGGTCCATTTTCAAATGTTTTATTTTTGAACGTCAGTTCACATTTGTAGGTGGATCATCAGTGTTAGAGCTAAAATTAGCATGTTTAAAGTGATTTTCATGCTTCCAGGGGCTCGGGAAGTTAATTAAATACCATTTGGAGGCATTAAATGTTCGAGCAAAAACGGCTGATTTTCGACAAAAGAGATAACACCCCCAATTACGTCATGCTTCAGGAATGTGGTAAATGGTCCGTTTTCAAATGTTTTATTTTTGAACGTCAGTTCACATTTGTAGGTGGATCATCAGTGTTAGAGCTAAAATTAGCATGTTTAAAGTGATTTTCATGCTTCCAGGGGCCCTAAACACAAGATTTATGGAATGGTTAAAAGTGCATGAAAATGGCCAATTTACTCACTCTGAGTTCTCAAAAAGGGTTTCTTCACCCCGGGAAGTTAATTAAATACCATTTGGAGGCATTTAATGTTCGAGCAAAAACGGCTGATTTTCGACAAAAGAGATAACACCCCCCCATTACGTCATGCTTCAGAAATGTGGAAAATGGTCCGTTTTCAAATGTTTTATTTTTGAACGTCAGTTCACATTTGTAGGTGGATCATCAGTGTTAGAGCTAAAATTAGCATGTTTAAAGTGATTTTCATGCTTCCAGGGGCCCTAAACACAAGATTTATGGAATGGTTAAAAGTGCATGAAAATGGCCAATTACTCACTCTGAGTTCTCAAAAAGGGTTTCTTCACCCCGGGAAGTTAATTAAATACCATTTGGAGGCATTTAATGTTCGGGCAAAAACAGCTGATTTTCGACAAAAGAGATAACACCCCCCATTACGTCATGCTTCAGAAATGTGGAAAATGGTCCGTTTTCAAATGTTTTATTTTTGAACGTCAGTTCACATTTGTAGGTGGATCATCAGTGTTAGAGCTAAAATTAGCATGTTTAAAGTGATTTTCATGCTTCCAGGGGCTCGGGAAGTGAATTAAATACTATTTGGAGGCATTTAATGTTTGAGCAAAAACGGCTGATTTTCGACAAAAGAGATAACACCCCCCCATTACGTCATGCTTCAGAAATGTGGAAAATGGTCCGTTTTCAAATGTTTTATTTTTTAACGTCAGTTCACATTTGTAGGTGGATCATCAGTGTTAGAGCTAAAATTAGCATGTTTAAAGGGATTTTCATGCTTCCAGGGGCCCTAAACACAAGATTTATGGAATGGTTAAAAGTGCATGAAAATGGCCAATTTACTCACTCGGAGTTCTCAAAAAGGGTTTCTTCACCCCGGGAAGTTAATTAAATACCATTTGGAGGCATTTAATGTTCGAGCAAAAACGGCTGATTTTCGACAAAAGAGATATTACCCCCCCCATTATGTCATGCTTCAGAAATGTGGAAAATGGTCCGTTTTCAAATGTTTTATTTTTGAACGTCAGTTCACATTTGTAGGTGGATCATCAGTGTTAGAGCTAAAATTAGCATGTTTAAAGTGATTTTCATGCTTCCAGGGGCCCTAAACACAAGATTTATGGAATGGTTAAAAGTGCATGAAAATGGCCAATTTACTCAGTCTGAGTTCTCAAAAAGGGTTACTTCACCCCGGGAAGTTAATTAAATACCATTTGGAGGCATTTAATGTTCGAGCAAAAACGGCTGATTTTCGACAAAAGAGATAACACCCCCCCATTACGTCATGCTTCAGAAATGTGGAAAATGGTCCGTTTTCAAATGTTTTATTTTTGAACGTCAGTTCACATTTGTAGGTGGATCATCAGTGTTAGAGCTAAAATTAGCATGTTTAAAGTGATTTTCATGCTTCCAGGGGCTCGGGAAGGTAAATAAATACCATTTGGAGGCATTTAATGTTCGAGCAAAAACGGCTGATTTTCGACAAAAGAGATAACACCCCCCATTACGTCATGCTTCAGAAATGTGGAAAATGGTCCGTTTTCAAATGTTTTATTTTTGAACGTCAGTTCACATTTGTAGGTGGATCATCAGTGTTAGAGCTCAAATTAGCATGTTTAAAGTGATTTTCATGCTTCCAGGGGCCCTAAACACAAGATTTATGGAATGGTTAAAAGTGCATGAAAATGGCCAATTACTCAATCTGAGTTCTCAAAAAGGGTTTCTTCACCCAGGGAAGTTAATTAAATACCATTTGGAGGCATTTAATGTTCAAGCAAAAACGGCTGATTTTCGACAAAAGAGATAACACCCACCCATTACGTCATGCTTCAGAAATGTGGAAAATGGTCCGTTTTCAAATGTTTTATTTTTGAACATCAGTTCACATTTGTAGGTGGATCATCAGTGTTAGAGCTAAAATTAGGATGTTTAAAGTGATTTTCATGCTTCCAGGGGCTCGGGAAGTTAATTAAATACCATTTGGAGGCATTTAATGTTCGAGCAAAAATGGCTGATTTTCGACAAAAGAGATAACACCCCACCATTACGTCATGCTTCAGAAATGTGGAAAATGGTTCGTTTTCAAATGTTTTATTTTTGAACGTCAGTTCACATTTGTAGGTGGATCATCAGTGTTAGAGCTAACATTGGCATGTTTAAAGTGATTTTCATGCTTCCAGGGGCCCTAAACACAAGATTTATGGAATGGTTAAAAGTGCATGAAAATGGCCAATTTACTCACTCTGAGTTCTCAAAAAGGGTTTCTTCACCCCGGGAAGTTAATTAAATACCATTTGGAGGCATTTAATGTTCGAGCAAAAACGGCTGATTTTCGACAAAAGAGATAACACCCCCCCATTACGTCATGCTTCAGAAATGTGGAAAATGGTCCGTTTTCAAATGTTTTATTTTTGAACGTCAGTTCACATTTGTAGGTGGATCATCAGTGTTAGAGCTAAAATTAGCATGTTTAAAGTGATTTTCATGCTTCCAGGGGCCCTAAACACAAGATTTATGGAATGGTTAAAAGTGCATGAAAATGGCCAATTTACTCACTCTGAGTTCTCAAAAAGGGTTTCTTCACCCCGGGAAGTTAATTAAATACTATTTGGAGGCATTTAATGTTCGAGCAAAAACGGCTGATTTTCGACAAAAGAGATAACACCCCCCCATTACGTCATGCTTCAGAAATGTGGAAAATGGTCCGTTTTCAAATGTTTTATTTTTGAACGTCAGTTCACATTTGTAGGTGGATCATCAGTGTAAGAGCTAAAATTAGTATGTTTATAGTGATTTTCATGCTTCCAGGGGCTCGGGAAGTTAAATAAATACCATTTGGAGGCATTTAATGTTCGAGCAAAAACGGCTGATTTTCGACAAAAGAGATAACACCCCCCCATTACGTCATGCTTCAGAAATGTGGAAAATGGTCCGTTTTCAAATGTTTTATTTTTGAACGTCAGTTCACATTTGTAGGTGGATCATCAGTGTTAGAGCTAAAATTAGCATGTTTAAAGTGATTTTCATGCTTCCAGGGGCTCGGGAAGTTAAATAAATACCATTTGGAGGCATTTAATGTTCGAGCAAAAACGGCTGATTTTCGACAAAAGAGATAACACCCCCCATTACGTCATGCTTCAGAAATGTGGAAAATGGTCCGTTTTCAAATGTTTTATTTTTGAACGTCAGTTCACATTTGTAGGTGGATCATCAGTGTTAGAGCTCAAATTAGCATGTTTAAAGTGATTTTCATGCTTCCAGGGGCTCGGGAAGTGAATTAAATACTATTTGGAGGCATTTAATGTTCAAGCAAAAACGGCTGATTTTCGACAAAAGAGATAACACCCCCCCATTACGTCATGCTTCAGAAATGTGGAAAATGGTCCGTTTTCAAATGTTTTATTTTTGAACGTCAGTTCACATTTGTAGGTGGATCATCAGTGTTAGAGCTAACATTGGCATGTTTAACCCCTTCGAGGCTAATGACGAGCTGGGCTCGTCATGGCGCTTACCTGCCGTGCGCGGATGACAAGGCCAGCTCGTCATAAAACAATGTAAAACAATAAATCCCAGCGCAGGACGGGAAAACGCCTAGCAGCCATGGGGTTAAAGTGATTTTCATGCTTCCAGGGGCCCTAAACACAAGATTTATGGAATGGTTAAAAGTGCATGAAAATGGCCAATTTACTCACTCTGAGTTCTCAAAAAGGGTTTCTTCACCCCGGGAAGTTAATTAAATACCATTTGGAGGCATTTAATGTTCGAGCAAAAACGGCTGATTTTCGACAAAAGAGATAACACCCCCCATTACGTCATGCTTCAGAAATGTGGAAAATGGTCCGTTTTCAAATGTTTTATTTTTGAACGAAGTTCACATTTGTAGGTGGATCATCAGTGTTAGAGCTAAAATTAGCATGTTTAAAGTGATTTTCATGCTTCCAGGGGCTCGGGAAGTTAATTAAATACCATTTGGAGGCATTTAATGTTCGAGCAAAAACAGCTGATTTTCGACAAAAGAGATAACACCCCCCATTACGTCATGCTTCAGGAATGTGGTAAATGGTCTGTTTTCAAATGTTTTATTTTTGAACGTCAGTTCACATTTGTAGGTGGATCATCAGTGTTAGAGCTAAAATTAGCATGTTTAAAGTGATTTTCATGCTTCCAGGGGCCCTTAACACAAGATTTATGGAATGGTTAAAAGTGCATGAAAATGGCCAATTTACTCACTCTGAGTTCTCAAAAAGGGTTTCTTCACCCTGGGAAGTTAATTAAATACCATTTGGAGGCATTTAATGTTCGAGCAAAAACGGCTGATTTTCGACAAAAGAGATAACACCCCCCCATTACGTCATGCTTCAGAAATGTGGAAAATGGTCCGTTTTCAAATGTTTTATTTTTGAACGTCAGTTCACATTTGTAGGTGGATCATCAGTGTTAGAGCTAAAATTAGCATGTTTAAAGTGATTTTCATGCTTCCAGGGGCCCTAAACACAAGATTTATGGAATGGTTAAAAGTGCATGAAAATGGCCAATTACTCACTCTGAGTTCTCAAAAAGGGTTTCTTCACCCCGGGAAGTTAATTAAATACCATTTGGAGGCATTTAATGTTCGGGCAAAAACAGCTGATTTTCGACAAAAGAGATAACACCCCCCATTACGTCATGCTTCAGAAATGTGGAAAATGGTCCGTTTTCAAATGTTTTATTTTTGAACGTCAGTTCACATTTGTAGGTGGATCATCAGTGTTAGAGCTAAAATTAGCATGTTTAAAGTGATTTTCATGCTTCCAGGGGCTCGGGAAGTGAATTAAATACTATTTGGAGGCATTTAATGTTTGAGCAAAAACGGCTGATTTTCGACAAAAGAGATAACACCCCCCCATTACGTCATGCTTCAGAAATGTGGAAAATGGTCCGTTTTCAAATGTTTTATTTTTTAACGTCAGTTCACATTTGTAGGTGGATCATCAGTGTTAGAGCTAAAATTAGCATGTTTAAAGTGATTTTCATGCTTCCAGGGGCCCTAAACACAAGATTTATGGAATGGTTAAAAGTGCATGAAAATGGCCAATTACTCACTCTGAGTTCTCAAAAAGGGTTTCTTCACCCAGGGAAGTTAATTAAATACCATTTGGAGGCATTTAATGTTCAAGCAAAAACGGCTGATTTTCGACAAAAGAGATAACACCCACCCATTACGTCATGCTTCAGAAATGTGGAAAATGGTCCGTTTTCAAATGTTTTATTTTTGAACATAAGTTCACATTTGTAGGTGGATCATCAGTGTTAGAGCTAAAATTAGGATGTTTAAAGTGATTTTCATGCTTCCAGGGGCTCGGGAAGTTAATTAAATACCATTTGGAGGCATTTAATGTTCGAGCAAAAATGGCTGATTTTCGACAAAAGAGATAACACCCCACCATTACGTCATGCTTCAGAAATGTGGAAAATGGTTCGTTTTCAAATGTTTTATTTTTGAACGTCAGTTCACATTTGTAGGTGGATCATCAGTGTTAGAGCTAACATTGGCATGTTTAAAGTGATTTTCATGCTTCCAGGGGCCCTAAACACAAGATTTATGGAATGGTTAAAAGTGCATGAAAATGGCCAATTTACTCACTCTGAGTTCTCAAAAAGGGTTTCTTCACCCCGGGAAGTTAATTAAATACCATTTGGAGGCATTTAATGTTCGAGCAAAAACGGCTGATTTTCGACAAAAGAGATAACACCCCCCCATTACGTCATGCTTCAGAAATGTGGAAAATGGTCCGTTTTCAAATGTTTTATTTTTGAACGTCAGTTCACATTTGTAGGTGGATCATCAGTGTTAGAGCTAAAATTAGCATGTTTAAAGTGATTTTCATGCTTCCAGGGGCCCTAAACACAAGATTTATGGAATGGTTAAAAGTGCATGAAAATGGCCAATTTACTCACTCTGAGTTCTCAAAAAGGGTTTCTTCACCCCGGGAAGTTAATTAAATACTATTTGGAGGCATTTAATGTTCGAGCAAAAACGGCTGATTTTCGACAAAAGAGATAACACCCCCCCATTATGTCATGCTTCAGAAATGTGGAAAATGGTCCGTTTTCAAATGTTTTATTTTTGAACGTCAGTTCACATTTGTAGGTGGATCATCAGTGTAAGAGCTAAAATTAGTATGTTTATAGTGATTTTCATGCTTCCAGGGGCTCGGGAAGTTAAATAAATACCATTTGGAGGCATTTAATGTTCGAGCAAAAACGGCTGATTTTCGACAAAAGAGATAACACCCCCCCATTACGTCATGCTTCAGAAATGTGGAAAATGGTCCGTTTTCAAATGTTTTATTTTTGAACGTCAGTTCACATTTGTAGGTGGATCATCAGTGTTAGAGCTCAAATTAGCATGTTTAAAGTGATTTTCATGCTTCCAGGGGCTCGGGAAGTGAATTAAATACTATTTGGAGGCATTTAATGTTCAAGCAAAAACGGCTGATTTTCGACAAAAGAGATAACACCCCCCCATTACGTCATGCTTCAGAAATGTGGAAAATGGTCCGTTTTCAAATGTTTTATTTTTGAACGTCAGTTCACATTTGTAGGTGGATCATCAGTGTTAGAGCTAACATTGGCATGTTTAACCCCTTCGAGGCTAATGACGAGCTGGGCTCGTCATGGCGCTTACCTGCCGTGCGCGGATGACAAGGCCAGCTCGTCATAAAACAATGTAAAACAATAAATCCCAGCGCAGGACGGGAAAACGCCTAGCAGCCATGGGGTTAAAGTGATTTTCATGCTTCCAGGGGCCCTAAACACAAGATTTATGGAATGGTTAAAAGTGCATGAAAATGGCCAATTTACTCACTCTGAGTTCTCAAAAAGGGTTTCTTCACCCCGGGAAGTTAATTAAATACCATTTGGAGGCATTTAATGTTCGAGCAAAAACGGCTGATTTTCGACAAAAGAGATAACACCCCCCATTACGTCATGCTTCAGAAATGTGGAAAATGGTCCGTTTTCAAATGTTTTATTTTTGAACGTCAGTTCACATTTGTAGGTGGATCATCAGTGTTAGAGCTAAAATTAGCATGTTTAAAGTGATTTTCATGCTTCCAGGGGCTCGGGAAGTTAATTAAATACCATTTGGAGGCATTTAATGTTCGAGCAAAAACAGCTGATTTTCGACAAAAGAGATAACACCCCCCATTACGTCATGCTTCAGGAATGTGGTAAATGGTCTGTTTTCAAATGTTTTATTTTTGAACGTCAGTTCACATTTGTAGGTGGATCATCAGTGTTAGAGCTAAAATTAGCATGTTTAAAGTGATTTTCATGCTTCCAGGGGCCCTAAACACAAGATTTATGGAATGGTTAAAAGTGCATGAAAATGGCCAATTACTCACTCTGAGTTCTCAAAAAGGGTTTCTTCACCCCGGGAAGTTAATTAAATACCATTTGGAGGCATTTAATGTTCGGGCAAAAACAGCTGATTTTCGACAAAAGAGATAACACCCCCCATTACGTCATGCTTCAGAAATGTGGAAAATGGTCCGTTTTCAAATGTTTTATTTTTGAACGTCAGTTCACATTTGTAGGTGGATCATCAGTGTTAGAGCTAAAATTAGCATGTTTAAAGTGATTTTCATGCTTCCAGGGGCTCGGGAAGTGAATTAAATACTATTTGGAGGCATTTAATGTTTGAGCAAAAACGGCTGATTTTCGACAAAAGAGATAACACCCCCCCATTACGTCATGCTTCAGAAATGTGGAAAATGGTCCGTTTTCAAATGTTTTATTTTTTAACGTCAGTTCACATTTGTAGGTGGATCATCAGTGTTAGAGCTAAAATTAGCATGTTTAAAGTGATTTTCATGCTTCCAGGGGCCCTAAACACAAGATTTATGGAATGGTTAAAAGTGCATGAAAATGGCCAATTACTCACTCTGAGTTCTCAAAAAGGGTTTCTTCACCCAGGGAAGTTAATTAAATACCATTTGGAGGCATTTAATGTTCAAGCAAAAACGGCTGATTTTCGACAAAAGAGATAACACCCACCCATTACGTCATGCTTCAGAAATGTGGAAAATGGTCCGTTTTCAAATGTTTTATTTTTGAACATCAGTTCACATTTGTAGGTGGATCATCAGTGTTAGAGCTAAAATTAGGATGTTTAAAGTGATTTTCATGCTTCCAGGGGCTCGGGAAGTTAATTAAATACCATTTGGAGGCATTTAATGTTCGAGCAAAAACGGCTGATTTTCGACAAAAGAGATAACACCCCCCCATTACGTCATGCTTCAGAAATGTGGAAAATGGTCCGTTTTCAAATGTTTTATTTTTGAACGTCAGTTCACATTTGTAGGTGGATCATCAGTGTTAGAGCTAAAATTAGCATGTTTAAAGTGATTTTCATGCTTCCAGGGGCCCTAAACACAAGATTTATGGAATGGTTAAAAGTGCATGAAAATGGCCAATTTACTCACTCTGAGTTCTCAAAAAGGGTTTCTTCACCCCGGGAAGTTAATTAAATACTATTTGGAGGCATTTAATGTTCGAGCAAAAACGGCTGATTTTCGACAAAAGAGATAACACCCCCCCATTATGTCATGCTTCAGAAATGTGGAAAATGGTCCGTTTTCAAATGTTTTATTTTTGAACGTCAGTTCACATTTGTAGGTGGATCATCAGTGTAAGAGCTAAAATTAGTATGTTTATAGTGATTTTCATGCTTCCAGGGGCTCGGGAAGTTAAATAAATACCATTTGGAGGCATTTAATGTTCGAGCAAAAACGGCTGATTTTCGACAAAAGAGATAACACCCCCCCATTACGTCATGCTTCAGAAATGTGGAAAATGGTCCGTTTTCAAATGTTTTATTTTTGAACGTCAGTTCACATTTGTAGGTGGATCATCAGTGTTAGAGCTCAAATTAGCATGTTTAAAGTGATTTTCATGCTTCCAGGGGCTCGGGAAGTGAATTAAATACTATTTGGAGGCATTTAATGTTCAAGCAAAAACGGCTGATTTTCGACAAAAGAGATAACACCCCCCCATTACGTCATGCTTCAGAAATGTGGAAAATGGTCCGTTTTCAAATGTTTTATTTTTGAACGTCAGTTCACATTTGTAGGTGGATCATCAGTGTTAGAGCTAACATTGGCATGTTTAACCCCTTCGAGGCTAATGACGAGCTGGGCTCGTCATGGCGCTTACCTGCCGTGCGCGGATGACAAGGCCAGCTCGTCATAAAACAATGTAAAACAATAAATCCCAGCGCAGGACGGGAAAACGCCTAGCAGCCATGGGGTTAAAGTGATTTTCATGCTTCCAGGGGCCCTAAACACAAGATTTATGGAATGGTTAAAAGTGCATGAAAATGGCCAATTTACTCACTCTGAGTTCTCAAAAAGGGTTTCTTCACCCCGGGAAGTTAATTAAATACCATTTGGAGGCATTTAATGTTCGAGCAAAAACGGCTGATTTTCGACAAAAGAGATAACACCCCCCATTACGTCATGCTTCAGAAATGTGGAAAATGGTCCGTTTTCAAATGTTTTATTTTTGAACGTCAGTTCACATTTGTAGGTGGATCATCAGTGTTAGAGCTAAAATTAGCATGTTTAAAGTGATTTTCATGCTTCCAGGGGCTCGGGAAGTTAATTAAATACCATTTGGAGGCATTTAATGTTCGAGCAAAAACAGCTGATTTTCGACAAAAGAGATAACACCCCCCATTACGTCATGCTTCAGAATGTGGTAAATGGTCTGTTTTCAAATGTTTTATTTTTGAACGTCAGTTCACATTTGTAGGTGGATCATCAGTGTTAGAGCTAAAATTAGCATGTTTAAAGTGATTTTCATGCTTCCAGGGGCCCTAAACACAAGATTTATGGAATGGTTAAAAGTGCATGAAAATGGCCAATTACTCACTCTGAGTTAACAAAAAGGGTTTCTTCACCCCGGGAAGTTAATTAAATACCATTTGGAGGCATTTAATGTTCGGGCAAAAACAGCTGATTTTCGACAAAAGAGATAACACCCCCCATTACGTCATGCTTCAGAAATGTGGAAAATGGTCCGTTTTCAAATGTTTTATTTTTGAACGTCAGTTCACATTTGTAGGTGGATCATCAGTGTTAGAGCTAAAATTAGCATGTTTAAAGTGATTTTCATGCTTCCAGGGGCTCGGGAAGTGAATTAAATACTATTTGGAGGCATTTAATGTTTGAGCAAAAACGGCTGATTTTCGACAAAAGAGATAACACCCCCCCATTACGTCATGCTTCAGAAATGTGGAAAATGGTCCGTTTTCAAATGTTTTATTTTTTAACGTCAGTTCACATTTGTAGGTGGATCATCAGTGTTAGAGCTAAAATTAGCATGTTTAAAGTGATTTTCATGCTTCCAGGGGCCCTAAACACAAGATTTATGGAATGGTTAAAAGTGCATGAAAATGGCCAATTACTCACTCTGAGTTCTCAAAAAGGGTTTCTTCACCCAGGGAAGTTAATTAAATACCATTTGGAGGCATTTAATGTTCAAGCAAAAACGGCTGATTTTCGACAAAAGAGATAACACCCACCCATTACGTCATGCTTCAGAAATGTGGAAAATGGTCCGTTTTCAAATGTTTTATTTTTGAACATCAGTTCACATTTGTAGGTGGATCATCAGTGTTAGAGCTAAAATTA